>NC_091471.1:16755945-17090945 GCF_036971445.1 Narcine bancroftii
GTGTCTGCAGGTTTTGCACCGAGGACCGGAGATCACTGATTTGTCAAATTGCACTTGTGCAATCAGAGGACAATAAACTTGACTTGACAAAGGGATTATATTATGCTGTACTGTGTATTAAATATTCATCACCATAATTTGCTATCTCATGGCCTGGGATATTCCGCACATCAGCATGGTCTTCAAGCTCGAGCAACACCCCTGTTTCAGTGAGGAGTGAAGAAGACCATGACAAATACCTAAAACGATGACATTCCAACCAAGTTATGCTGCATTATAAGTTTGCATTTGTGCTGAGAGTGAAAAGAGCGAGTAATAAACAGAGCTGATAAATCTTACAACCAATGGATCAGAGCCAAGTTCTACAGGCCTCATTCTCGAGGTGGGTCAGGCAGAGTGAAGGAACAAGGCTACAGCGTTGCCAGTGGAACAGTTCGTTCCATAGGTGAATTGAAATGGGTCCAGTGTCTGCTTTGATGCGTTCCATCATCAGACGCTCGAAGCATTTCATAATCAGTGCCACAGGCCGGTGGTCATTGATGTCTGTTATTATTGCTCTCTTGGGTACCGGGGTGTTGAGGCCTGTCTTAAACCTATGGGGACGAGTGAACTGCTACAGTGAGGTGTTGAAGATGTCCATGAAGACCCTGTCAATTGCTCTGTGCAGTCCTTCAAAACCCAACCAGGTACGTTGTCTAGGCCCGGTGCCTTGGATTCACCTTGGATAGTGTCGCCACTTTACATGGGTAGGAATGGTTTTTGAGGGCTATATGCCAAATTGCATGAGCACAGTTGGGCAACTTGGTCATCATGGGTGAGCTGGGCTTGTTTCTGTGTTATGTAATTCCATGACTATAACTGGTCGCTGAGGGAATAAATGTTTAAGGTGGTCGATGAGGTGCCAATCAAGCATGCTGCTTTGTTCTGGACAGTTTCTTGAGTGCAGTTAGAGTTGCATTCAATCGGGTAAGAGGAGGATTTTCCATTACACTCCTGTTCTAAATCGTGCACATGATGGAAAGGTTTTGGTCTGTTTGGAGATGAAACATTTGCTGTGGGATACCCATCTTTTAGATTCCAAGAATCCTAGATTTCAAGATTTGTTCATTGTTATGCAATAGTACAGAACATGTAATATTACACAAAATTGCCTTCTGCTTGCCCTAAGACAGACAAAAAGATGCCATTGGTATCCTTTATAGTAAGAGAGAAAGAGAAGCAAAAGAAAGTCCCTTCAGTGTCCGTGGATTCACCTCCAGCACTCCCACAGCCTCTGCAGCCACACATACTCCTGTTCAATTCCAGATACAAACCTCTGACACGATCAGGAAGCCTTCAGCACCTGAAGCCCTTCGGGAGCCCTTCTTCCCCTCTTCACCCTCTCGAATCCTGGTTCCCATAAGCCAGACTCCAGCAACCCACACCCCATGTGGGTCCCCCTACCACAGGTTGCCTGCAACCGGTGTGGGTCCCTCAGCCAGTGAGGCCCTTGCTGGTTCACTGCCATGGTCACCTTCCCTGTAGTGTTGTTTCCTGTGCTTCATGCTCATTTCAAAGAGGGGAGTCCTTCCTGTTTCTGGTGCCCTGTGCCAGTCCACTGCTCCCCGGAATCTGCAAACCCTCAAGGCCGTTGCCAAGCATAGGCACTGGCATCCTGAGCACAGATGTTTACAATTGCAGCGTTTTACTTACAAATACCATGGCTATTTAAAATTGCTGACATTAGGTCCCTTTGGAGCAGTGCTGTTGCTCCATTCTCCAGGGTCGGCACCAAAGGCTTTGCTGCCGTTGCAACAGATCCAGCCACACTACTTTTTCTCTGTCCTATTTATGTGATTAAAGCTGGGTCAGTTTTAAATCAGCGTCGATCTCCAGCCTGTTTATTATGGGAGAGTTTGAAATGGTGTATATCAAAGGAAAATGATTAACAGTCTCTCTGTTTGAGAAAATCATTACCTGAAGTGTACGTTGTGAATGCCATCTGTAAAAACCAGTCCTGGGTGTTTACCAGGTCCTGTGGCATGGATTGTCTCTTTGTCAGAGGAACAATAAATGCGATTGAATGCCGAACAATCCTCCCCCACTTTGACCGTATAATTTTAATGATCTATATTCTGAGGATGAAATGCTGCTTTCAGCTCCTGATGCGCAATCTTCATTTCTCTCTTTGTATCAAGGTTAAACATGATGAAAGAATCAATAATTGTTTAAACATGTCTGCTACCAGTCGAGGAAATAGCATATGCTACGGGCCCCCCATTTTAAAGGGCCCCTGCGTTTATAACAATACTGCGAATTATGAATATTTTGATTGTCAACTTTGTCCAGAAACCACACTGATAGTCTGTATTAATAACCCCGATTAAAGGTGATCATTGAATAAAATTGCTCAGCTTAAGGTTAGCGATTTTAGCCTATTATCACCTTTAATCAGCATTATTAACACAGACTATGGGCGTGTAGGCACCGGAGAGAAGCAGGGTTTACGGATGGGGGGCAGTGAGAGAAAATCCCACAGAACTCCTTTCGGAGAACATTTCTCAGGGCAGACAGAGCTTTCATGGAGTGGTTGTGAAACCACTTGTTGTGCAGGTAAATGACATGACCTTTTATGTTTGACCCTGCTCTCACTGGCTGGCTCGTGACTCCTCCCCTTCTTCCCTCATAAAGACTGTCGTGCCACAGCCCTGCCCCTAGTTCGAGTCCAGATCAGTGCAAACCAGCAACATAAGGGACACTGTCCATCTCTTGATAATAAAAGCCTTGAGTTCCAGTCTTTGTCCAATTAATTATGCATCAAGTTGGTGCAGTAGTCAGGTTACAGATGGCGAGCAGTGAGAGAGTTACAGCAGTCCCTCACTGCTCCCCATCTGTAACTCCTACTGCCCTTACTTCAGACTATGGGTGTGTGGTATCTCACAGCCGCTTCAGGCTGCACAATTTGCAAAAAATCCTCACCTCAGCCCCTCAGTCACTGGCTGGTTTTGTTTGCTTGCTTGTCGGGGTTGTTGCATGCTGCAGATAACAATTAGTAGAGCCAGAGATATGCATTATGCTTCTGGAAATGCAAAACGCAAAGCGAAGGAAGAGACAGAGAATGAACTTGGGAGATCAAAAACACGTACGTTGGCAGAATAGTTTGATGTTCATGGTGACGGTACTATAACGCCTAAAGCTGGAAATATAAGAATAAGTAGTACTAGTACGTCAGAAGGCATCCAGTAACAGCCAGCATCCACTGAATGTGAAAGAACCAGTGAAAAGAACAAGCACTCGAATGATATTGGTGAAAGGCCAAATAATCTAGATGATGGCAAAGGTGAACGTTGGAGAGCCAAGGGAAGTGATGAATGTCAACATGCCAATAGTGAATTCTCTTCCTGCATGTGATTGTAGGACAATGAAAAGAAACCTCGGCGCTGTCAGAAGTTTTAATTCACACATATTCATAAACTTACCAACAAGCCACATGCAAAAAATTGCTTCTATTCGATAATCTATTTCGTTGACATGAAGAAAGTTCCTCACAGAGACAAGCTTTAATTTCACTGTTGATGTGCAAAATAACAAAGGTTTACGTGTTGATTCCCAACTTGTGGAAGAAATGGAATTAACAAAGGTATTGGGGCACACTTCTAGTGCCAATAATTGAAGTTGTGAAGTTTTAAGCAGAACAAGGGCTTTCACTTTGTGGTCGTGATGGAAATTACTTGGGGTTTTTAGAATTACTGGCCAAATTATTATAAACTTTCATCACGGGTGTAACATGCCACTTAAGTGGGGGGAGGGGGTGCCACTGTCCTCGCCTCACCCCAGGTGACCATCACTGCCCCACCCCATCCAAATCCCGACGCGGCAGCAGGAGGGCAGTGCTGCCAGAGTTCACTGGACTGCCACTCCGGCATCTGATAGGCCCTGGCAGCTCGCAGATAATTATCGAATTCAAAGGACATCCCTCAGTGCAGCTCACTGAACATTGGGTGAAAGAGCCAGTCTAGTTTCATGGGTTCCAGTTAAACTCTGAGCCAATTCTGCTTCTTTGGTAAGACCCTCAGTGTCACGTTCGAGTGATTATGTTGTGTAAGAAGTTGACTCACTCTCTTCCTCCCTAGAAATAAATGCATATAGTCATGAAATGCCTTGTGCCAGCCAGGATTAGCCTTCCCCAAAAGTGTTCCATCATCTTGGCCTCCAGAAAACCTGTACAGTACAGCGTATGTTAAGGTGCGTGACATTTTAAAATGCTTCCATTGCTTGTTTAACCTTGGAATTACAATAACAGCAGCAGTCGATATACTGGAGGGTGCTGTGATATAACTGCACCCTTATTACCCAGATCACGTCATGCTCAGCTCATTGCTACTCTCTGTGAAACTAGAAGACAAGATCATAAGTTTAAAAAGGGCTCAGGCAGAATCAGAGATTAAAAGGAATTGTTTTTCTCTCTGAGTGCGTGGAATAGACTGCCGGAGCAATCATTTGATGGTATATTGAATATAAAACAGCAGGATGACATCCGTTTAGGCACAAAATTGTGGGTTATGAAAATAACGACATACAAATGATTGAATGTTGCTGGAATATGATTGTTACCGAGATGCTGGGCCTATTGAAATGTCAGACTAATAGAGGCAGTCACTCAAGAGTGAATAATATAAAATTCAAGGTTGCTTTTTCTCCATATCTGTTACATTGAAGTCTTACCTCCAAATTCAAAAGCTATAAGCTCAAATCCCATCTCCAGCAACATAGCCCAGCCAATCTCAACCTTGTTTTGGCTATGGCTGCCTTAGCTTATGGGCCCTTCCCTGTGAAGCAGTCAAGTTTTGCTTTCTTCCGCACTTCTCTCTAACTGGCTACATAAAATAAACTTAAAAATATATTGCTGTTCATCGAATTTGGCTCAGCAATTAATGCAATCAGTCCCCATAGCCTTGGGGTGAAGCTGTCCTCGCTGGGACTCAACACCTCTCTCTGCAACTGGATTCTGAACTTTCTAATGAAAGACCACAGTCTTTCCAGGCCATATCGAGCACTGTCACGTTGAGCTCCGGCGCACCTCAGGGCTGCGTGCTCAGCCCGCTCCTGTTCACACCAATGACCCACGACTGATTCACCAGATCCAGCTCCAACAGTATCATCAAATTTGTAGATGACACAACAGTAGTTGGTCTCTTAAAAAGAAAATCTTGTGATATTGTCGAGAGTAACAACATGGACAAGATGAAAGAGATAATCCTGGACTTCAAGAGGACAAGGAATGAACACCCTCTACTATACATCAACAACTCGGTAGTGGAGACATTAGAGAGCACCAAGTTACTTGGAGTTTATTTAACTAGTGACTATCATGGACATGCAACATCTCCTCACTTGTCAGGAAGGCACAACAGCAACTGAACATCCAGAGAAGATTGAAGCAGGCAAGGCTACCAGCCACCATCATGTAAACCTTCTACAGGAGCTCTGCTGGGAGTGTCCTGGCTGGCTACATTATAGTTGCTACATGGAAATGGATTGGAGGCAATCCACAGGACTATAAGAGTGGCAGAAAAAAAATCACTGGAACCTCCCTCCCCTCCATCGATGTGATCTACTGGGATTGTTGTCAGAAGAGGATGTGCAAAATTGTTGAGGACTCCTTCCACCCTGCAACAGCATCTTTCAGCTGCTCCCATCAGGGAAGAGATCCAGGAGGATCAGAGCCAGCTCCACCAGGCTGAGGAACCGCTTCTTCCCACGGGCAGGGAGAATGCTGAATGATCAAAGACACTGCTCACACTCACCAGCCAAGACTCTCACAATTTTGAAACAATATTTAGTTATGTATTTGTATATAAAGTGAACGCTTGTCCTGCATATGTATTGTTTGTCTGTATGTGTGATGGGTCTGGTTGTGTGTCCGCGTGTTTTTGCACCAAGGACTGGAGATCGCTGTTTAGTCAAGTTGTACCTGTGCAATCAGATGACAATAAGCTTGACTTGATTGACTTGACTTGACAGTGTTTACCACCTCGAAAATTACTCGCAGACTTCATCCCACAGCAACACCCAAGCTTGTGACCATAGGGAAGGAGGAGGCACGAGAAACATGGGAAGATGAAACTTTGCTCTCCCACTTATCCACGTGTATGTTGACATCCCTTTACCTTTGCTCGAAATGAACCATGGATCTCTCGCCCACCCCCCCCCCCCCAACAGCTCTCTTGGAAAGTCTCCTGCAGCAGCTCCAGGAGGCAACTCACCACCATCACTCCAAGGGGTGTGCCATAATTGACGACTTCTCTAGTGATGGTCACATTCAGTGAACAGATTTTGAAACAGAAACCTCTCCATTCAAACAATGCTGCAAAAAAATGAACTTTCCATTCACCAATTCATTAACAAGCAGTTCAAAGGGTAACATATTTACACCCATGTGCGAATGGTGAAATTAAGATTGCCTTTCCCTTTTGACCTTGTCCTTTTTAATTCCCTTCATTCTTGATCTTGGTTAGCCCTTTGCTCTCGCCATAAGATAAATGAACCCCATGGTTTCCCTGGGACTGTCAGTTTGAACTATCAGATTGAGAAAACATAATTACATATGAAATAGGAGCAACAGTCGGATATCTGACCCATCAGGCCTGCTCTGCCATTCAATAAGATCCTGGCTGATCTGGTCATAGACCCAGCTCAAAACCTTAATTATCCCACCGTTCAAAAATCTATCCATCTGTGTCCTCAATGCATTTCAGGAGGCAGCCTCTACTGCTTCAATGGGCAGAGAATTCCACAGATTCACTACTCCCTGGAAGAAGCCATTGTTCCTCATCTTGCTTCTAAGTCTACTCTCGATAATCTTGAGGCTATGTTCCCGAGTTCTAGTCTCACCCACCAGTGGAAACCAGACCCCTGCTTCTATCTTATCTATTCCTTCCATAGCTTTATATTTTTCTGCAAGATCCCCTTGTATTTTCAAACCAGATGTAATGTCACCCGCCAATATTCTTTACACAGTGCACTTGTAGAAGTTTGAAAGAGCATCCAACCACATGCCAAATCTCAAATTTCTTATAGATTAAATTATCCCAGTATATATAAATATTCACTGTTACACTTACTGCAAGGGAAAAAAAAGTGATGTTTCAATTGTGCAAACAGGTCTTTTGATAGTCCTGGGGTAGTTTATGGTTAGGGTAATAAAGAAAGTGTGTCCTATGATGGTCCTCAGGGATCAGTGCTTGGTCCATCATTGTTTGTCATCTATAATCATCTGGATGAGAATGTGTAAATTGGTTCAGAAAATTTGAAAATGACAATAATATTGAGAGTGTCGTTGACAACACGGAAGGATTTTAAAGTTTGCAGCGGAATCTGGACCAGATGGTAAAATGGGCTGCAAAAAGGCAGATGGGATTAAATATGGACAAGTGTGAAGTGTTGCAATTTTGGAGGACAAAGCAAGGTAAGAATTATACAGTAAACAGGAGGGCACTGCTGAGTGCAATAGAACAGAGGGATTTGGGAATACCGATACATAATTAATTGACGGTGGTGTCACGTGTCGATAGGTTCATAAAGTGAACTATTAGCACAGTGGTTTTCATAAATCAAAGGACTGAGTATAGGAGATGGGATGCTATGTTGAATTTGTCTATGACACTGGGTAGGACCAAGTAAGATGGCCCCAAGGACTTGCTTCTGTGCTGTAGTGTTCTATGGTTCTTGCATTAGTTCAAGAGCTTGATCATTATTGGAAAAAAAAAACTGTTCTTGAATGAAGAGGTGCCGGACTTTAGGGTTCTGTACCTTGTGCCCAAAATTAGCAGCAAGAAGATAGGAACATAGGAAGTAGGAACAGGAGTAGGCCAAAAATGGCCCATCGATCCTGCTCCGCCATTCAATACGATCATGGCTGATCTAATTTATGACCTAACAGAGAGGATGTGTGATGTGACCAAGGTGATGGATGTCCTTCATGAGGTTGGATCCCATAATGGACATGGCTATGTTTTCTGCATCCTTCTGTGTTCCTTGGCACTCAAGCTACCAGTCTGTTTATATTCCACAGTGTACCTGCGGAGGTTTGATATAGGGTATTCAATGACACACCAAATCTCTGCAGACTTCTTGGGAAAATAAGTGGGTTGGTGTGCCTCCTTCATGGCTGCCTTGATGAGCTTGGTCCAGGGGAGGTCCTCTAATATGTGGACTCACAAGAACTTGAACATACTAATCATCTCCATCTCCCATTAATGTGGACAGGTGTGTGGTCCCTCACAACCACTGCACCCCTCCCCCCCAAACCCATTCCCACCCCTTCCTAAAGCTCTAGGTCTTGTTGATGTTAAGAGCAAAAAAGTGTTGTTCTGGCATCACCTCACCAGGTTCTCGATCTCCATCTTGTATTTACCATTTTTCAGCAATAATGGAAGTGTTATCGGTGCATTTATAGATTATATCGGAGGCAAACTTAGCCGTGCAATCGTGAATGCCCAGGGAATAGAGTAGGGGGATGAAGCATGCAGCCTGTTCTGATGGACAGAGAGGATGAGGTGATATTGAACATCTAATAATCTGGAAAATCTTACCACTATGGGACCAGATAAGCACTGAGAGACTGGATTATCTGAGTTCATTAAATTTTTTAAAAAGCAGTTTAGACGTTCAGCACGGTAACAGGCCCTCCGGCCCATGAGCTTGTGCCTATTACGAACTAGACCAGCAGCAGTGGAAATACATCAAGACAATGGTATTTTCAAAATCAATAATTTTTATTATTAATTATTAATAACATAACACTTTTTACTTAACTCTAAACTTAACTCCAATATGCGTAAGTGTGTAGTTGTGTGCGTGTGGTTGTGTGCGCGTGTGGGTGGCAAAACTAAAACCATTACAGTTTGAGGTCAATTCTGAAGAGATGATTTTAAAGTTCAGTCTCAGAAAGCTTTTGTGTTGAAATTCACAATCTTTACTGCTGTTCACAAGCAATCATGGAGTAAGTGTGAGGCATCAGACTTCTCAAAACTCACAAATTTCTTGTAGAGCGGTTTTCAAAGAATTATTTCTTCATACGAATGATTTTCCTCTTTTACATGAAAGTTTCAGTACTTGTGTTTTCTTCCACGATGATTTCACAAACTTAGTTATGAGTCTGATGAAGTAACCATTGCAATAGTTACAATTCAAAATCACAAATGACCTTGCTTTCTTTTTCCCAGAATTGGGTCAGTCTCAAGTGGCTATTTAAAATGCCACTGCAGCACTGCCCTCTCCCTTGACCATGAAAAACAGTAAAGGGGTCACCCCTCTGAAGCCACTGTCAGCCTGTGTTATTCACAGTACATCACAGGATTTCATTCCTGTGTGACTTACAGGATGGTCAAGCACCTTCTTCTGGTTTCAAATGTCTCTGTTTTCAATAATATGTTCTCTGAAATGTCTTTCACCATGTGACAGGATATCATTATTGACTTTGAGGTTTAACTTCCAAAGATTTATTAGTTAATGTAATTCTGAGTTGTCTGTCCAGCTAACCAGAAAATGGCTTCCTTGCATACACAGGTGATCCTCCAGAAAATATTCATTGTTCCAGCAATTGAATGGACAATTACTCCACCAGACAATGGCTTAACAGACATTTTGACTTTCAAAATGGGTTATCTCTGATTGTGTCTCTATAAGTGTGCCCTGTCCACCCTAAAACTAACTTCACTAAGAAAAACATATAACTAAAGAATAATAATAACACAATTCCATCACAGTGCCGCCTAAATACCCCAATTGACCTGCAACCCCCGTATATTTTGAATGATGGGAGGAAACTTGAGCACCCAGAGGAAACCAACACAGTCACAGGGAGAACTTTCAAACTCCTTATTGACAGCGCCGGACTCAAACCTTGGTCACTGGCGTTAACCACTATGTTAACCATACCACCACTATTAGCTTTATAGTACTTACCTGTGCTACTTACCTGTACACTCAGACAATTGCCTTTGATGCTGTTTGCTGTTGATGGAGTTTCAAGTGCTTATTTCCATTAGGGTGACACGGTTGGCTTCATAGTTAGTGCAAAACTATTACAGCACTAATGCCCTGAGTGCAAATCTGGCATTATTTGTAAAGAGTTTATGTTTTTCCTATGGCCTGCATAGATTTTCTCTGGATACTCCCACCCTCCAAGACATATAGGGTGATTGGTTAATTGGGCGTAATTGGGTGTCACAGGTTTCAATGTCCTGAATCAGTTGCAAATAAACATTTTTTTTTTAAATTATATGTTTGCAAGTACCAGACCCCATCAACTTCTCAGGCAGTGCATCTCAGAAGAGCAACACTCTCCAGGGGAAAAAAAAAATTCTTCATCAAATGCCGATGAACTAATTCAGCAATCCCCTCTGCCATTGAGGGTTCCCTTCACCCCAAGTTTGCCTTTGATGGAGCTGCATCATGAGGAATGGTCTGCAATGAGACACCAGGGAAAGGAGACGTGAATTGGATGGACCTTAGCAGCCCATCATACCCATGGCATATGAAGCATTCCTGCGCATTTCACCTTGACCTTTGCCTCGCCTTTACATCCTAATTTAGGGAACCCGCTAATAGGCGGCTGACCAGAATAAGACAGTCATCAAAATTGAAGTCCACAGACCAGAAGACATTCTTCTAATTGATTACCCCATCTCCTGAGATTAAGGTTGATGAGTTGACATTATTTTTCATGCTGTTAGTTTTATTTTTGAATGATTGTAATTACTGCCAGATGGAATCACACTCAACAGTTGAACATGATGTCTTCCAGATCTTATTCCAGCTAATGCAGATTAATCACGCTCCTTGTTCAATGTGTGTGAGCATTTTATTCAGCAAACATTCACAGCAACTGCTGCTTCCAGTTTACTCAGTGCAATAGTGTGTCAGACCTGTTAATTTATTGATTTGAACATAGAAACATAGAAAACCTACAGCACAATGCAGGCCCTTCAGCCCACCAATTTGTGCCGAACAATAAAAATTATATCCAGAGCCCTCTATTTCTCTAAGCTCCATATACCTATCCAAAAATCTCTTAATGGACCCTATCACATCGGCCTCCACCACCGTTGCCATCAGCCACGCACTCACCACACACTGCGTTAAAAAAAACTTACCCCTGACATCTCCTCTGTACCTACTCCCCAGTTTCACTAAACCTGTTTCACCTTGTGGCAACCATTTCAGGCCTGGACAGAGCCTCTCTCAATCAATTAATCTCATCATCTTATACATCTCTATCCTAGGAGAAAAGGCCAAGTTCACTCAACCTGTGTTCGTAAGACCTGCTCCCTAAACAAGGCAGCATCCTTGTCAATCTCCTCTACAGCCTATCTATGGCTTCCACATCCTGCCAGTGGTGAGGTAACCAGAACTGATATTAAAATGTTTTCCTAATTTCTGAAAGCAATTTTTGAATACGCAAGTCATAGTTTCCTGACATGACACAGTGGAGTGACCCATTGTTATTGTCTCTGTCTTATTGGAAGAGCAATCCCGTTAATTGCAGATCCATGATTTTCCTTCACAGCCCCATAATGTTTAAAATTCTGTAAACACCTAACAGGGCCAGGCACCATCTGTTGAGAGGGAAACAAGTCACTGTTGAGAGGGAAACAAGTCACTGTTTCGAGTCAGAGATCCTTTGTAAGTTCTGATGAAGGTAATTTGTTTCTAAATTCTAATCAAGCTTAAATTATTTCACTAAGATGCAATGATTCTTGATGATAATGAGTTTATTGTCATACTCAGAGGTACAGTGTAAGTATCCCTGAAATTCTAATGCTGCAGCCGAACAGGTATTTAGTGAAAAAAAAACTTTGTAAATATACTTTACCGTATATGCTGGCATATAAGAAAACTCATGTATAAGATGATCTCCATGAATTTCCACCTAAAATTTAGGTTTTGAGCTGTACTCACTGAATAAGACTATCCCAACCCTTACTGCCCCAATAGTCCTTTACCAACCATCCCATTGACCAGTGGAGTGATGCTGTAACAATATTTTCAAAGCAAATTACCCAGAGCATATTTTAAAATAAACCACTGTTGTTTCTTTTCTTTCTTTCTTTGGCTTGGCTTCGCAGACGAAGATTTATGGAGGTGTAAATGTCCACGTCAGCTGCAGGCTCGTTTGTGGCTGACAAGTCCGATGCGGGACAGGCAGACACGGTTGCAGCGGTTGCAGGGGAAAATTGGTGGGTTGGGGTTGGGTGTTGGGTTTTTCCTCCTTTGTCTTTTGTCAGTGAGATGGGCTCTGTGGTCTTCTTCAAAGGAGGTTGCTGCCCACCGAACTGTGAGGCGCCAAGATGCACGGTTTGAGGCGATATCAGCCCACTGGCAGTGGTCAATGTGGCAGGCACCAAGAGATTTCTTTAGGCAGTCCTTGTACCTCTTCTTTGGTGCACCTCTGTCACGGTAACCAGTGGAGAGCTCGTTAAACCCTGTACAGAGCCAACAGCAGTTGGACTGGGAGGATGGACCCCACGGGGGAGCGCTGAGACTTCATTGTTAAGGTGTGGATCTTATCCTTGGTGTGAGAGAGCGCTAAGACTTCCTGTTAAGGTTTGGATTTTATACTTGACATGGGGGAGCGCTGAGACTTCCTGTTAAGGTTTGGATTTTATACTTGGCGTGGGGGAGCACTGAGACTTCACTCTTAAGGTTCAGATTTTATACTTCGCGTGGGGGAGCGCTAAGACTTCACTGTTAAGGTTCGGATTTTATTCTTTGTGTGGGGGAGCGCTAAGACTTCCTGTTAAGGTTTGGATTTTATAGTTGGTGTATAAGATGACCCCTGGTTTAGGGGTGACAGTTTTAAAATTCAAGTACCATTTTATCGCTGACATATACAGTAAATTAACCCTTTTGAATGGGAAGAGGTCATTCAAAAGAAAGATTCAAAATAAATATACAGAGTTACGATCACAATAGCGGCGTTTTAATGCTTTAATTTGAAAGAGTGCTGAGGGCAAAAAGACCTCCCAAAGAGCCTTGGTTGTTGAAGGCTCCCTGATTATATCAGATGTTTGGATCTGGTGCTTGGATTCCCAACAGATAGACCAGGGGCCTGTGTGGTGGCAGAGGCTGTGGGAGCACTGGAGACGAATCCACGGGCACTCAGTGATTGAATCTTTTACTTCTCCCTCTCTTATTATTAGGAGGACAGGGCAATGCTCACGTCGACTCTTTGTTTGCCTTACAGCAGACAAAAGTTTAAGTATATCATGAATATTACATTTTTAAATGACTATAAAAGGAACCTTTGAACCCTTAAGACGTGTCTTTTTGAGATGCTGGAGTAATTTATGATTGGGGTAGTAAGAGGAGGTTCGAGACGTTGATAGGCACTGGAAAGAAATTGTTCTTGAACCTGGAGCTGCTGGGTCTTCAGGTTCTGTACCTTCTTTCCAAAGATAGCAGTGAGGAGAGGTATAAGTGTATTTTCTGGTTGCCTGAGTCACAATGTCTAACTAATGCATCTACATTAAGAATAAACAGTTTAAAATACAAAATACAGTGTAAGCTGTAAAGTAATTTTTTAAAAAAATCAGTATTGCTGTCCTTAATTATGTAAAATTCACTTTAATCAGAGTGAAGGGAGTCCCTTACGATTTCACGAGACAGCACCACACACGGATGTCTTCTCACATGGATGTCTTCAAAGAATGGGAGGTTTGAGCATGTGATGGACTTGGCAATATATGTTAAGTTGGTTTGTTAAGCAATCCAACTAGATATCTCATACACCACACAGCAGGTAAGAGATAGTTTAGGAGTGCAGACTTACAGAGAAAGATTAGTTGGCATGAACCAAAGACAACATAATCTTACAATTGAGTGGCTCATAAGGTAAGTAGACATGACAGGTGATAGAAATATGTGTAGGGAATCATAATCCCATTAGTTTCAAGATAATTTTGGATAAGGATACGATTCTCAGTTGGAAAAGTCCAGTTTTGAGGAAATGAGAAAGGATCTAGCAAGGGTGGATTGGGATAAGTTGTTTTCTGGCAAGTAGCGCTCAGTCAGTGGGAGTCCTTCAAAGGCGAAATGTTGAGAGTACAGAGTTTGCACGTTCTGGTCAGGATTAAAGGCCAGGTTTAACAGGCAGAGGGAACCTTGGTTCGCAAAGAATATCGGGGGCTTGGTTTAGAAGAAGAGAGAAGTGTTTTGCGGGTATTAGGCAACAGGGTGCAAATGAGGCTCTTCATCAGTATTTTAAAAATTCAAGAAAAAAACAAAGAAGGAAATCAGAAGGGCTGAAAGAAGAGAAAAGAAAAAGTTTCCAGATGCTGCGATTGTAGTAAAACCACCAAAATGTTGGAGGAACTCAGCAAGTATTGCAGTATCCATCGGAAATTAAGATATAGCCCCGATGTGTCAGGCCTGAGCCCTTCTTCAAGGTACAGTAAAATCCCCAGTATCTGACACCTAAGGAGATTGAGGATGCCGGATAAGTGTATTTTCTGGTTGCCTGAGACACAATGTCTAACTAATGCATCTGCATTAAGAATAAACAGTTTAAAATACAAAATACAGTGTAAGCTGTAAAGTAATTTTTAAAAAAATCAGTATTGCTGTCCCTAATTATGTAAAATTCACTTTAATCGGGTAATTCCCATAACTTACAAATTTAAATTCAAACCCCGGTCGCTGGCGCTGTGACTGTGTTGCGCTAATTGCTTTGCTAATTATGCCTCTGTTATCATAGACCCCCTCCCCCCCCCCCCCTGCAGTTTACAAATAAAGTTCCACAAAAGGTCATGGACCCAGCCCAGGACATCACAGTCAAAATGAGAGGAGATCTTATAGAAACATATAGGATTATGAAGGGTACGGATAGGATAGATGTAGGAAGGTTTTTTGAGCTGGCCGGGGAAACTAAAACGAGAGGACACAGTCTCAAGATTTGGGGAAGTAGATTTAGGACAGAGATGAGGAAAAATAGTTTTTCCCAGAGAGTAGTGAATGTTTGGAATTCTCTAACCAGGGAAGTGGTTGAGGCTGCATCATTAAACATATTTAAAATTCGGTTAGATAAATTTTTACATGATAGAGGAATTAGGGGATATGGGGAGAAGGCAGGTAGGTGGAGTTAGGTCATAAATTAGATCAGCCATGATTGTATTGAATGGCGGAGCAGGCTCAATGGGCCATTTTTGGCCTAGTCCTGTTCCTACTTCCTGTGTTCCTATGTTCCTAATTCTCCCCACCATCATTTACGGTGAACGCTGCTGCAATCATCAAGGAGCCAGCACAGGAAAAGCTGCTCCTCCTCCACCCACAGACTCCTCTACAATAAACCCAATCAGGGACTCATTCAAGGACTCTTAATTTTACACTTTATTGTTTTTTTACCTCTCTCTTGGCAGTCAGTCTGTTTACATTTATCTATTTATTTACATGTGCACATTTTCTACAGTTTTTCTTTGCACGTCCAAAAAGTGGTAATTCTGCCTGATCCTGCAGGAAAAGAATCTCAGGTTGTTATGTGATGTCACGCACGTCCTCCAATAATAAATCTGTAATCTGAAATCTAATGCACAATAGCATACTAAGCCTCTTACTCGGCAGGGATAGTGAGACACTTCAGGTGAGTTGCCCCAGCAGCGACCAGCGTTGACCGGATCTTCATCTTGGATGTAGCCATTTTAGACAAACACAACTTTATTGAAATTTTATTCAAACAGCTGCTGCGGGCATAGCATGACCGGGGCATTCTGCTGGCTGAATATTTGCTCCCATCTTCTTCAGCATTTACTTCTACAATTTTAAACTTTTATTGACATTTTTATTAATTCTTATTTATTTAAATTTTTAAAAAAATTATTTATTCCCTCATTTCTTTTTGCCTGTTGCTTGGGGAGAGTATGGAACAAAATTGGTGTTGTTGAAGGTCAGGATGGTTGATTATGTATGGAGCTGGAAGAGATGGGAAGATCTGAATTTTTTTTCCATCTGTATTTACTCAAGAAATCGGCAGAGTTTTGGGAATTGAGGCAAACAAGCAAGCAATGAGATTATGGAACATACACAGATTAAAGAGAAGGTGCTTTATAGCCAAAAGCAAATAAGGATGGATAAATCCCCCAAGCTTGAAAAGGTATTCATTTAGAGTGAGGCGAGTGTGGAAAATGCAGTGGCCCTGGCAGATTTTTTTTAAATGTCCCAAGCCAGGAGTGAGCTGCCGTAGGATTGAAGGGAAGCTCATGTTATTCTTTCACTTTAAAAAAAAATCTCCAAAAATCAAGAAATTATAGGCCAGTGAGCCTTTTGTCTGTAGTGGGCAAATTATTGGAAGGTGCTCCAAGGGATAGGACATGCATTTGGATAGTCAGGGACTAATTACGCATAGTCAACAAGGTTTTGTGCATAGTTGGTCATGTTTATCCATATAACCACATAACCATATAACAGTTTACAGTGTGGAAACAGGCCATTTCAGCCCTTCGAGTCTGCGCCAGTTCACTTGAACAACTCCACTAGTTCCCCCCCTCCCATTCTCTGCCCATAACCCTCCAACCCCCTCATATCCAATCATTTGAATTTTTTTGAGCAAGTTACTAAGAAAGTTGAGAAAGAAAGGGTGTGGACATTATCTATGTGGATTTTAGTCAAAGTCGGACATGGGAAATTCAACAGGAAGGTTCATGGTGAGGTAGTAAACTGTATTTGACTTTATCTTTATAGGAGAAGTCAGAGAGTGGAAGTGGGTGATTGCTTCTCAGACTGTGGGCCTGTGACGAGTGATGTGTCTCAAGGATTGGTGTTGGATCCATTGTTGTTTGTCACCTATATCAACAATTTTGATGATAAAGTGGTAAATTGAATCAGCAAGTTTGCAGGTGAACCAAAGATTGGAGGTGTAGGGGGTGGCCAGTGAGGAAAGCTTTCAAAGCTTGTGCAGGGACCTGGACCAGCTGGAAAAATGGGCTGCAAAATGGCAGAAGAAATTTAAAGCAGAGAATTGTAAGGTGTTGCTTATTGGAAGGACAAACCAAGGTGGGACGTACACAGGAAGTGATAGGACTCTGGGGAGTGCAGTCAAATAGAGGGATCTGAGAAACTGAGAAAGTGGTGTTACAGGCAGATAGGGTCACAAAGTGACCTTTTGGCACATTGGCCTTGATCAATCAAAGTATTAAATATAGGAATTGGGATGTTATGGTAAAATTGTATAAGACTTTGGTGAAGCTGAATTTGGAGTATTGTGTGAAGTTTTAGTTAACTAACTACAAGAAAGATATCAATAAGATAGAAAGAGTGCAGAAAAGATTTACTAGGACGTTGCCGGGACATGATGAACTGAGTGACAGGGAAAGGTAGAACAGATTAGGTCTTTATTCCCAGGAGCGTAGAAGAATGAGGGGAGATTTGATAGAAGTATACAAAATTATGATGGATATAAATGGTAGGTTTCTTCCACTGAGGGTGGGTGAGATACAAATCAGAGGACATGGGTCAAGGATGAAAGGGGAAAAGTTTAAGTAGAACATTAAGGGGAACTTTGCATATCGAGTATTGGGAGTGCTGAACAAGCTACCAGCTAAATGTGGGCTCAATATGAACCTTTAAAAATAGTTTGGACAGGTAGATTGATGGAAGCATTATGGTATTTGGGGTATATGGTCTATGTGCAGGTCAGTGGGACTAGGGCAAAAAAATAGTTGGACACTGTGATAGCACGGATTCTATCACCGATGTATGTATCTGTATATTGTAGTATAGGATGGCTTTGATTGGCTGAGAGCATAGCCACGCCTACTGGCAGGTCTTAAAGGGTTGCTCCTAGCCAGACCCAGATCATTCTGGACTGGTCGACCTACATGTGATACGCTCCAGTCTTTTGTTAATAATAGCTTTGGTTCGGATCAACAAGTCTTTGATTCTTTCGACATGCACGATATACATCAGTGATAGAACCCGTACTATCACAGATGAAAATGCCAAATAGCCTGTTTCTATGCTATGATGTTCCATGATTCTAGCCAGAACTCTGATCATGGCAGGAAGAAATGATCATTAATGAAGATAAAACATCAACTCCATTTCTCTTTCCACAGATGCTGCCTGACTTGTGGAGAGTTTCCTGCATTCTCTGGTTAATATCTGATATCCAGACAATGTTTATCTTCCTCAAAATAATCATTGAATTTGAAAGCTGATGTTCAATCTTCTATCGCTGTCCTTCTGGGTCTCATGCTCTGAAATCACAAAATGTGGCATCGTCCAATATTTTGGACGATTGTTTACCTTTATTTCGATAACGCTGTTACTGCAGACAACATTCAACCTCTTGCGCTAGCTCTTAAGATCCATTCTTGAAGGGCCTTGAACTGACTGGCTTATGACCACCATACAGAGTATAGTGGGCCGGAGACAAAGAAGAGATGCACAGAAGGATAACATTAGTGAACACCTGAAGGAGAAAGAAAGACAAAATTACCAGCTATGGTCTCAGGGCTGCCTTATTCAATTCTTGAACAGGCTCCCTCATGCCCTTGAGCCTCATGAAGATACTGAAACATAGAACATTGCAGCGCAGTACAAGGCCCTTCTGCTCTTGTATAAACACGAAAAAAGATTTTGTATTTTGAAAGGTTTAGATAGGGTGGATGCGGGTAAAATGTTTCCTTTGGTGGGTGAATCAAGGACAAGGGACCATAGTCTGAAAATTAGAGGTTACCCATATAAAACAGAGATTAGGAAGAACTTCTTTAGCCAGAAGGTCGTGGACCTGTGGAATTCGCTGCCACAAACAGCACTGGAGGCCAGATCACTGGGAGTATTTAAACAAGAAATAGACAAGTATCTCATTAGTGAGGGCATCAAGGGATATGGGAAAAAGGCTGGAAATTGGAACAAGTGTAGAGTAGCTTTGTGTAGATTTACAGAACAGACTCGATGGGCCGAGTGGCCTGGTCCTGTTCCTTTGTCTTGTGATCTTGTGAAATAATGGAGAAACTCAGCTGGTCTTGCAGAGCCCATGGTAGGTAAAGATTATAGGTACTGCCAATGCTTCGGGCCTACGACCACTTCAAGGTAATGTTAAGAGCCCAGATGACCCCAAAACCCAGCAGCAATAGATTTTAACCAAGACAAATGGTTACTTAAACAAAAGTTGCTTTGAATGATCTTTAAACATGAAAATGGAATCAAACTTTAACTTAACTCTA
Source organism: Narcine bancroftii (assembly GCF_036971445.1). NCBI lineage: Eukaryota > Metazoa > Chordata > Chondrichthyes > Torpediniformes > Narcinidae > Narcine > Narcine bancroftii. Next base: position 16,775,148 of record NC_091471.1, read on the forward strand.
TTGACTTACTTAACCTAACTTATCCACCTTCTAATTCTAAGCATACGTGTGTGTAATGTGTGTGTGGAAGTTCAGAAAAGTTCTTTGGTTCACAATCCAATCTCACTTCTCATTCCTCCAAGTTCACTGGTTGCAGGCGATTCTTATACTATGCACAGAATTTAACATTTATAAAGTTCACCAGGCTTCAGTGCTTGAAAGGTAAATGGTTACCACTCAAGAAGGTTCTTGTCGGTTTTCAGAGAGAGAGATTTGTTATACCAGGGCATCCAGAACTGATGTACTTCCATCAGTCACTCCAGTGTCTTGCTGACAAAACTTGCCCCTTCAGGGTTCTTCGGATGATAGCCTCTTTCTTTCAGGTCACCACAAAGTACCTTTTTGTTTCTCTTATTCCAAGTGAAACATAGGACAATCAGTCCTCTCCTCTTGCATGAACCACAAGGGCTTTGACTAGGCCATCTTCAAAATGGGGCTTCTTGCCAGGTTGTCTTGTTCCAGTTCCAGCTGCTCTTACTGGTTGTAACAATGTACAAGTGATCTCTGTCTCTGTCTCTCTCTCTCTCTCTTTCTCCCTCAGAGAGAAAGTCTGTTTGACTCTCTCTGCTTGCAAAACCACATAACCCTCTAACAACAACAAGTTTTCCTTCCAGACAGCAGCGTCTCCAGCATGCTCTTTCATCTGTTGCCTTTGGTAAATTACAATCCATTAGTGAAGTCTCTTGAGCACTCTTCAAAACTCTTGCAAAAGCTGTGGAGCCGATATGTCTAGCATGAGCAGAGCTCCAGTGTTTCAAATAATATCTATTTTAAAGTGTTTGTATGTGACCTACTCAAACAAACCTTTCCTAATTTATCTCCCCAAAATATATCTATATACTCTGTCACAGTAAAAGCAAAATGCAGACAGGTATCTGAAATTAAGGACTGGGGAGAGCTAGTGGGGGGTGGGGGGGGGGGGTAAGGAGTCCAGACCAACAGACAAAAGGTGTTAATAGGATATGACATGAGAAAAGGTGATAATTGATTTTGGCCGACTGATGTAAATTTACTCCACAATGATCGAATTTTTCCATAACTCGTGCCCACAACTCTTCATGTATCTTGCATCCACCTGTCCAAGAGTCTTTTGAATGTCCCTATTGTGCCAGCCTCCAGCACCCACCACTCTCTGTGTAATGAACTACCTCTGACATCTCCCCTAAACTTTCCTCCACTCACCTTAAAAAGGTGTCCTCTGGTATTTGCTAATGTCATCGCAGGAAAAAATTGCTAGCTGACAAGTAAAGTCAATTCAAGTTTACTGTCATCTGATTGCAAAGTCTTTTTTTCTTCTTCTTTTCTTTGGCTTGGCTTCGCGGACGAAGATTTATGGAGGGGGTAAAAAGTCCACGTCAGCTGCAGGCTCGTTTGTGGCTGGCAAGTCCGATGCGGGACAGGCAGACACGATTGCAGCGGTTGCAAGGGAAAATTGGTTGGTTGGGGTTGGGTGTTGGGTTTTTACTCCTTTGCCTTTTGTCAGTGAGGTGGGTTTGCGGTCTTCTTCAAAGGAGGTTGCTGCCCGCCAAACTGTGAGGCGCCAAGATGCACGGTTTGAGGCGTTATCAGCCCACTGGCGGTGGTCAATGTGGCAGGCACCAAGAGATTTCTTTAGGCAGTCCTTGTACCTTTTCTTTGGTGCACCTCTGTCACGGTGGCCAGTGGAGAGCTCGCCATATAACACGATCTTGGGAAGGCGATGGTCCTCCATTCTGGAGACGTGACCCATCCAGCGCAGCTGGATCTTCAGCAGTGTGGACTCGATGCTGTCGACCTCTGCCATCTCGAGTACTTCGACGTTAGGGGTGTAAGCGCTCCAATGAATGTTGAGGATGGAGCGGAGACAACGCTGGTGGAAGCGTTCTAGGAGCCGTAGGTGGTGCCGGTAGAGGACCCATGATTCGGAGCCGAACAGGAGTGTGTGTATGACAACGGCTCTGTATACGCTTATCTTTGTGAGGTTTTTCAGTTGGTTGTTTTTCCAGACTCTTTTGTGTAGTCTTCCAAAGGCGCTATTTGCCTTGGCGAGTCTGTTGTCTATCTCAAAGTACAACCTGACAAAATAGCATTCTCCGGTCCTTAGTACAAAACATGCAGACACACAACCAAACATAAATACACATACAAACAGGCAATGCATATGAGGACAAGTATTCATAAGTACAAATAAATAAATTAGCATTGTTTTTTGAATAGGAGAGTCTCAAATGGTTAGTGTGAGCAGTTCCTTTGGTCATTCAGCATTCTCACCGCCTATGGAAAGAAGCTGTTCCTCAGTCTGGTGGTGCTGGGTCTGGAACTCCTGTATCTTTTTCCCGATGGAAGTAGCTGGAAGATGGGGTCCTCATTGATTTTGTGTGCCCTCTTCAGCCAACAATCCCAGTAAATCATGTCAATGGGGCGGTGGGGGGGCAGGGAGGGAGACTCCAGTGTCCCTTTCTGCCACTCTTATGGTCTCGTGGATTGACCTCCAATCCATTTCTGTGCAGCAACTGTATCGCACTGTGAGGCAGCTAGCTAAGACACTCTCAATCGAGCTCCTGAAGAAGGTTGACATGATGGTGGCCTTGCCCACTTCAGTCTTCTCAGGAAGTACAATCACTGTTATTTCTTCCTGAAAAGTGAAGAGATGTTGTGTGTCCACGATAGGTAATTTAACTCCAAGACATTAGGTGCCCACCACTCTCCACTACAGAGTTTTTGATGTGCAATGGAGAGTTGTTCCTGGTCCTCCTGAATGCTACGATCATCTCCTTCATCTTGTCCACGCTGAGACTCAGGTGGTTACCGGGCCAAGTCACGAGATTTTCCACCTCTTCTTCTGTGGTGCAACTCATCATTGTGGCTGATGAGGCCAACTACTGTTGTGTCATCTGCAAACTTGATGATATTGATGGGAGCTGGATCTGGCCATGCTATCATGGGTCAGTAGTGTGAAGAGGAGAGGGTCAAGCACACAGCTCTGAGGTGGGCCAGTGCTTGACCTGGCAGTGCTCGACAGTGTGCTAACGACCCAGAAAGACTGTGGCCTTTCCGTTAGGAAGTCCAGAATCCAGTGGCAGAGAGGGGTGTTGAGTCTCTGCAAAGACAGCTTCTCCGCCAGCATGGGCTGTCCTCGCTGGGACACCACATTAGATAGACTGTCCACCCTATCTACGCCCGTCATGATCTTATATGTCTCCATTAATTCACCTTCTTATGATTGGAATCCCCCTGATTTCCAGGAGAGCTCATACTTTTTAGCTGCGGTTCAAGGTCACCCTCTGCTGCAAAGCGTGTGGGCTCAGGGCCAACTCCATAGATGTGCGACAGCTTCCACGCTGTGAGTCCTAATGTCGCAGCAGTCAGAGATCCCATTGTACTGATTAGACTGAGACCTGACTTTTATCTCCTGATTAAAATGGCCATCTCAACCAGCTGCTCTGCACCAAATGTTTGTGTGATTCCCACTGTTCAGACTGTAACAGTGTTTCAAAATTGCCCTTAAAATAATTTGCACTGACCTGAAGCTTTGAAAGGCGCATGATAAATGCACCTTTCTTTCTATCATCATTCCCATAACATCTCTCTTACGCAACACAATTCTCTCATAATTGCATCTCCTTTGAACAAGTAGGTGTTGCTATGGAGCTGTCACTGATTGGCTAAAGTCGATGTCCACTGTGTAATCAAACTGCACTGACTGAGGTCTGTGGGGTGCACAGTTTTGATCAGGGTATGGCAGCTTTTAAAATGATTGTCAAGAACCTACAGTCTGGATACTCCCATTTATTTTTTTCTCCTTACACAGACTCTTGGGATCACAGGGGTTGTCCACATCTTGACTCAAATACATTTTTGTGGATCTCAATGCAGCTAATGGGTAGCCTGCCAATATCGACGTGGGTGAGCAGGAGGTGCTTGATGGAGCGTGTAGATGGGAAGTTCGGAAGGGCATGTCCTCCTGCATGTGGAGTATCAAGAGGCTCTCAGTAAAAACGCAAGAATGCTGGAGGACCTCAGCAGGTCTTGAAAGTTCCATAGGAAGTAAAGATATAGAACCAAAGTTTCAGGCTTGCCTCTATCGTCAAGGTATGAGCTAAAAGCCTGAAGAAAAGAGGCTGGGAGAAGGTTGAAAAAAAAAAGACTGGGAGGAGTACAGGCCAACCAGCAAAGGGCTTTAATTGAGCATGGATAGGAGGGGCGGAGAGGAAAAGTGAGAACTGAATGGGGAAGGGCTGGCTGGCTCTATGAATGCAGAGCCGGGGGAAAGGAGACAGAGGGAAAGGAAAAGATGGTTGTGGGGTGCTAACTGAAACCGGAGAAGTCGACGTTATTGCCATCTAGTTGGAGAGTGTCCAATGGAAGATGGGGTGTTCTTCCTCCAATTTGTGAGTGCACTCAGTCAGTGTTCCCTCTGAACTGTGTGTGCGCACGCGCCAATGCTCCATGTGTGTGCGCAGACATGACCAAAATGGGCAGGTCTTGTGTGCCCATTGCTTGCCCTTGGGCGGGCGCACACAACTAAGAGGGAACACTAACTAAGAGCACACCCAGCTTCGGCGGCGGCGCATGAGACTATGGACAGAGATGTCAGCAAGGGAATGGGGCAGGGAATTGAAATGGGTTACCGCTGAGAGATCCCTGTTATTGCAGTGAGCAGACTTAAGGTGCTCAAAGGAGTGATCTCACAGACTGCATCAAGTCTCTTCGATGTAGAGGAGCCCACAACAGGAGCTCCAGATACAGTAGACAACCTCTGCAGATTCACAAGTGAAGAATTGCTTCTTCTGGAAGGCCTATTTCGGGCCCCAAATGGTGGTGAGGAAGAAGGCATGGGTGCAAATGCTGCATTTCTTGCCGTAACAGGAATAGTTACCAAGGGGTTGATTGGTGAGAAGAGAGCAGTGGACAAGGAAATCACAGAAGGAATGGTGTCTGTGGAATGTAGATAGGGGAGAAAAGATGAAGATGCCTCTGGTGGTGGGAATCGCATAGTGGGAGGCTAGTGACATTGTAGATGAGGACAAGGGGAATCCTGTCCTCGTTCTGGGAAGAAACAGAAGAAACAACTGTTGTGTGGCAAATGGAGGATATGAGGGTGAGGGCCATGTTGATGGAAGTCACTTTGTTTGAAGAAGGAGGATATCTCTGATGAACTGGCATGAGAGAAGAAGCAATGGAGACAGAAGAATTTAGAGAGTGGAATGGAATCATTACAGGGATCAGGATGGAAAGAGGCAAGGTCACTGTGGGAGTTGGTGGGTTTGTAGTGAGTTTGTCTCCCGCAATGGAGCCAGAGAGATTGAGAAAGGGGAGAGTGCTAGAGTTGGACTGAGTGAATTTGAGGTCTAGATGGAAGTTGGCAGAAAAAATGGATGAAGTTGATAAGCTCATCATGGATACATAGGGCAGCACCAATGTGATCATCAGTGAAGCGGAGGAAGAGTTGAGGAGCCTTGCCGGTTAGACATAGTATGGATTGCTCAACATCAGGCCCTTTCAGGTGGACATTGTGCTAACGACCCACAACGATTGTGGCCTTTCCGTTAGGAAGTCCAGAATCCAGTTGCAGAGAGGGGTGGATTTAAAATTGCAAATGCACTTTTCAGGCAACAGCCCTAAAAGGCTTCTGCAGCATTCTGATCCACCTGAAAGGGCCTATTCATATCTAGAGGCACCTCGTAGCGCCTCCGCATTGATGGAGGCGGGGCAACTGGTGCCGCAGCGCCACCATCATAAATATGTAGCATAGCAATAGCCCTCTTCCCTACCCATAATCCCCCATGAAAGTGGAACTGCCCTGTGTTTCCCACAACAGTTCCAGCTGTGTGGGGGATTATGGGAAGGGAAGACTGCCATTGCCATGCCGCGTTTTGAGCTGCAGAGAGCAGCACCAGTGCCGGAGTGGCCAGCTGGGCTGTGACAGCCCACACCGGCTGCCCCTGCCTTGACATCTCCTGCTGGCCGGCTCTGCCCAGATGGCCCCCGGTGACTGACCCCTCCCCGACAGCCCCCGCCAACCTCTCCTCCCAAGAGCGGCAGGGGCTATCAGGCAGCGAGGCAGGATTACTGTCAGGTTATGGGGTGGGGGGGTCTGTCAGGTAGCGGGGCGGGGGGGGCGGCTGTCAGGTAGCAGAGTGGGAGGGGCTGTCAGGTAGCATGGTTGGGGGCTGTCAGTTAACGGGGCAGGGGGGCTGTCAGGCAGCGAGAGTTGCAGGCTGACGGAGTCATCAGTCTATGCCCAGGCAGCCACTTACAGCGGCTGTACATTCAGGTCCATCGGCGGAGCGCAGTATTCCGCCGATTATGCCTCCCGGAGGAGGGTTGGCATCAATGCCTCGGAGACGCTTCTGCCGCATTCAGGTGAGTATGTTTTTAGCCACAAGGGGAGGGGGAAGATTATGCGGCTTTACCAGGGGGTATTCAGGCTACCTGAAAGGGCCTGTAGCCATCAAAAGGCAGGCATAACTGGGGCCCATGGCTTCCCCATTTAATGAGTGGGATGAATTGAAGGACGTTATTGAGAGTGAGGACAAGTTCTGTCTGCTGGTGAAAGGTGGTGGGAGAACTGGTTGGGTCAGTGGTCAAGGAAGAAATGAAGGGCTTTGGGGTTAGTGCTGCTTTGAGGTGCTCATTGAAATATCGCACAGAGGCAATGGAGAAAGTGGTGGACCGTCCAGCTTCCCTTTCATGTGCCAGAAATTGCCATTGGTCAGGGAGGTGTTATGTTTTATCAAGGTATTTTCAAGAACAAGTGTGACCAGGGCCTTGATGCTGTGCATTCTGCGAGAGAAGATTGTTGCAGTTTGCTTATCCAGCCAATGAATTGAAAGAGATTGTTGAATCAGACTTTATTGTCATGAACAAATCGTGAAATTTGGGGTTTTGCAGCAGCAAAACATTTCACAGAGCAAAACATTTCACAGAGCAAAACATTTCACAGAGCAAATATTTCACAGAGAAAAACATTTCACAGAGGAAAACATTTCACAGAGCAAAACATTTCACAGAGCAAAACATTTCACAGAGCAAATATTTCACAGAGCAAAACATTTCACAGAGCAAAACATTTCACAGAGAAAAACATTTCACAGAGCAAAACATTTCACAGAGCAAAACATTTCACAGAGCAAAACATTTCACAGAGCAAACATTTCACAGAGCAAAACATTTCACAGAGCAAAACATTTCACAGAGAAAAACATTTCACAGAGCAAAACATTTCACAGAGAAAAACATTTCACAGAGCAAATATTTCACAGAGCAAAACATTTCACAGAGCAAAACATTTCACAGAGCAAACATTTCACAGAGCAAAACATTTCACAGAGCAAACATTTCACAGAGCAAAACATTTCACAGAGAAAAACATTTCACAGAGCAAATATTTCACAGAGCAAAACATTTCACAGAGCAAAACATTTCACAGAGCAAACATTTCACAGAGAAAAACATTTCACAGAGCAAAACATTTCACAGAGCAAACATTTCACAGAGCAAAACATTTCACAGAGCAAAACATTTCACAGAGAAAAACATTTCACAGAGCAAAACATTTCACAGAGAAAAACATTTCACAGAGCAAATATTTCACAGAGCAAAACATTTCACAGAGCAAAACATTTCACAGAGCAAACATTTCACAGAGCAAAACATTTCACAGAGCAAACATTTCACAGAGCAAAACATTTCACAGAGAAAAACATTTCACAGAGCAAATATTTCACAGAGCAAAACATTTCACAGAGCAAAACATTTCACAGAGCAAACATTTCACAGAGAAAAACATTTCACAGAGCAAATATTTCACAGAGCAAAACATTTCACAGAGCAAAACATTTCACAGAGAAAAACATTTCACAGAGCAAACATTTCACAGAGCAAACATTTCACAGAGCAAAACATTTCACAGAGAAAAACATTTCACAGAGCAAATATTTCACAGAGCAAAACATTTCACAGAGCAAAACATTTCACAGAGCAAAACATTTCACAGAGCGAACATTTCACAGAGCAAAACATTTCACAGAGCAAAACATTTCACAGAGCAAACATTTCACAGAGCAAACATTTCACAGAGCAAAACATTTCACAGAGCAAACATTTCACAGAGCAAACATTTCACAGAGCAAAACATTTCACAGAGCAAACATTTCACAGAGCAAAACATTTCACAGAGAAAAACATTTCACAGAGCAAAACATTTCACAGAGAAAAACATTTCACAGAGCAAAACATTTCACAGAGCAAATATTTCACAGAGCAAAACATTTCACAGAGCAAAACATTTCACAGAGAAAAACATTTCACAGAGCAAAACATTTCACAGAGCAAAACATTTCACAGAGCAAACATTTCACAGAGCAAAACATTTCACAGAGAAAAACATTTCACAGAGCAAATATTTCACAGAGCAAAACATTTCACAGAGCAAAACATTTCACAGAGCAAACATTTCACAGAGCAAAACATTTCACAGAGCAAACATTTCACAGAGCAAAACATTTCACAGAGAAAAACATTTCACAGAGCAAATATTTCACAGAGCAAAACATTTCACAGAGCAAAACATTTCACAGAGCAAACATTTCACAGAGAAAAACATTTCACAGAGCAAATATTTCACAGAGCAAAACATTTCACAGAGCAAAACATTTCACAGAGAAAAACATTTCACAGAGCAAACATTTCACAGAGCAAACATTTCACAGAGCAAAACATTTCACAGAGCAAACATTTCACAGAGCAAAACATTTCACAGAGAAAAACATTTCACAGAGGAAAACATTTCACAGAGCAAAACATTTCACAGAGCAAAACATTTCACAGAGCAAATATTTCACAGAGCAAAACATTTCACAGAGCAAAACATTTCACAGAGAAAAACATTTCACAGAGCAAAACATTTCACAGAGCAAAACATTTCACAGAGCAAACATTTCACAGAGCAAAACATTTCACAGAGAAAAACATTTCACAGAGCAAATATTTCACAGAGCAAAACATTTCACAGAGCAAAACATTTCACAGAGCAAACATTTCACAGAGCAAAACATTTCACAGAGCAAACATTTCACAGAGCAAAACATTTCACAGAGAAAAACATTTCACAGAGCAAATATTTCACAGAGCAAAACATTTCACAGAGCAAAACATTTCACAGAGCAAACATTTCACAGAGAAAAACATTTCACAGAGCAAATATTTCACAGAGCAAAACATTTCACAGAGCAAAACATTTCACAGAGAAAAACATTTCACAGAGCAAACATTTCACAGAGCAAACATTTCACAGAGCAAAACATTTCACAGAGAAAAACATTTCACAGAGCAAATATTTCACAGAGCAAAACATTTCACAGAGCAAAACATTTCACAGAGCAAAACATTTCACAGAGCGAACATTTCACAGAGCAAAACATTTCACAGAGCAAAACATTTCACAGAGCAAACATTTCACAGAGCAAACATTTCACAGAGCAAAACATTTCACAGAGCAAACATTTCACAGAGCAAACATTTCACAGAGCAAAACATTTCACAGAGCAAACATTTCACAGAGCAAAACATTTCACAGAGAAAAACATTTCACAGAGCAAAACATTTCACAGAGAAAAACATTTCACAGAGCAAAACATTTCACAGAGCAAAACATTTCACAGAGCAAACATTTCACAGAGCAAACATTTCACAGAGCAAAACATTTCACAGAGAAAAACATTTCACAGAGCAAATATTTCACAGAGCAAAACATTTCACAGAGCAAAACATTTCACAGAGCAAAACATTTCACAGAGCGAACATTTCACAGAGCAAAACATTTCACAGAGCAAAACATTTCACAGAGCAAACATTTCACAGAGCAAACATTTCACAGAGCAAAACATTTCACAGAGAAAAACATTTCACAGAGCAAATATTTCACAGAGCAAAACATTTCACAGAGCAAAACATTTCACAGAGCAAAACATTTCACAGAGCGAACATTTCACAGAGCAAAACATTTCACAGAGCAAAACATTTCACAGAGCAAAACATTTCACAGAGCAAAACATTTCACAGAGCAAAACATTTCACAGAGCAAACATTTCACAGAGCAAACATTTCACAGAGCAAAACATTTCACAGAGCAAACATTTCACAGAGCGAACATTTCACAGAGCAAAACATTTCACAGAGCAAAACATTTCACAGAGCAAAACATTTCACAGAGAAAAACATTTCACAGAGCAAAACATTTCACAGAGCAAACATTTCACAGAGCAAACATTTCACAGAGCAAAACATTTCACAGAGAAAAACATTTCACAGAGCAAATATTTCACAGAGCAAAACATTTCACAGAGCAAAACATTTCACAGAGCAAAACATTTCACAGAGCAAAACATTTCACAGAGCAAAACATTTCACAGAGCAAAACATTTCACAGAGCAAAACATTTCACAGAGCGAACATTTCACAGAGCAAAACATTTCACAGAGCAAAACATTTCACAGAGCAAAACATTTCACAGAGCAAAACATTTCACAGAGCAAAACATTTCACAGAGCAAAACATTTCACAGAGCAAAACATTTCACAGAGCAAAACATTTCACAGAGCAAAACATTTCACAGAGCAAAACATTTCACAGAGCAAAACATTTCACAGAGCAAACATTTCACAGAGCAAAACATTTCACAGAGCAAAACATTTCACAGAGCAAAACATTTCACAGAGCAAAACATTTCACAGAGCGAACATTTCACAGAGCAAAACATTTCACAGAGCAAAACATTTCACAGAGCAAAACATTTCACAGAGCAAAACATTTCACAGAGCAAAACATTTCACAGAGCAAAACATTTCACAGAGCAAAACATTTCACAGAGCAAACATTTCACAGAGCAAAACATTTCACAGAGCAAAACATTTCACAGAGCAAAACATTTCACAGAGCAAAACATTTCACAGAGAAAAACATTTCACAGAGCAAAACATTTCACAGAGCAAAACATTTCACAGAGCAAACATTTCACAGAGCAAAACATTTCACAGAGCAAACATTTCACAGAGCAAAACATTTCACAGAGCAAAACATTTCACAGAGCAAAACATTTCACAGAGCAAAACATTTCACAGAGAAAAACATTTCACAGAGCGAACATTTCACAGAGCAAAACATTTCACAGAGCAAAACATTTCACAGAGCAAAACATTTCACAGAGCAAAACATTTCACAGAGCAAAACATTTCACAGAGCAAAACATTTCACAGAGCAAAACATTTCACAGAGCAAAACATTTCACAGAGCAAAACATTTCACAGAGCGAACATTTCACAGAGCAAAACATTTCACAGAGCAAAACATTTCACAGAGCAAACATTTCACAGAGCAAAACATTTCACAGAGCAAAACATTTCACAGAGCAAAACATTTCACAGAGCAAAACATTTCACAGAGCAAAACATTTCACAGAGCAAAACATTTCACAGAGCAAAACATTTCACAGAGCAAAACATTTCACAGAGCGAACATTTCACAGAGCAAAACATTTCACAGAGCAAAACATTTCACAGAGCAAAACATTTCACAGAGCAAAACATTTCACAGAGCAAAACATTTCACAGAGCAAACATTTCACAGAGCAAAACATTTCACAGAGCAAAACATTTCACAGAGCAAAACATTTCACAGAGCAAAACATTTCACAGAGCGAACATTTCACAGAGCAAAACATTTCACAGAGCAAAACATTTCACAGAGCAAAACATTTCACAGAGCAAAACATTTCACAGAGCGAACATTTCACAGAGCAAAACATTTCACAGAGCGAACATTTCACAGAGCAAAACATTTCACAGAGCAAAACACTTCACAGAGCAAAACATTTCACAGAGCAAAACATTTCACAGAGCAAAACATTTCACAGAGCAAAACATTTCACAGAGCAAAACATTTCACAGAGCAAAACATTTCACAGAGCAAACATTTCACAGAGCAAAACATTTCACAGAGCAAAACATTTCACAGAGCAAAACATTTCACAGAGCAAAACATTTCACAGAGCGAACATTTCACAGAGCAAAACATTTCACAGAGCAAAACATTTCACAGAGCAAAACATTTCACAGAGCAAAACATTTCACAGAGCAAAACATTTCACAGAGCAAAACATTTCACAGAGCAAAACATTTCACAGAGCAAACATTTCACAGAGCAAAACATTTCACAGAGCAAAACATTTCACAGAGCAAAACATTTCACAGAGCAAAACATTTCACAGAGAAAAACATTTCACAGAGCAAAACATTTCACAGAGCAAAACATTTCACAGAGCAAACATTTCACAGAGCAAAACATTTCACAGAGCAAACATTTCACAGAGCAAAACATTTCACAGAGCAAAACATTTCACAGAGCAAAACATTTCACAGAGCAAAACATTTCACAGAGAAAAACATTTCACAGAGCGAACATTTCACAGAGCAAAACATTTCACAGAGCAAAACATTTCACAGAGCAAAACATTTCACAGAGCAAAACATTTCACAGAGCAAAACATTTCACAGAGCAAAACATTTCACAGAGCAAAACATTTCACAGAGCAAAACATTTCACAGAGCAAAACATTTCACAGAGCGAACATTTCACAGAGCAAAACATTTCACAGAGCAAAACATTTCACAGAGCAAACATTTCACAGAGCAAAACATTTCACAGAGCAAAACATTTCACAGAGCAAAACATTTCACAGAGCAAAACATTTCACAGAGCAAAACATTTCACAGAGCAAAACATTTCACAGAGCAAAACATTTCACAGAGCAAAACATTTCACAGAGCAAAACATTTCACAGAGCGAACATTTCACAGAGCAAAACATTTCACAGAGCAAAACTTTCACAGAGCAAAACATTTCACAGAGCAAAACATTTCACAGAGCAAAACATTTCACAGAGCAAAACATTTCACAGAGCAAAACATTTCACAGAGCAAACATTTCACAGAGCAAAACATTTCACAGAGCAAAACATTTCACAGAGCAAAACATTTCACAGAGCAAAACATTTCACAGAGCAAAACATTTCACAGAGCAAAACATTTCACAGAGCAAAACATTTCACAGAGCAAAACATTTCACAGAGCAAAACATTTCACAGAGCAAAACATTTCACAGAGCGAACATTTCACAGAGCAAAACATTTCACAGAGCAAAACATTTCACAGAGCAAACATTTCACAGAGCAAAACATTTCACAGAGCAAAACATTTCACAGAGCAAAACATTTCACAGAGCAAAACATTTCACAGAGCAAAACATTTCACAGAGCAAACATTTCACAGAGAAAAACATTTCACAGAGCAAAACATTTCACAGAGAAAAACATTTCACAGAGCAAAACATTTCACAGAGAAAAACATTTCACAGAGCAAAACATTTCACAGAGCAAAACATTTCACAGAGCAAACATTTCACAGAGCAAACATTTCACAGAGCAAAACATTTCACAGAGAAAAACATTTCACAGAGCAAAACATTTCACAGAGAAAAACATTTCACAGAGCAAAACATTTCACAGAGCAAAACATTTCACAGAGCAAACATTTCACAGAGCAAACATTTCACAGAGCAAAACATTTCACAGAGAAAAACATTTCACAGAGCAAATATTTCACAGAGCAAAACATTTCACAGAGCAAAACATTTCACAGAGCAAAACATTTCACAGAGCGAACATTTCACAGAGCAAAACATTTCACAGAGCAAAACATTTCACAGAGCAAACATTTCACAGAGCAAACATTTCACAGAGCAAAACATTTCACAGAGAAAAACATTTCACAGAGCAAATATTTCACAGAGCAAAACATTTCACAGAGCAAAACATTTCACAGAGCAAAACATTTCACAGAGCGAACATTTCACAGAGCAAAACATTTCACAGAGCAAAACATTTCACAGAGCAAAACATTTCACAGAGCAAAACATTTCACAGAGCAAAACATTTCACAGAGCAAACATTTCACAGAGCAAACATTTCACAGAGCAAAACATTTCACAGAGCAAACATTTCACAGAGCGAACATTTCACAGAGCAAAACATTTCACAGAGCAAAACATTTCACAGAGCAAAACATTTCACAGAGAAAAACATTTCACAGAGCAAAACATTTCACAGAGCAAACATTTCACAGAGCAAACATTTCACAGAGCAAAACATTTCACAGAGAAAAACATTTCACAGAGCAAATATTTCACAGAGCAAAACATTTCACAGAGCAAAACATTTCACAGAGCAAAACATTTCACAGAGCAAAACATTTCACAGAGCAAAACATTTCACAGAGCAAAACATTTCACAGAGCAAAACATTTCACAGAGCGAACATTTCACAGAGCAAAACATTTCACAGAGCAAAACATTTCACAGAGCAAAACATTTCACAGAGCAAAACATTTCACAGAGCAAAACATTTCACAGAGCAAAACATTTCACAGAGCAAAACATTTCACAGAGCAAAACATTTCACAGAGCAAAACATTTCACAGAGCAAAACATTTCACAGAGCAAAACATTTCACAGAGCAAACATTTCACAGAGCAAAACATTTCACAGAGCAAAACATTTCACAGAGCAAAACATTTCACAGAGCAAAACATTTCACAGAGCGAACATTTCACAGAGCAAAACATTTCACAGAGCAAAACATTTCACAGAGCAAAACATTTCACAGAGCAAAACATTTCACAGAGCAAAACATTTCACAGAGCAAAACATTTCACAGAGCAAAACATTTCACAGAGCAAACATTTCACAGAGCAAAACATTTCACAGAGCAAAACATTTCACAGAGCAAAACATTTCACAGAGCAAAACATTTCACAGAGAAAAACATTTCACAGAGCAAAACATTTCACAGAGCAAAACATTTCACAGAGCAAACATTTCACAGAGCAAAACATTTCACAGAGCAAACATTTCACAGAGCAAAACATTTCACAGAGCAAAACATTTCACAGAGCAAAACATTTCACAGAGCAAAACATTTCACAGAGAAAAACATTTCACAGAGCGAACATTTCACAGAGCAAAACATTTCACAGAGCAAAACATTTCACAGAGCAAAACATTTCACAGAGCAAAACATTTCACAGAGCAAAACATTTCACAGAGCAAAACATTTCACAGAGCAAAACATTTCACAGAGCAAAACATTTCACAGAGCAAAACATTTCACAGAGCGAACATTTCACAGAGCAAAACATTTCACAGAGCAAAACATTTCACAGAGCAAACATTTCACAGAGCAAAACATTTCACAGAGCAAAACATTTCACAGAGCAAAACATTTCACAGAGCAAAACATTTCACAGAGCAAAACATTTCACAGAGCAAAACATTTCACAGAGCAAAACATTTCACAGAGCGAACATTTCACAGAGCAAAACATTTCACAGAGCAAAACATTTCACAGAGCAAAACATTTCACAGAGCAAAACATTTCACAGAGCAAAACATTTCACAGAGCAAACATTTCACAGAGCAAAACATTTCACAGAGCAAAACATTTCACAGAGCAAAACATTTCACAGAGCAAAACATTTCACAGAGCGAACATTTCACAGAGCAAAACATTTCACAGAGCAAAACATTTCACAGAGCAAAACATTTCACAGAGCAAAACATTTCACAGAGCGAACATTTCACAGAGCAAAACATTTCACAGAGCGAACATTTCACAGAGCAAAACATTTCACAGAGCAAAACACTTCACAGAGCAAAACATTTCACAGAGCAAAACATTTCACAGAGCAAAACATTTCACAGAGCAAAACATTTCACAGAGCAAAACATTTCACAGAGCAAAACATTTCACAGAGCAAACATTTCACAGAGCAAAACATTTCACAGAGCAAAACATTTCACAGAGCAAAACATTTCACAGAGCAAAACATTTCACAGAGCGAACATTTCACAGAGCAAAACATTTCACAGAGCAAAACATTTCACAGAGCAAAACATTTCACAGAGCAAAACATTTCACAGAGCAAAACATTTCACAGAGCAAAACATTTCACAGAGCAAAACATTTCACAGAGCAAACATTTCACAGAGCAAAACATTTCACAGAGCAAAACATTTCACAGAGCAAAACATTTCACAGAGCAAAACATTTCACAGAGAAAAACATTTCACAGAGCAAAACATTTCACAGAGCAAAACATTTCACAGAGCAAACATTTCACAGAGCAAAACATTTCACAGAGCAAACATTTCACAGAGCAAAACATTTCACAGAGCAAAACATTTCACAGAGCAAAACATTTCACAGAGCAAAACATTTCACAGAGAAAAACATTTCACAGAGCGAACATTTCACAGAGCAAAACATTTCACAGAGCAAAACATTTCACAGAGCAAAACATTTCACAGAGCAAAACATTTCACAGAGCAAAACATTTCACAGAGCAAAACATTTCACAGAGCAAAACATTTCACAGAGCAAAACATTTCACAGAGCAAAACATTTCACAGAGCGAACATTTCACAGAGCAAAACATTTCACAGAGCAAAACATTTCACAGAGCAAACATTTCACAGAGCAAAACATTTCACAGAGCAAAACATTTCACAGAGCAAAACATTTCACAGAGCAAAACATTTCACAGAGCAAAACATTTCACAGAGCAAAACATTTCACAGAGCAAAACATTTCACAGAGCAAAACATTTCACAGAGCAAAACATTTCACAGAGCGAACATTTCACAGAGCAAAACATTTCACAGAGCAAAACATTTCACAGAGCAAAACATTTCACAGAGCAAAACATTTCACAGAGCAAAACATTTCACAGAGCAAAACATTTCACAGAGCAAAACATTTCACAGAGCAAACATTTCACAGAGCAAAACATTTCACAGAGCAAAACATTTCACAGAGCAAAACATTTCACAGAGCAAAACATTTCACAGAGAAAAACATTTCACAGAGCAAAACATTTCACAGAGCAAAACATTTCACAGAGCAAACATTTCACAGAGCAAAACATTTCACAGAGCAAACATTTCACAGAGCAAAACATTTCACAGAGCAAAACATTTCACAGAGCAAAACATTTCACAGAGCAAAACATTTCACAGAGAAAAACATTTCACAGAGCGAACATTTCACAGAGCAAAACATTTCACAGAGCAAAACACTTCACAGAGCAAAACATTTCACAGAGCAAAACATTTCACAGAGCAAAACATTTCACAGAGAAAAACATTTCACAGAGCAAACATTTCACAGAGCAAAACATTTAACAGAGCGAACATTTCACAGAGCAAAACATTTCACAGAGCAAAACATTTCACAGAGCAAAACATTTCACAGAGCAAAACATTTCACAGAGCAAAACATTTCACAGAGAAAAACATTTCACAGAGCGAACATTTCACAGAGCAAAACATTTCACAGAGCAAAACACTTCACAGAGCAAAACATTTCACAGAGCAAAACATTTCACAGAGCAAAACATTTCACAGAGAAAAACATTTCACAGAGCAAACATTTCACAGAGCAAAACATTTCACAGAGCAAACATTTAACAGAGCAAAACATTTCACAGAGCAAACATTTCACAGAGAAAAACATTTCACAGAGCAAACATTTCACAGAGCAAAACATTTCACAGAGCAAAACATTTCACAGAGAAAAACATTTCACAGAGCAAACATTTCACAGAGCAAAACATTTCACAGAGAAAAACATTTCACAGAGCAAACATTTCACAGAGCAAAACATTTCACAGAGCGAACAATTCACAGAGCAAACATTTCACAGAGCAAAACATTTCACAGAGCAAAACATTTCACAGAGCAAAACATTTCACAGAGCAAAACATTTCACAGAGCAAAACATTTCACAGAGCAAAACATTTCACAGAGCAAAACATTTCACAGAGAAAAACATTTCACAGAGAAAAACATTTCACAGAGCAAACATTTCACAGAGCAAAACATTTCACAGAGCAAAACATTTCACAGAGCAAACATTTCACAGAGCAAAACATTTCACAGAGAAAAACATTTCACAGAGGAAAACATTTCACAGAGCAAACATTTCACAGAGAAAAACATTTCACAGAGCAAACATTTCACAGAGCAAAACATTTCACAGAGCAAAACATTTCACAGAAAAAAACATTTCACAGAGCAAACATTTCACAGAGCAAAACATTTCACAGAGAAAAACATTTCACAGAGCAAACATTTCACAGAGCAAACATTTCACAGAGCAAAACATTTCACAGAGCAAAACATTTCACAGAGCAAAACATTTCACAGAGCAAAACATTTCACAGAGCAAAACATTTCACAGAGAAAAACATTTCACAGAGCAAACATTTCACAGAGCAAAACATTTCACAGAGCAAAACATTTCACAGAGCAAAACATTTCACAGAGAAAAACATTTCACAGAGCAAACATTTCACAGAGCAAAACATTTCACAGAGCGAACATTTCACAGAGCAAAACATTTCACAGAGCAAAACATTTCACAGAGCAAAACATTTCACAGAGCAAAACATTTCACAGAGCAAAACATTTCACAGAGAAAAACATTTCACAGAGCGAACATTTCACAGAGCAAAACATTTCACAGAGCAAAACACTTCACAGAGCAAAACATTTCACAGAGCAAAACATTTCACAGAGCAAAACATTTCACAGAGAAAAACATTTCACAGAGCAAACATTTCACAGAGCAAAACATTTCACAGAGCGAACATTTCACAGAGCAAAACATTTCACAGAGCAAAACATTTCACAGAGCAAAACATTTCACAGAGCAAAACATTTCACAGAGCAAAACATTTCACAGAGAAAAACATTTCACAGAGCGAACATTTCACAGAGCAAAACATTTCACAGAGCAAAACACTTCACAGAGCAAAACATTTCACAGAGCAAAACATTTCACAGAGCAAAACATTTCACAGAGAAAAACATTTCACAGAGCAAACATTTCACAGAGCAAAACATTTCACAGAGCAAACATTTAACAGAGCAAAACATTTCACAGAGCAAACATTTCACAGAGAAAAACATTTCACAGAGCAAACATTTCACAGAGCAAAACATTTCACAGAGCAAAACATTTCACAGAGAAAAACATTTCACAGAGCAAACATTTCACAGAGCAAAACATTTCACAGAGAAAAACATTTCACAGAGCAAACATTTCACAGAGCAAAACATTTCACAGAGCGAACAATTCACAGAGCAAACATTTCACAGAGCAAAACATTTCACAGAGCAAAACATTTCACAGAGCAAAACATTTCACAGAGCAAAACATTTCACAGAGCAAAACATTTCACAGAGCAAAACATTTCACAGAGCAAAACATTTCACAGAGAAAAACATTTCACAGAGAAAAACATTTCACAGAGCAAACATTTCACAGAGCAAAACATTTCACAGAGCAAAACATTTCACAGAGCAAACATTTCACAGAGCAAAACATTTCACAGAGAAAAACATTTCACAGAGGAAAACATTTCACAGAGCAAACATTTCACAGAGAAAAACATTTCACAGAGCAAACATTTCACAGAGAAAAACATTTCACAGAGCAAAACATTTCACAGAAAAAAACATTTCACAGAGCAAACATTTCACAGAGCAAAACATTTCACAGAGAAAAACATTTCACAGAGCAAACATTTCACAGAGCAAAACATTTCACAGAGCGAACATTTCACAGAGCAAACATTTCACAGAGCAAAACATTTCACAGAGCAAAACATTTCACAGAGCAAAACATTTCACAGAGCAAAACATTTCACAGAGCAAAACATTTCACAGAGCAAAACATTTCACAGAGCAAAACATTTCACAGAGCAAAACATTTCACAGAGAAAAACATTTCACAGAGCAAAACATTTCACAGAGCAAAACATTTCACAGAGCAAAACATTTCACAGAGCAAAACATTTCACAGAGCAAACATTTCACAGAGCAAAACATTTCACAGAGCAAAACATTTCACAGAGAAAAACATTTCACAGAGCAAAACATTTCACAGAGCAAAACATTTCACAGAGCAAAACATTTCACAGAGCAAAACATTTCACAGAGCAAACATTTCACAGAGTAAAACACTTCACAGAGCAAACCTTTCACAGAGCAAAACATTTCACAGAGCAAAACATTTCACAGAGAAAAACATTTCACAGAGCAAACATTTCACAGAGCAAAACATTTCACAGAGAAAAACATTTCACAGAGCAAAACATTTCACAGAGCAAACATTTCACAGAGCAAACATTTCACAGAGCAAAACATTTCACAGAGCAAAACATTTCACAGAGAAAAACATTTCACAGAGAAAAACATTTCACAGAGAAAAACATTTCACAGAGCAAACATTTCACAGAGCAAACATTTCACAGAGCAAAACATTTCACAGTGCAAACATTTCACAGAGCAAACATTTCACAGAGCAAACATTTCACAGAGCAAAACATTTCACAGAGCAAAACATTTCACAGAGAAAAACATTTCACAGAGAAAAACATTTCACAGAGAAAACATTTCACAGAGCAAACATTTCACAGAGAAAAACATTTCACAGAGCAAACATTTCACAGAGCAAACATTTCACAGAGCAAAACATTTCACAGAGCAAACATTTCACAGAGCAAACATTTCACAGAGCAAACATTTCACAGAGCAAACATTTCACAGAGCAAACATTTCACAGAGCAAACATTTCACAGAGCAAACATTTCACAGAGAAAAACATTTCACAGAGCAAACATTTCACAGAGCAAAACATTTCACAGAGCAAACATTTCACAGAGAAAAACATTTCACAGAACAAACATTTCACAGAGCAAACATTTCACAGAGCAAACATTTCACAGAGCAAACATTTCACAGAGCAAACATTTCACAGAGCAAACATTTCACAGAGCAAACATTTCACAGAGCAAACATTTCACAGAGCAAACATTTCACAGAGCAAACATTTCACAGAGCAAACATTTCACAGAGCAAACATTTCACAGAGCAAACATTTCACAGAGCAAAACATTTCACAGAGCAAAACATTTCACAGAGCAAAACATTTCACAGAGCAAACATTTCACAGAGCAAACATTTCACAGAGCAAACATTTCACAGAGCAAACATTTCACAGAGCAAACATTTCACAGAGCAAAACATTTCACAGAGCAAAACATTTCACAGAGCAAACATTTCACAGAGCAAAACATTTCACAGAGCAAACATTTCACAGAGCAAAACATTTCACAGAGCAAAACATTTCACAGAGCAAAACATTTCACAGAGCAAACATTTCACAGAGCAAAACATTTCACAGAGCAAACATTTCACAGAGCAAACATTTCACAGAGCAAACATTTCACAGAGCAAAACATTTCACAGAGAAAAACATTTCACAGAGCAAATATTTCACAGAGCAAAACATTTCACAGAGCAAAACATTTCACAGAGCAAAACATTTCACAGAGCAAAACATTTCACAGAGCAAAACATTTCACAGAGCAAACATTTCACAGAGCAAACATTTCACAGAGCAAACATTTCACAGAGCAAAACATTTCACAGAGCAAAACATTTCACAGAGCAAAACATTTCACAGAGCAAAACATTTCACAGAGCAAAACATTTCACAGAGCAAACATTTCACAGAGCAAAACATTTCACAGAGCAAAACATTTCACAGAGCAAAACATTTCACAGAGCAAACATTTCACAGAGCAAAACATTTCACAGAGCAAAACATTTCACAGAGCAAAACATTTCACAGAGAAAAACATTTCACAGAGCAAACATTTCACAGAGCAAAACATTTCACAGAGCAAACATTTCACAGAGCAAAACATTTCACAGAGCAAACATTTCACAGAGCAAAACATTTCACAGAGCAAAACATTTCACAGAGCAAACATTTCACAGAGCAAAACATTTCACAGAGCAAAACATTTCACAGAGCAAAACATTTCACAGAGCAAAACATTTCACAGAGCAAAACATTTCACAGAGAAAAACATTTCACAGAGCAAACATTTCACAGAGCAAAACATTTCACAGAGCAAACATTTCACAGAGCAAAACATTTCACAGAGCAAACATTTCACAGAGCAAAACATTTCACAGAGCAAAACATTTCACAGAGCAAACATTTCACAGAGCAAAACATTTCACAGAGCAAAACATTTCACAGAGCAAAACATTTCACAGAGCAAAACATTTCACAGAGCAAAACATTTCACAGAGCAAACATTTCACAGAGCAAAACATTTCACAGAGCAAAACATTTCACAGAGCAAAACATTTCACAGAGCAAAACATTTCACAGAGCAAAACATTTCACAGAGCAAAACATTTCACAGAGCAAAACATTTCACAGAGCAAAACATTTCACAGAGCAAAACATTTCACAGAGCAAACATTTCACAGAGCAAAACATTTCACAGAGCAAACATTTCACAGAGCAAAACATTTCACAGAGCAAAACATTTCACAGAGCAAACATTTCACAGAGCAAAACATTTCACAGAGCAAAACATTTCACAGAGCAAACATTTCACAGAGCAAACATTTCACAGAGCAAAACATTTCACAGAGCAAAACATTTCACAGAGAAAAACATTTCACAGAGCAAACATTTCACAGAGCAAACATTTCACAGAGCAAACATTTCACAGAGCAAAACATTTCACAGAGAAAAACATTTCACAGAGCAAACATTTCACAGAGCAAAACATTTCACAGAGCAAACATTTCACAGAGCAAAACATTTCACAGAGCAAACATTTCACAGAGCAAACATTTCACAGAGCAAACATTTCACAGAGCAAACATTTCACAGAGCAAACATTTCACAGAGCAAAACATTTCACAGAGCAAACATTTCACAGAGCAAAACATTTCACAGAGCATACATTTCACAGAGCAAAACATTTCACAGAGCAAACATTTCACAGAGCAAAACATTTCACAGAGCAAACATTTCACAGAGCAAACATTTCACAGAGCAAAACATTTCACAGAGCAAACATTTCACAGAGCAAACATTTCACAGAGCAAAACATTTCACAGAGCAAAACATTTCACAGAGAAAAACATTTCACAGAGCAAACATTTCACAGAGCAAAACATTTCACAGAGCAAAACATTTCACAGAGAAAAACATTTCACAGAGCAAACATTTCACAGAGCAAACATTTCACAGAGCAAAACATTTCACAGAGAAAAACATTTCACAGAGCAAACATTTCACAGAGCAAAACATTTCACAGAGCAAACATTTCACAGAGCAAAACATTTCACAGAGAAACACATTTCACAGAGCAAACATTTCACAGAGCAAAACATTTCACAGAGCAAACATTTCACAGAGCAAAACATTTCACAGAGCAAAACATTTCACAGAGAAAAACATTTCACAGAGCAAAACATTTCACAGAGCAAACATTTCACAGAGCAAACATTTCACAGAGCAAAACATTTCACAGAGCAAACATTTCACAGAGCAAAACATTTCACAGAGCAAAACATTTCACAGAGAAAAACATTTCACAGAGCAAACATTTCACAGAGCAAACATTTCACAGAGAAAAACATTTCACAGAGCAAACATTTCACAGAGCAAAACATTTCACAGAGCAAAACATTTCACAGAGAAAAACATTTCACAGAGCAAACATTTCACAGAGCAAACATTTCACAGAGAAAAACATTTCACAGAGCAAACATTTCACAGAGCAAAACATTTCACAGAGCAAACATTTCACAGAGCAAAACATTTCACAGAGCAAAACATTTCACAGAGCAAAACATTTCACAGAGCAAAACATTTCACAGAGCAAAACATTTCACAGAGCAAACATTTCACAGAGCAAAACATTTCACAGAGCAAACATTTCACAGAGCAAAACATTTCACAGAGCAAAACATTTCACAGAGAAAAACATTTCACAGAGCAAACATTTCACAGAGCAAACATTTCACAGAGCAAACATTTCACAGAGCAAAACATTTCACAGAGCGAAACATTTCACAGAGCAAAACATTTCACAGAGCAAAACATTTCACAGAGCAAAACATTTCACAGAACAAAACATTTCACAGAGCAAACATTTCACAGAGCAAAACATTTCACAGAGAAAAACATTTCACAGAGAAAAACATTTCACAGAGCAAACATTTCACAGAGCAAACATTTCACAGAGCAAAACATTTCACAGAGCAAACATTTCACAGAGCAAAACATTTCACAGAGCAAAACATTTCACAGAGAAAAACATTTCACAGAGCAAACATTTCACAGAGCAAACATTTCACAGAGCAAAACATTTCACAGAGCGAAACATTTCACAGAGCAAAACATTTCACTGAGCGAAACATTTCACAGAGCAAAACATTTCACAGAGCGAAACATTTCACAGAGCAAACATTTCACAGAGCAAACATTTCACAGAGCAAACATTTCACAGAGCAAACATTTCACAGAGCAAACATTTCACAGAGCAAACATTTCACAGAGCAAAACATTTCACAGAGCAAAACATTTCACAGAGAAAAACATTTCACAGAGCAAACATTTCACAGAGCAAACATTTCACAGAGCAAAACATTTCACAGAGCAAAACATTTCACAGAGAAAAACATTTCACAGAGCAAACATTTCACAGAGCAAACATTTCACAGAGCAAAACATTTCACAGAGCAAACATTTCACAGAGCAAACATTTCACAGAGCAAACATTTCACAGAGAAAAACATTTCACAGAGCAAACATTTCACAGAGCAAAACATTTCACAGAGAAAAACATTTCACAGAGAAAAACATTTCACAGAGCAAACATTTCACAGAGCAAACATTTCACAGAGCAAACATTTCACAGAGCAAACATTTCACAGAGCAAACATTTCACAGAGCAAACATTTCACAGAGCAAACATTTCACAGAGCAAACATTTCACAGAGCAAAACATTTCACAGAGCAAACATTTCACAGAGCAAACATTTCACAGAGCAAACATTTCACAGAGCAAACATTTCACAGAGCAAACATTTCACAGAGCAAACATTTCACAGAGCAAACATTTCACAGAGCAAACATTTCACAGAGCAAACATTTCACAGAGCAAACATTTCACAGAGCAAACATTTCACAGAGCAAACATTTCACAGAGCAAAACATTTCACAGAGCAAACATTTCACAGAGCAAAACATTTCACAGAGCAAAACATTTCACAGAGCAAACATTTCACAGAGCAAAACATTTCACAGAGAAAAACATTTCACAGAGAAAAACATTTCACAGAGCAAACATTTCACAGAGCAAACATTTCACAGAGCAAACATTTCACAGAGCAAACATTTCACAGAGCAAACATTTCACAGAGCAAACATTTCACAGAGCAAAACATTTCACAGAGCAAAACATTTCACAGAGCAAACATTTCACAGAGCAAAACATTTCACAGAGCAAACATTTCACAGAGCAAACATTTCACAGAGCAAAACATTTCACAGAGCAAAACATTTCACAGAGCAAACATTTCACAGAGCAAAACATTTCACAGAGCAAACATTTCACAGAGCAAACATTTCACAGAGCAAACATTTCACAGAGCAAAACATTTCACAGAGCAAAACATTTCACAGAGCAAAACATTTCACAGAGAAAAACATTTCACAGAGCAAACATTTCACAGAGCAAACATTTCACAGAGCAAACATTTCACAGAGCAAAACATTTCACAGAGCAAAACATTTCACAGAGAAAAACATTTCACAGAGAAAAACATTTCACAGAGCAAACATTTCACAGAGCAAAACATTTCACAGAGCAAAACATTTCACAGAGCAAACATTTCACAGAGCAAACATTTCACAGAGCAAAACATTTCACAGAACAAAACATTTCACAGAGCAAACATTTCACAGAGCAAACATTTCACAGAGCAAAACATTTCACAGAGCAAAACATTTCACAGAGAAAAACATTTCACAGAGCAAACATTTCACAGAGCAAACATTTCACAGAGCAAAACATTTCACAGAGCAAACATTTCACAGAGCAAACATTTCACAGAGCAAACATTTCACAGAGAAAAACATTTCACAGAGAAAAACATTTCACAGAGCAAACATTTCACAGAGCAAACATTTCACAGAGCAAACATTTCACAGAGCAAAACATTTCACAGAGCAAACATTTCACAGAGCAAAACATTTCACAGAGCAAAACATTTCACAGAGCAAACATTTCACAGAGCAAAACATTTCACAGAGAAAAACATTTCACAGAGCAAAACATTTCACAGAGCAAAACATTTCACAGAGCAAAACATTTCACAGAGCAAAACATTTCACAGAGCAAAACATTTCACAGAGCAAAACATTTCACAGAGCAAACATTTCACAGAGCAAAACATTTCACAGAGCAAAACATTTCACAGAGCAAAACATTTCACAGAGAAAAACATTTCACAGAGCAAACATTTCACAGAGCAAAACATTTCACAGAGCAAACATTTCACAGAGCAAAACATTTCACAGAGCAAACATTTCACAGAGCAAAACATTTCACAGAGCAAAACATTTCACAGAGCAAACATTTCACAGAGCAAAACATTTCACAGAGCAAAACATTTCACAGAGCAAACATTTCACAGAGCAAAACATTTCACAGAGCAAAACATTTCACAGAGCAAACATTTCACAGAGCAAAACATTTCACAGAGCAAAACATTTCACAGAGAAAAACATTTCACAGAGCAAACATTTCACAGAGCAAACATTTCACAGAGCAAACATTTCACAGAGCAAAACATTTCACAGAGAAAAACATTTCACAGAGCAAACATTTCACAGAGCAAAACATTTCACAGAGCAAAACATTTCACAGAGCAAACATTTCACAGAGCAAAACATTTCACAGAGCAAACATTTCACAGAGCAAAACATTTCACAGAGCAAACATTTCACAGAGCAAACATTTCACAGAGCAAAACATTTCACAGAGCAAAACATTTCACAGAGCAAACATTTCACAGAGCAAAACATTTCACAGAGCAAACATTTCACAGAGAAAAACATTTCACAGAGCAAACATTTCACAGAGCAAACATTTCACAGAGCAAAACATTTCACAGAGCAAACATTTCACAGAGCAAAACATTTCACAGAGCAAACATTTCACAGAGCAAAACATTTCACAGAGCAAACATTTCACAGAGCAAACATTTCACAGAGCAAAACATTTCACAGAGCAAACATTCATATCTTACAACAATAATGTAGAAACAAATAGTACTGCGTGATAACTAAGGCAGTGTTTTTGGTTCATTGATTATTCAGGAATCTGTTGTCATCAGGAAGAAACTGTCCCCGAGTGCTCGTCTTTAGGCTCCTGTACCTCCTTCCTGATGGTGGCAGTGTGAAGAGGGCATGGCTTGGGTGGTGGGGGTCTTTGAGGATAGAGGCTGCTTTTTTAAGACACCACCTCTTGTAGATGTCCTCGATGGAGTGAGGTCTGGTGCCTGTGAGTTAACCACCCTCTGGAGTTTATTCTTGTCCTGATAGTTAGTGCCTCCATACCAGGCAGTGATGCAACCTGCCAGAATGCTCTCCACGGTACACCTGCAGAGGTTTTCAAGCGTCTATGGTGAAGCACGGGATCTCCTCAAAGTATAGTCACATTCAGAGACCATGTGTCCGGCACATACTGCATGCTGGGGATCACTGCTGTCTGGTAGCATTGTGGTGGGTTTGAGGTTTTGGTCTTCAAACAGGCAAAACAAAATTTTTCACTGTACTTTGGTACTTAGGACAGGAAACAGTTCAGTTTAATTTTTCTTCATTTGGCTAATGGATGTGCTGTCGACCCATAGGTGATGGATTCATGAAGTGGAACAGCACAGAGTGAAACATGAAAGTCTGCAGACACTGTGACTGTAATAAAAGCACACAGAAATGCTGGAGGAACTCAGCCGGTCTCGCAGCCTCCATAGGAGGTAAAGATGTATTACTGATGTCTTCGGCCTGACCCCTTCTTCAAGGTGCAAGCAAAGAAGAAGGCGTCAGAAAAAAGGACTGAATACTGTCCGGGAGAGGAGTCCAGATCGAACAAAGGCTTTAACTGGATATCAAAAGAAGAAAGGTGAGAGTTGATTTTGTGACCACACTACACAGTCTCCTTCCTTTTGGCTGTCTATCCTGTAGGATGATGATGGTCCCTTTCAGTCAGTTTGTGGGGTTTGATATGTGCGACCTGGAGTGGGTGAACAGGCCGATCTTTGACAGGCACTGCTTGCCACATACTTGACAGCTGAGGCCAGGTGGGCCAACAGGGGCAGAAGTTCTGCTCTGGTGCTTCCTCTGCCTTTCCTCTGTTCTCAGCAGCGTCCACACCTTTTCTGATGGTGTCGTTCTGCTATGAGAGATCTTGAGCCAGATCCTCCCATATCGATGGGGCAATGTCAGCTTTCTTGAGGCTCCTGTGCAGAACATTCTTGAACCATAGTCGCTGGCCTCCTCATTTTCAGGTACCACTGGACAGTTGGCCTTTCAAGATGTCCTTGGCCAGTCTTCCATCAGGCATTCTGACAACATGTCCTACCCAGTGCAGTTGGGCTGACATCACCAAGGTTGAAACTGTTGGACCTTGATATTGGAGACCTTGCCTCACCAGGTGATCTTCATCCGAGAACATAGGTGACGCTGCTGCCATATAGCAAGGCTGATATGACAACGGCCCCATCCGCCATGCACTTGGTGGCCCACCTGATTTTCTGTCACCAAACCCCACCTTTCAGGTGACCGAAAGCAAAGCAGCCCTTTCTGGTTCTTTACTCAATCCCTACATCTAGAAAAAGCTGAGGATATTATTGTGTTGTGACGGTAGCAAAACTTTTTGGCAGATTTGAGACGAGAGTCATCAAAGAGGACAGTTGGTTTTGCAGCTTGAGCACACAGTATTCCAAGTGTGGTCTCACCAACGTCAATAATATGGAATTTCATCACTGATGTCCACCTTCACGGAGAAATGGTCCACGCTTTCCAAGGTCTCATCACGGTTGTCTCTGCAGTTGTCAGAGGCCAGTGGGATACAGTGTGGAGGACTCTTGTCTTGCGGAATTGTCAATGACTTGGAACTCAGCCTCCAAAGATCACAGACGCAAGCATTGTCTTCATGTGGCTGATGTTGGAGAGAATTTGACTCTGAAATGAAGGCTCTTGGTTGAATAGCATATTGTTCAGCCTGCAGATTGCACTTCAATGCAAAGTTTGTTGGAAGTGAGATGCAATACTGTTTCAATTGAGACGAGAGTCAGAGCAATGAACCCTACCTGCATTAACAAAAATGGCAGCATGCCGGAGCTATTGCAATGGCAGAGCTGCCACCGGTGTGGAACTGCAGAGAGCAAGGAGAGGAAACACAGCGCTCTTCCGTAGGGTTCTACTGTACAGCCCAATTGCTGATTGCTACATCCAGGCATTAAACAGGCTATTAGAAGAACTAATTAAAGGCGGTTTATTTTAAAACCCTGTGACCGTGGGGTCTGGGCCCATGATGGCAATGCCTGAGTTCGGCAGCAGCCACGAGAGGGGTTGCAGACTTTGGGGACTGGGGAAGGGCACCAGAAAATGAGGAGGACACTCTCCATTGAGAAGGAGAAGCAGAGGGGACAACCCAACATGATGGTGGCGGGCAAGTGAGGGGCTCTATGGCTGAGAAACACAGGCAGTGGGATATTGGTGACTCAAAGTGAGGAAGCCAGGCAAGCTGCAGGTGAACGGAGACTGTGGTCAAGGGATTCACACTGGAGACTGGCTCGAAACTGGCCCAATCTGTGCAATGCATCGGAGCAGGGATGCGAGAGGATGCCAAGCTGAAGGTTTCCTGATCATGTCAGAGGCCTGGATCTGGAGCTGAGGAACTCTCTTTTGTTTTTCCTTGTCTCAGGTGCTGGGCAATTTATTTCATGACAATAAAGGAATCTTGATCTTAATTAAAACTACAACCTCTGCGCCGTTCTTTACGTCGGCACCATCAGCGTAGCAGTTCTGTAAGGAACTGTAAGCTGTCTGTAAGGAGTTTGTATGTTCTCCCCATGTTTGCATGAGTTTCCTCCGGGGGCTTCAGTTTCCTCCGACCCTTCACAAACGTACTGGGGGATGTAGGCCAATTGGGTGTTATTGGGCTTCGTGGGCTCAAGGGCCGAAAGGATTTGTTACCATGCGATATGTCTAAATGTTAAAAAAAATGTAAAGAACACATTTTGAAGGCAGTTTGATTTGAGAAGAATTTTCTCACATACAGGTACAGTCACATATGGGATATTGATTTTTACTACAGGCTCATGCAGGATGTCACGACTACCACAGCGAGACGACACTGGATGAATGCTCTGCACTCTCAGTAATTTACAGCCAATCTTACAAGTACCTTGTGGTGAAGAAGGCATTGGGCACACTTGCCTCCATCTGTCGGGGCACTGAGTATGTTTGTGAGACCACACTTGGTCAGAGGACTTGGTCACCCAGTCAGAGGACAGTTATCTTTACAATAGAAAGAGTACAGAAAAGATACACAATTACTGGAATTGGTAGGCTTGAACTAGAAGAAAAGGTGGATTGGCTCGGACCTTTCTCCCTGGGACATAGGAAGTTGATGGGGACCTTTGAGGCCATCATTTAATTAGAGAAACAACAGATTCTGTCTGGGCCCCCTCCAACCAGATGCCATAACCTCAACCTTTGCAGCTTTCATTAGCTTCCACGCCCTCTTCTTTAACTTTCCTCTTCCCCATGTTTCCTTTTATTCACCCCTCCTATCCATGCCCACTTATAGCCTCTCGGCCATGCCCACTTATAGTCCCGCCTGCCCTTTTTTCCCTTCTCCCACCCCTGCCTTTATATTCAGGGACCTGCCTGCTTTTTCTCATACCTTGAAGAAGGGCTCAGGCCAGAAACATTTCTCTTTACCTAAAATGGGTTTCGTGAATCTTGGGTAGGAGACCTGTCACGTCCATGAAGTGCCAGTGAAAGAACTAGACAAAGGCAGGATAGTCAATCAATAATCATGGCTTTTATTAGCAGAAACTAATGGTACAATAATGAAAGACAATGGGTGTGTACACAGTCATACCCAAGGGGAGTGTCTTTAATGGTAGAGATAATACACGGCCAATGTCAGTAAAGCAAGGCTAGGCAAGTTGGAGATTGACAGCTCAGCATAGATTCACAACAGTGTCCCCCTGGCAGAATAAGGGTTAAAATCAAAGGGACAGCTGCAAGTTAAAATTTAAGCAGGCAAGCTATCTACTGCAAGCGTAATACATCAATAAAATAAACCACATTGAGAATTCACTGACATAGCCAAAACAAGGCTAGTATCTAGCAGGGCATTCAGAATATAATGAGAAGTTTATGAATGCTGGAGTCTCTCAGGTTGTTTACGGATACGAGTGGACTTCCTTATCGGGGCAGGTGCAGGTGTGGCAACTTTGAGAACTGGCGGTGTTGATACAGTTTCCCTGGTCTGAAGTGTGAGAAAGCGGACTTCTGGACTCCCTCCAGAATCGCCAGCGTGAGGTAGTGGGGCCTCAGCATGGCCATCTGAATGCCTTCTAAGGGGGTCAAAGGCTTGGGGGGAGGGGTGAGTCCAACCTGTCAGGATCACTCCGAGTAGGGGTGTGCAGAAGGGGTGAACCAGACGGGGCCAGATCTCTTAGGGGTACAGTGTCCGTGCTCCCGTCTGGGAATTTAACATGGGCATAATTGGGGTTAGCGTGCAGAATCTGAACTGGCTGGACTAGAGGGTCTGTTTTACGCGTCCGAGTGGGTCTCTTCCAGGTTCAGATAGACAGGCTAGCCAGTCCATCACAGTTCCTGATTTCCTAGGAAAAGTAAACATGCGTTCATGAGGTGTTTGATTTGTTGCAGTACACTGTAGAGAGTGAATAGAATGTAGTGCCTCAGGCAGCACCTCCTGCCACTGGGTAAAGGGTAACCATGTGTCTTTAATGCAACGTTAACAGTCTTCCTGACTGTGGCGTTAGCCCTTTTGACCTACACATTGCCCTGTGGGTTGTAGCTCGTGGTTCAGCTGGTGACAATCCCTTGCGTAACAGGATTTAGCGCAGTTCAGCGCTCATGAATGTTGAGCCTCTGTCTGTACGAATGTAACTGGAAGAACCAAAAATATTGAAAATTCTGTCAAGTGCCTTAATGACAGACACTGTTGAGACGTCAGGGCAGGGTATCATGAAGGGAAACCTTGAATATTCATCAATTACAGTAAGGAAAAATACATTTTTGTTGTTGGAAGGTAACGGGCCTTTAAAATCTAAGCTGATCCTCTCAAAAGGTCGGGTCGCCTTGATGAGAGTGGCCTCCAGAGCTTTGAAGTATGGCGGTTTGCATTCTGCGCAGACAGGACAGCTTTTAGTCAGTTTTCCGACCTCTTCCAGGGATTAAGGAAGGTCGTTAGCCCTTATGTAGTGGAAGAATCTTGTGACCCCTGGGTGGCACAGTCTGCTATGGATCTCCTTTAGCCCCTCAAGCTGAGCACCGGCAGCAGATCGTGATAATGTGTCAGGAGGATCATTTAACTTGCCAGGTCTGTAGAGGATCTCATAATTGTCAGCTGAAAGTTCTATTCGCCAGCGTGCCATCTTATCATTTTTAATTTTACTTTTGTGTTTAGTACTGAACATGTAGGCTATAGATTTCTGACCAGTAACCATGGTAAATTTTCTGCTGGCTAGAAAGTGTCTCCAGTAGCGAACAGCTTCAATTATAGCCTGGGCTTCTTTCTCAATGGCCGAATTTTTATGTTCAGGTCCGCGTAACGTGCGGGAGAAGAATGCCACAGGTTCTCGCCAAAGCACGATCTGAGGCACCGGTTTCCACTTTGAATGGAATATCCTCATCAATGGATTAGAGTGCAGCTTTGGCAAGATCAGCTTTAATTCTCTCAAAAGCTTTCAAAGCTGTTGGAGAGAGAGGGAAAGATTTTGTGTCAAACAGAGGGTGTGCTTTCAGAGCGTAGTCATGTACCCATTTGCAGTAGTAGGAAAAGAATCCCATACACCTTTTAAGGCTTTTGCTGAGTCTGGGGGTGGCACCCTCTTAAGGGGAGCCATTCTTTTCTGATCGGGGCAGATTTCACCATCGCGAACAATGTAGCCCAGAATGGGTAACTGTTGCATTGAACACACATTTGCCCTCGTTGAATGTAAGGTCAAGTTCTTTAGCTGCTGCTAGGAATTTTTTTAAGTTGTCATCGTGTTCAGTCTGGGTCTTTCCACAGATTGTGACATTATCCCGATAGGGGAACGTATCCTGTAACTCATACGTTCTGGTGATCTTATCCATCTCCATCTAAAACACTAACATACCGTTAGTGACTCCAAAAGGTGCCCTTTTAAACTGGTATAACCCCCCATCAGCCTCAAAGGCCATATAGGGTCATTCCCTTTTTTTAATGGGAATTTTGTGGTAAGCTGCCTTGAGGTCGATAGTCGAGTACACTCTGTATTGCGCTATCTGATTAATCATTTCATTGATGCGTGTCAGGGGGTAAGCATCCAAATTAGTGTAACGGTTGATTGTCTGGCTGTAGACAATAGCCAATCGATTGTTAGTGTGATTTTTCATAACTACCACCTGGGCTCGGCACAGACTCTTACTAGGTTCAATCACCCCCTCTTTAAGCAGTCTCCGGGTCTCAGCTTTAATAAATTAATGGTCCTCTTTGCTGTAAGAACGGCTCTTAGTGGCAATCGGTCGACACTCGGGAGATAGATTACTGAACAGGGAGGGAGCTTTGATCTTTAGCATGGACAGACCACAGTAACTAGTGCGGGGGATGGTAAGTGTGGGTAGTTGCGCATCGAAATTTAACACTACACTTTTCATCTGAGATTGAATATCCATCCCCAGTAACACAGGAGTGCAGAGATCAGGCATTACAAAAAGCCAAACATCAGCAAGATGTCCCTGCAAGTTCAAAGTAACTTTACACTTGTCCCATACAGTTTTTTAAGTTCACTACAAGCCATCGATATCTTTCGATTCACTGGATATCTCCGCACATTTAAGGCTTTGGTGACCTTCTCATGGATGTAGCTGTCAGTACTCCCTGAGTCTATTAAGCAATCGAGAGTCTCACCATTCAATTCCCCCTTCATAGTCGACCGTTCCAGTCCGTAACATCCCCCAAGCTTTACAGTCAGTTGAGCTATCACATGGGAACTTTGTGTTCATCTCACCTCGCCGTCAATTGAAGTCGATTCAGCCAACTCGTCTGAAGGTTCCTCCCTTTCACAGTTGTCTTTCATTTCTGCAGCTCCAGGATGAATTTTTTTGGCGCTTCTCTTCTTCTTATCAGTGGGAATAATTTTTGCCTTACACGGTTTAGTGAAATGGCCGAGTTTCCCACAATAGCTGCAGGTAGCAAATCGAGCTGGGCACTTTTGTCTGGGGTGCCAGCTCTTATCTCAGAAGAAGCATTTGCCAGGGTTTCGCCCTTTTTTTTTTCTTCAGGGTTCCAGCACTCCTGGATGTTTCCCCTTTGGTTTCTAGCATTTCACTGGACCGCATGGCACTTCTCAGTGTTTTGTCTAGAGTGACTGCCCGGTCACAGGTTAGGGGCTCCGTCTCTAGTTGCCTCTGACGGATGTTACTGGAGTAAATTCCATTGACAAAAGCACCCAGCTTCAAGGCATTGCGGTGTTGTAGCACATTGACTGCCTCGACATCGCATTCGTTTGCCAGTGAGTCGACGGCCAGTGCATAGGCAGTATCACTTTCCCTGGATTTCTGGTGTCTGGTCAGCAACTGATGTCGAGCAAGCACCACGTTTTGTGGCACCACAAAGTAAGCGGTCAGGCATTCCTGGGCTATAGCCAGAGTTATAGCTCCTTGCGTTACAGCAAAATGGACCTCACCCAGCAGGGAATTCAGGTGGCCCCACTGCATTGCCTCATCAACCACATCGTTTCAAGCCGTGTAGTCATCGAAACAAGCAATCCAGTGGTTGAAAATTTCTCTAGCCCTCGGGGCAGAGTGGTCAACTATCAGCCGCTCTGGCTTGAGGGCTGCATCCATTTCTGCTAATAAAATTGAAGTGCCAGTTGATGAAGTAGACAAAGACGATGTGGTCAAACAATAATCAGGGCTTTTATTAGCAGAAACTCATGGTACAATAATGAAAGACAATGGATGCATATACAGTATATCCAAGGGGAGTGTCCTTAACAGTAGAGATAATGCACAGCCAATGTCCGTAAAGCAGGGCTAGGCAAGTGGGAGACTGACAGCTCAGCATAGATTCACTACAGTCTGCGTGCTCCTGCTCCATCAAATTTGCCTCCACTTACTTTGACTCCCTTTTATCTACCCACCCTGGACCAGTCCCTCTACACCTACATCCAGGACACTTCTCATGCCCTCCTTCACTTCAACAACTTCCGGTTCCCTGAACTCGATCACCTCATATTTACCATGGATATCCAATGTCCATTCCCCATATTGAAGGCCTTAAAACCGTAATTTCTTTCTGGACAATAGAACCAACCAGTCTCCCTCCACCACCACCCTCCTCCGGCTGGCAAAAATTATGTTCAATCTCAATAGTTTCTCCTTTGATTTCTCCTTCTTTCTCCAGGTTAAAAGGGTAGCCATGCATTCCTACATGTGCCCAGCTCTGCCTGCCTTTTTGTTGCCTAAGTGGAGCAATCCATGCTACAAGCCCTCACGGGCAAAGCCCCTCAACTCTTCCTCCACTACATCGATGATTACTTGGTGCTGCCTCATGTACCCATGATGAGCTCGTTGACTTCATTCACTTTGCTGCCAATTTCCACCCCACTTCAAATTTACTTGGTTCATCTCTTTCCTCAATCTCTCTGTCTCCATCTCGGGAAACAAATTCTCGACAGACATCTTCTATGAACACACTAACACCCACAACTACCTTGACTACACCTCTTCCCACCCTGTACCCTGTAAGGATCTCATTCCACTCTTTCAATTCCTCCAACTCCATTTCATCTGCACTCAGGATGAGGACTTCCATGCCAGATCATCAGAGATGTTCTCTTTCTTCAAACAATGTGACTTTCCCTCTCCCACCATCAACTCAGCTCTCACCCGCATATTCTCCATTACCCACACATCTGCCCTGGCCCCCTCTTCCCCCACACACAAGGACGGGATGACTCATCCTCACCTACCACTCCACCAGCCTCTGAATCTAATACATTCTTATCCGTCATTTCCATCACCTACTATGTGATTCCCCCTTCCTTTCCTCTTAGCTTTCCACAGGGACCACTCCCTCTGTAATCCCCTTGTCCACTCCTATGATCCCAGGAGATGCTCCACTTGTGCCCACTCCTCCAGCACCATTCAGGACCCCCAACAGTCCTTCCAAGTGAAGCAATGTTTCAATGGTGAATCTACAAGGGTCATTTACTGCATCTGCTGCTCCCTCTGTGGTCTCATCCACATCGGAGACTGGGAGATAGCTTTGTTGAACACCTTGGATCTGTCTGCTGCGATAGCATGGATCTCCCAGAGGTCACCCATTTCAATTCTCCATCCTATTCCATTGTCGGCGTGTCTGTCCATGGTCTCATGCACTGCCAGACTAAAACCACCTGTAAGTATGAGGAACAAAACCTCCTCTTCCAAATGGGCATTAATATCAACCAGATGGCATTAATATTGACTTCTCTGACATTTGTTAAAACTTGTCCATCTACTTCTTCTCCCTCCACCCCTGTCCCCTCTCCTTTCCTTGTCTCTTTTCACACAGACTGATAAATTCTCACACAGTCACTTATCACATCCAGTTAATACCGATCTGAGACTTTCTGATATCTCCTGCTTCTCCCTTTTCTGACTTTTCCTTGAAGAAGGGCTCAGGCCCGAAACATCGGCAACAGATCTTGGTTTCCTGTAGATGCAGTAAAGGCCAGCTGAGTTCCTCCAGCATTTTGGTGTGTTTGCTCCCTCTATTTCTCTTCACCTCCTCTGGAAACTGCATGACCTTCTGAGTTCCTCCAGCTCTTTTGAGTTCTGCACTAGACTCCAACATCTGAAGATTTGTGCAAGATGGGCCAAAGGGCCTGCTTCTCTCCTGTAAAGCTCTGTGACTCTCCTCACTGTACCAGCTATAGTGTTACAGATATCCTTGAGCATTAAGCATGTAGATCTAAGGACAGGAAGTCAGTGGATAACAAGGACTTAATGTAGTTGCTTTTCCCCAGGATGTGTGTGTCTGTTTTTATGTGTTGCTATTTCTCCATAAACTGCTCCGCACAATATCCTAAGCCAACAATCCAAGCACCATTTCCTAGAAAAAGTTTGAAAACCATTGATTTAATCGTACCTCATTGACTCATTATGTGTACGGTTTCATAACTCCAAAGGAAATGGGCCAAGGAGAATTTTTCTCAAGCAAAATATTTCAATAACAATTGAGTCTAGAGCAATGATTCTCAACTTTTCCATCCTACTCACACCCCACCTTAAGCAATCCCTTACTAATCACTGAGTACCAATGGTATAGGGATTACTTAAAGTGGTACGTGAGTGGAATGAAAATGGTTGAGAACCACTGACCCAGAGGAAATCCATGTAGATATGAGGAGAACCCCATAAAAACTCCTTACAGACAGCACCGGATTTGAACCCAGGTCGCTGGTGTTGTGCAAAGCACAACACTAACCATGTCACCCTTTTATAAAATAAAACCAGTTAGATTGAAAGATGTTTTGCTGTCTAAGTTCTAAAAAGTGCATTGATAGAACTCCCAATTTAGGACAGCAAGGTGGTACAAACTTGAAGGGGGTATGGATTGGAGGCTCTTTCATCATTCCGCCACATCACATCTGATTCCTGGCCTTAACCGCCCATTCCTGCCTGTTCCACTTAACCCACGATTCCCAGTAAGTCAATGAGCTCCTGACCTCTCCCCTGAATAAACATCATGACCAGCAAGTCGTGGTAGATTCTGAAGCCCTCTGAGAGAAGAAATTAATTATCAACTCATTATTAAGTGGATGGCACTGACATGTTGCGGAGATGATTCACCTGGATGAGTTTTAGTTCTGAGGAGAAGTTGAAACAGTCAGGTCTGTTTTCCCAGGATGTGTGAAAGCTAAGAGGGGACATGATAGAGTATATAAAATTCTGAGGGGCATAGTCAGGGTAGACTGGAGAAAATATCTCCCTATATAGGTGGGACTAGACGGAGTAATAGTTTGAGTGGACTTTTAAAATTCTCTTCAGACAGCACAGAAACGGCCCATTTTGGGTCATGAGTCTATGCCGTCCAAATACCCCAATTAATAAAAATAACCTTACATTTTGAAGGTTGGGAGGAAACTAGAGCATCTGCAGGAAACCCACAGACATGGGGAGAACATACAAACTCCTCGAAGAGCTGGATTTGAACCTGGGCTACTGGCACCCTAATAGCATTGTGCTACTTGTCAGCCACAAACGAGCCTGCAGCTGACGTGGACTTTTTACCCCCTCCATAAATCTTCGTCCGCGAAGCCAAGCCAAAGACTCTAACCGTGCTGTACAAGATGGGCTGTAGAGCCTGTTTTATCTGCTGTAGTGTTCAGTGAGTCAGTGGTTCTATATTAGAGGTTGCTAAAATTGGAGGACATATATTTAAGTGATGAGAGATAAGTGAGGGGGACCATTTCCATTAGAGAACAGTATCTAGAATACACTTCCAGAAAGAGTAACGCAAGTAGAGTTACTCACAGCATTTACGGCGAGCACTTAACTTGCC
This sequence comes from Narcine bancroftii, assembly GCF_036971445.1. Classification (NCBI taxonomy): domain Eukaryota; kingdom Metazoa; phylum Chordata; class Chondrichthyes; order Torpediniformes; family Narcinidae; genus Narcine; species Narcine bancroftii. The sequence goes on from NC_091471.1 coordinate 16,814,003, forward strand.
AAGGCAGTGATGGCTATAGACCAGGTGCCACGTGATGGGCGCATGAATGGCATGGACATGGTGTGCTGAATGGCCTGTGTCCATTCAATGTGGCTGTGATTTCATATCCAATGATTTTATCCCTTGCTCCACCCATGGAAACATTGGCCTCCTGAATCATCCTCAGAATTATATGCAGATTCAAATTGAATCATCTCAGTGAGAAACCACATACTTACATGACCAGCTGAACAAAGTTCCCGTTCTGTTTGCCATTCTCATCCCTTGTAAATCCCATCACAAGAGAATACATCAGATTTCAGATTTCTGATTCACATACATGACATCATATACATCGTTGAGATTCTTTTTCCCTGCAGGCGTGGCAGAATTACCACTAATTGGTAGTGCAAAAAATCAACTGTACACAGCGTAAACATATAAGCAAATAAACAAACATCAACAAACTAACTGAGCAATACAGAGAGAACAAAAGAAAATCAATGAAGTGCACAAGTAAGAGTGTCGTTGAGGCGTCTGGTGGTGGAGGGGTAGCAGCTGTTCCTGAACCTGGTGGTGCGAGTCTTGTGGCACCTGGGAAGATTCTCTGGGATTCATTTGGGAAGATGAGGTAGCACTGGATAATAACTTCCCTTGGACTACATATGAAGCCAGGAACAATGAATGAACATGCAATGATACCAGTAAATGTTGATTGATTGTGAATGGCCTATCTTTAATTTAAGTCTCCAAAGTCCAGCTGGATTAACATGTGGAAATATAGGTAAACAAATAGGCTGTTTGGCTATTCAAATGGAACTAGAAAACACTGCAGATGTTGGACATTGAACAAATATATCACAAAGAACACTAAAGGACCATAAGTCTTATGCTGAACATATATACTTCTACCAAAATTTAAAAAAAAACAAAACCCTCCCTACCTGTAACCCTCTATTTTCCTTCCATCCATGTTCTTGTCTAAGAGTCTCTTAAATGCCCCTCATGTTTCAGCCTCCACCATCACCCCTGGCAAGGCATTCCAGGCACCCACAATTTTCTGTTTAAATAATTTACCCCTGAAGTCTACCTTAAACTTTTCTCCTTTCATTAATGTTTGCTACTCCGACCCTGGAAAAATAGTTACTGGCTGTCTACCTTATCTATGCCTCTCAGAATCTTGTTGACCTCTATTAAGTCATCTCTTACCCTTCTTCACTCCAAAGAGAAAATCCCCTAGCTCTGTTAATCTTGGCTCATAAGATTTACTTTCCAATCTAGGCAACATTCTGGTAAATCTCCTCTGCTCCCCTTCCATAGCTTCCACATCCTTCTGATAATGAGGTGACCAGAACTGAACACAATATTTATTCTGAGTCTCTGGGAAAAAAAAACCCAAGAAAGTCTTGAAAGGCTCAGCAGGTCAGGAAATATCAGCTGAAATAAGAACATTAATGCTAAAGGTCCAGACCCTTGGTTGGAACTGGGGGAGAAGAGACACACAAGTGGCTACAACAGTCAAGGAGGTGGGAAGAGGGCAGAACAGAGAGAATTTAAGATGGGGTGAAGTCGGTTGACTTTGTGTGTGCAGATCAGGAAGGATACTTTGTGCCTGCAATATGTTGTCAACGGGAAGATTGTGGAGCAAATCATATAAAGGAAAGGAAAAAAAAGGTTTTTAAAAAAGGAAAAGCTGAGACAAAACTCTGGCGGACGAAAATGTCCAGTTTTTCTATGAGTAGAAAGAAAGATGAATGGGCAACTCCTCATCCAGCTGCGCTGGATGGGTCACGTCTCCAGAATGGAGGACCATCGCCTTCCCAAGATCGTATTATATGGCGAGCTCTCCACTGGCCACCGTGACAGAGGTGCACCAAAGAAAAGGTACAAGGACTGCCTAAAGAAATCTCTTGGTGCCTGCCACATTGACCACCGCCAGTGGGCTGATAACGCCTCAAACCGTGCATCTTGGCGCCTCACAGTTTGGCGGGCAGCAGCCTCCTTTGAAGAAGACCGCAGAGCCCACCTCACTGACAAAAGGCAAAGGAGGAAAAACCCAACACCCAACCCCAACCAACCAATTTTCCCTTGCAACCGCTGCAATCGTGTCTGCCTGTCCCGCATCGGACTGGTCAGCCACAAACGAGCCTGCAGCTGGCGTGGACTTTTTACCCCCTCCATAAATCTTCGTCCGCGAAGCCAAGCCAAAGAAGAAGAGAAAGAAAGATTGAATCTATATATCGACATGGAAGTGAAACACAAAAATCTGTAGACACCGCAGTTGAAGTAAAAACACAAGACTGGAGAAACTCAGCAGGCCAAACAGTGTCCTTCACACAACAATGGTAAAAATACATAACCAGTGTTTGAGCTTGGGCCCTTCGAGGTATGAAAAAATGTTGGCAGGCATCTGGTTTTAGTATGGACAAACTGCTTTTGATCACTCTGTCCTCCACCCAGTGTCACCTGGACCAGGAGAGTAATTTGATCTCCATTTTGGGGTGTAGAGGCAGAAAGAGCAAGGGAGGGGGTTAAATGCAATGTCCCAGGGTCCTTAGGTCATGCTCGGCCACGTTTTTCTTGTGAGCATGCGCAAGTTCCGGCTGGCGCATGTGGGGTGGATTGGAGTACCAAGGCTGGCAATCGAGGTGGGTTAGTTTGCTGGAGCTGGTTAGCGCCTGTGGGGTGGGCCCGCAGATGGGGGGATCACGTGGATCTGGCGCGATCGGCAGCACTTCAGTTAGCCCAGGGGTGTCAAACTCAAATTCACCGAGGGCCAAAATTAAAGACTTGGACTAAGTCGAGGGCCGAACTAAATATTTATTGAAAATTTTCAACAACATCTGCATGTTTTCTCTCAACATATGTAATGTTAAACTTTTTCTTATTAAAATAAATGTTGAATAATAGTTTTGGTTAAACTCTTTCCATAAGAAGCATTAACAAATAAGAAATAAAATATTCAATCAATAATATTTCTCTCTAGCCTTTAAGCTCCTTTTAAATTTATTTTTTTTCACAAGCCAACAAGTCAAAAAAATAACAACTTGCTTCAATGAAAATCCAATCTTTCAACTCTGAACAGTCCAAAGTGAACCAAAGAAAATATGAATCCAAGCTTAGCTTGTTACACTGTAATTTACTCTGATGCACCTGGATCTAAACCAGATACTTGGCATCTCTTCTTAGATGCAAGTTCATCAAACTCTGGGGTCAGACTCTGAGCTGAGGAAATCCTCAGGACTGAATGAAGGTGCTCGTCAGTAAGACGACTCCTGTGTGGTGTTTTGTTTATCTTCATCAAAGAGAAGAGTTGTTCGCAGAGATACGTGCTGCTGAACATTGACAACATTTGAGCAGCTTGTGCACGGAGTTGGGGCAGTGTGTCGGGAAGGAACTGTGGGAACTGCGCAGCTCCGACAGAGTCATACTTTGACTTGAGTGTGTCATTACATTGGAGCTCAATCAGCTCCATTTGGAGGTTGGTTGGAGCGCTTGTCACGTCAACCGCAAACGGATTGCTGAGTAGTTCAAATCTGCATTTCTGGGCTTCAAAGTCAGCAAATCATCGGGAAAACTCCGTACGAAGTACGCTTAGTTTTTCAGCAAACTCTGCACTGGGCAACACGGCAGGTGAGATCTGTTCTTTCATAATTTGGCAGCACAGAAAATGAGCCATGTTTCCCTGCAGCATCTGAGTCTCCCACAAGCACAACTTGGTTCTAAAAGCCCTCACTCCACTGTACATGTCTGTAATGATGAGCCCTCGTCCCTGAAGTTGCAGGTTTAGCGCATCGAGATGGCTCACGATGTCACACAGGAATGCCAGCTCACATTGAAACTTTTTATCCCTGAGCTCTGTTGTATCTTTGCCTTTGCTCTCCATAAACAGACATATTTCTTCACGCAGCTCAAAGCATCTCTTCAGTACTTTTCCTCGGCTAAGCCATCGCACCTCTGTGTGATAGGGCACGTCTCCGTATTCTGACCCTAACTCCTCCAGAAAGGACTTGAACTGGCGGTGATTTAAACCTTTGGCTCTTATGAAGTTAACTACTCGAGTTACAGTGTTCATAATATGCTCCGTTTTCAAGGCTTTGCCACACAAGGCTTCCTCGTGGATTATGCAGTGGTAAACTGTAAGCTCACCTGCATGATTCTCCCGCATCTTCTCCCGAATCCTGCCCACCAGTCCATTTTTCTGACCATGCATCGCAGGTGCACCATCTGTCGTTAGTCCCACAAGTTTATCCCAAGGCAGCATCATTTCATTGAGACATTTGGACACCTCCTCGAAGATTTCTTTTCCTGTGGTTGTGCCATGCGTGGATTTTAATCCCAAAAGTTCCTCTGTTTCGGAAAGTTTCGTGTCCACTCCACGGATGAATATTGATAGCTGGGCAGTATCTGATGTGTCGCTGCTCTCGTCTACAGCAAGTGAGTATGCCATAAAATCTTTCCCCTTCTCCTTTAGTTGTTCTTGTAGATTAGTAGCAAGCTCACAAGCACGCGCAGCCACGGTGTTTCTGCTCAGGCTCACATTTAAAAACGTTTGCTTTTTATCTGGGCAAATGACATCCCAAACTTTGAGCAGGCATTTTTTAACAAACTCTCCCTCCGTAAAGGGCCTGGCTGATTTGGCGATCTCTGCGGCCACAATAAAACTAGCCTTTAGAGCAGCCTCACTTTGGGATTCTGCTTTGGTGAACATAGTTTGCTGTAAAACCAGACTTTTTTTCATCTCCTCCACCTTCTGGAGCTTTTGCTTCTCGTTCAGATCCTTTTACCTGTCCTGGTGTTTTGTTTCAGTGTCGTTTTATGTTATATTCTTCAACCACAGACACACTGGCTCCACACACAAGACAAACAGGTTTGTCTTTTAAAATGATGAACATATAGTCAGCCTCCCACCTGTCTTGAAAGGTCCTGTTTTCTATCTTTCGTTTGGCCATTTTTTGTAAGGGGTTTATTAGATGTGAGTTAGGCAACAGGACCTCGCAGATGTTAATGAAAATAAACAGAGGAGGTGGGGGCGCCAATGCATTTGCAAAGCATTCTGGGATTCAATTCAAATTCAATTCAAATAGCTTTATTGTCATTGTACATAGTATACAACGAGATTAAAAGACAGCAGTTCAAGGTTACCAATGCAGCAACTCAACCACAGACAGCACCACGGAAGTTAAATAAACAAAAAAACGCCGCAGTTCTTAACATAACGGTCACCCGAAGTTCCAGCTCGTCCATTTTGCCTGCCAAGGATCGCACGTTGCCGAGAAGCATGCCAGGGAGCGGAGGTCTGCAGGGAGCCCTCCCCAGCCCAGCCAGCAGGCCCGAGCGGCATCCGCCCCCTGCCCCCTCTCCCTCCTCTGCCCCTGCCTCCGCCCGCCACAACCGCCGCCAACAACCCAAGGAGTCCCCGCTGGTCTCGCCATCTTGCCGGGAATTCTGTGAGAGCGGTGAAACTCGTCCGCGACCTCCACCCCAGTGGAAAGTCCGATGCCCAGAAGCACCCGCCCACAGAGGAAGCTCAAGGAGACGCAGAGCTACCGTTGTAGCTAGGCGGCGGGTCCGTTGGAGCTAGGCGGCGGGTCCGTTGGAGCTAGGCGGCGGGTCCGTTGGAGCTAGGCGGCGGGTCCATTGCAGCTAGGCGGCGGGTCCGTTGCAGCTAGGCGGCGGGTCCGTTGGAGCTAGGCGGCGGGTCCCTTGGAGCTAGGCGGCGGGTCCCTTGCAGCTAGGCGGCGGGTCCGCTGCAGCTAGGCGGCGGGTCCGCTGGAGCTAGGCGGCGGGTCCGCTGGAGCTAGGCGGCGGGTCCGCTGGAGCTAGGCGGCGGGTCCGCTGGAGCTAGGCGGCGGGTCCGCTGGAGCTAGGCGGCGGGTCCGCTGGAGCTAGGCGGCGGGTCCGCTGGAGCTAGGCAGCGGGTCCGCTGGAGCTAGGCGGCGGGTCCGTTGTAGCGGCGCCGCTGTGAATATCTAATTAACTTTCCCGTTAACTATATCGGTGAACTGCTGTGCCTGCTGTGGAAGTGCTAAAAACTATTATGGTAGTGCCTGCTGCTGTGCATGCGCTATACTTGCGCGGCGGCCAGCGGGCCAACTCTCATATATATTTAATATGATCTTGCGGGCCAAATATAATTATATCGCGGGCCAAATTTGGCCCGCAGGCCAGAGTTTGACATGTGTGAGTTAGCCTGTTGGCATCGAGTGGAATAATGGCGAGCTTTGAAGGAGGGTGAGTGAGGATCCATATTCATTTCTTTCAGTTCTTTATTTATACTGTATGAATGCATGTATTGTATGTAGTATGCAGAATAATAAATCATAGAATTGGAAACAAGGACTCGAGCAGAAAATCACTGATTTACGTGGAAATAACAAGGATTTTCCTGGATTTATAAAGAAAAATCAGGTTTCATGTTAGAATTTTTATTTAATGAAATAACTAAGGAGATCATTTGTTTGCATTTGTTTTTTGCAATATGGATTAAATTTTATATAAATAATTTAATTATTTATTTGGTATTTTTTTTCATTTCCTACAGGGTAGAAGCTCATCTCAGCCACCTAATTAACCTGACAACCTCATTCATTCTTGACCTCCCCAACATCAGAAACATTCTTCCTGCATCTAACCTGTCTAGTCCAGACAAAATTTTATATGTCACAATGAGGTCACCTCTCGTTCATCTAAATTCCAATGAGCATAGCCCATCCAGTGTTTCTTCCTGCGTCAGTCCTGCCTTGCCAGGAATCCACCTGAGATGTAAATGTTTAGTTGCAACCGTGGACAAAAGTAGTAACAGGATAACTCAATTTATTGCAACACAGTTTGTAATAATGTGCACGCATTCATCATCTAATTGAGGAGACAGAGTGTGCAAAATTAAAATTTTATTCAATCCTAACACTGTTTGCAATTCAATCTGCACTCCGTGAAATGACTGAATTAATAGATATTGGGGGAGAAATTAGCTCCTGGTCGCTCAGATTAAATGAGCTCCTGAGTGCGGGCTGTGTGTGACAAGCACTTCCCTCTTGCATGGTTTCTTCGATGCTCTCAGAACTGAATGCTCTCATATTGGTAACTAAAGATGGTTGCGCTGATTGTAGCAAAGCTGACACTGGTATAATAACAGCACACAGACTAACTCCATGTGATTGTTCGTGCATTCCCACAATGCCCCTTCACTCTGTTTATTTCTGTCTAAAGACCATAAGATATGAGCAGATAAAGGCTATTCAGCTCATTGAGTCTGCTCCACTATTTAATCATGAGCCGACCCATTTCTCCACTCAGCCCCACTGCCCGGCCTCCTCCCCATAACCTTTGATACCCTGTCTAATCAGGAACCTATCAATCTCTGCCTTAAATACACCCAATGATCTGGCTTCCACAACTGTCTGTCTGACACTGCTTCCTTTCCTTCCAGTTGTCCAGTTATAACTAAATGTTCTGTTGTATCTCTTCGCATGATGCATCCAAAGAATTTTGATCACTGTTTTCTGATTCTTTTAAGTAATGTACATTTTGTTTTCGTTCTTTGTAGAACTTCTTCATTTGATATTCTGTCCGTATATGATATGCATGGTGTTCTTCTGAGAAACCATATCTCTGCTGCATTGATTCTTTTTTTCTGTGGCATTTGTGATGGGCCATGATTCACAGCCATACATCAGGTATAGGAAGAATGTAGCAGCTGAGAGTTCAGAATCAGAGTCAGGTTTAAGGCTTATTGTCATGAACAAGTCATGAAATTCAATGTTTAGTGACAGCATTGTAGCGCAAGCATATTATAACCATCCTACAACTTTACGATAAAAAATCAAATAAAATAATAAAAACAATATTAGTGAGGTGTCCTATTAGACAGAGACAAGCACACAAAACCGAAGAGACTGTACAACAGGCTTTAATCCACAAAGACTTCCACAGAGCCAGGCAGGCTATTGCTGCATCAACTCTGAGTGAGACTTCGGAGGCCGGCGCAGGCTTATATCCCGGAGGGTGATTGACACCCGACCGGATGGGGCTTGATCCATTCAGGTCGGCTGATTGACAGCCGGCCAGGTGTTGTCCGGTCCCCCATACTCTCCTGCAGGTACAGAGGTTGCCCCCTGAAGAAGGCCGGTGGTGGACCACCACAAATAGTGCTCGAAAAGTAAGGCAGTGTCTTTGGTTCATTGATTATTCAGGAATCTGATGGCAGCGGGGAAGAAGCCATCCTTGTGCCGCTGAGTCCCCTTCTTTAGACTCCTGTACATTTTTCCCGATGGTAGGAGAGTGAAGAGGGGATGGCCTGGGTGGTGGGTGTCTGAGAACTGTTTTCTAAAGATGCTGCCTCGTGCAGATGTCCTCGATGGAGTGAAGTCTGGTGACTGTGATGTCACAGGCCAAGTTAGCAAACCTCTGGAGTTTATTCTTGCCCTGGGAGTTGGAGATGCAACCAGCCAGAAATCTCTCAGTGGTACATCTGTAGAAGTTTATGAAAGTCTTTGGTGACATAATGAACCGCCTCAGACACCCCATAAAGTATAGCCGCTGGTGAGCCTTCTTTGTGATTGCATCAATGTGGAGGCTCTAGAACAGATCCTCGGAGATGTTAACGCACAGAAATTTGAAGTTCTTGACCCTCTCCACTTCTGAACCTCCAGTGAGGACTGGGTTATGTCCCCTGACTTCCTCCTGAAGACCACAATCATCTCCTTGGTTTTGCCAACATTGTGTGCAAGATTATGTCATTACACCAGTCAATGAGCTGATCTCTCTCCCTTCTATATGCTCCCTTCTATAGGCTCCCTCATTGCCATTTGCCAATCTGCCAACAACTGTGGGGTCATCAGCAAACTTGTGGATGGCATTGGAATTGGGCCTGGCCACACAGTCGTAGGTGTATAATGAGTAGAGCAATGGGTTAAGCATGCCTCCTTGGGGGTGCGCCTGTGTTGATGATCAGTGACGAGGAGATGTTGTTTCCAATCGTACTGACTGTGGTCTTGTCAACTGCCATTTTCTTTTTCGTTAGAATGTTTCTCATTTTTATAAATGCTGCTCTTGCCATTGCTATTCTTGCTTTTGTGTCTCTTTCACATTTGCTGTCAGATGTTCCGCATGATCCAAGGTAGTTGAAGTTGTGCTTCAGGATTTCATTTCCCAATACGATCCTGCAATTTGGAATGTCAGGTTTCTTTGATATTACCATTACTTCAGTTTTCTTTTTGTTTAAAGTTAGGCCAAGTCTTTCGCTCTCTGTGTTGATGATAGATACTAGTTTCTGTACATTTTCTTCACTGTTTGCTATCAGTACTGTATCGTCTTCCTAACAGAGGTGTTGATATTGTGTCTTCCTATACTTATTCCAGATAGGTTTTGTGTAGTTCTCATGATGTAGCAGAGAAAGAAAAGGCAGCACCGAGCAAAGGCAGCATTATCTTACCAATGTGAGGCTCAGTCAGGAGTCTAATGACAGCAGGAAGAAACTGACCCTTAACCTGGTTTCATGGTTTCACTCGTGAATCTTCTTCCTGGTGAGAAGAGAGTGTAGCTGGGGTAGATGAGTCTGTAATTGTGTTTTTCCAAGGCAGGGGGAAGTGTTAACGGAATCAAAAGCTCCGAAATGCTGGAGGAACTCAGTTGGTCTATTCACCACCTACAGGGGACAAGGATATATTGCCATTGTTTCAGACCTGAGGCCTTCTCCTACAGATGGTGAATAGACCAGCTGAGTTCCTTCAGCATTTCGGTGTTTTTATTACAATCACAGCGTCTTCAGCCTATGGTGTTTCTCTCTGTTAATGATGTTGATGGATGTGTGATGGGCTGAGCTAGATTCACAACCCTCTGCAGTTTCTGCTGGTATTGGGCGGAACAGCTTCCTGTACCATGCAGCGATGCACCCTAATAGGATGCTTTCAATGGGTAAAGGTTGCAGGAGACATGTCTAATTTCCTCAGGCTTATTTTAAACAGAGATGCTGGTGAGGTTTTCATGGCTACTGCATGATGTGGATGGATTACGACCAGTTATGGGAAATGTTTACTCCTAGGAATGCCAAGCTACCTCCACCCCAGCACCCGTTGATGGATACTGGGAAGTGAGCTCCGTGTCTCCTCCAGAAATAAGTTTTGCTGACATTGAGGGAGAGGTTGACCTGGTACCCAGTCACTATTCTATCTATCTCATTCCTATGTTCTATAGTCTGCATAATTGGTTGAGATTCAGCCTATGACAATGTTATCATCTGTGAATTTATAAATGGAGTTAGATCTGTGTTTGACCACACAGTCACCATAAAACCATAAGATTTTGGGGCAGAAGTAGGCCATTCGGTCCATCAGGATGAACCATCTTCTCACTCAGCCCCACTCCCCATAACTTTTGACTATACAGATGCCTAGCAATCTCTGTCTTAAATACTCCCAATAGCCAACCATAGTAGCTAATTTCAGAGGGTTGTCACTCTCTGGATAAAGAAATTCCTCCACATCTCTGTTTTAAATGGGCACCTTTGTAGAAGTTTGTACTTATAGCATATCTAGAAATATCAATTGTGAGAAAACCAGCACAGATTTTCCTCTGTAACAGAAATAAAGTCACGGGCTTCCAGAGACCAAACTGGAACGGAGAAACCAATTTTAAGCCAAGTCACGTTCCAGACAGGAAATTAGAATTGATTATCTCTTCTGCCCTGATCATCTCGCAGAAACCCCAGGCTCTAGAATACAGAGTATTTTTAACACAATAATGCTAAATGCCTTGCCAACCGATTCCACCTCTTGTTAAATGGGCTCCCATTCATAATTCGGCTTCCTGCATAAACATGGCTGATTGACTCTACTGCTTGTCAGACGTGATCCAGCTGTTAAAAGCTGCAGAATGAGCATAAGTACTCTGAAGGGGCCAACAAGACCTAGGCAACTCCCCTTGCTATGGCTTTCTGTTTAGGGTGGAACTGACATTTGCAAGTGTTAATGAATATTGGGCAATACCAGTTGCCTCAATAATTACAAAGACAAAGTCTGAGGGGTACGATAGGCTTTATTGTACATAAGACTTGAGCTGGCCCGGATCCAAGCTAGGGAAGAGCAGGGAAGGGAGTGGTGGTTCAACCTTTATGGCCTAGGCCACAAGGGAGGAGTCCAGGGGAGAGTGTCATCAGGGGGCAGGCCAGCCCGTGCCTTTACCGGCCAATCCATATCATTACATGAAACTAAGGCACACAGTGCACGGAAATCAGTGTATATTGCAAGCTGCTTTCCAGGCTGCTTCCACTGTACATGCTAAAAATTCATATCTTTTAATTATAACAATGTAGCAACTGTGTTGCAGTGTGAAATGAAGAACGAGAAAATGATCAGCCGTAGTCAGTCGAAGTTCAGTAAGAGTCGTTTACTCGAACAGTCACACGCAGCTGTTTTAAAACCCCGCACGTTCCAAATGACATCATCACGTTGTGACGTCATGACGTCTCTTGGAATCTTACCAATTAAGCCTCTGGTGAGCTGCTACGTGGCCCCTCTTCCCAGAACCAACAATAAGAGGCTAAACCTCTGGTGCCATTACTGTCCACAGCTCTTGGGCGGGTCATCCATGCCTTTGCATCAGGGGTCGGGGCTAGGGCAGATCAAAGTTGAGATGAGCAGATTTTAATCGGTGAATTCTAAATGTCTCTGGATGCCCCCCAATGTCCAGAACACAAGTTGTATGATTGTTTTGAAGGGGCCATCATACGGCCTCTGTAAGCGTGGTCCGTGTCCACCTCTATGTACAAGCACAAACTCAGTCTCGGAAACAACAGACACGCATTTTACCCAAATCCAAAGAATGAACCCTTTTATTTACATTTAGAGAACTATTTATAGTATTTACAATGTCCTGAGGGAACTCTCACAAGGCTTCTCACACACACGTGACTGATGGCTTAAGTCTTGGTGATGGTGGGGTCACTCTGTTTAGGGAATCCTGGCAATGGTGATGTTGCTCTGTTTAGGATGTCCTAGCACCTCCTCCTTTGAGCTAGTTACTCACCTGAGTGGAGTTGCGGATCCACTTGGAAGGTCTTCACTGATCTCCAAACTCTTTGAGATTTCTTTATGGGTTCCAGTGATGTAGAGGGAATAGGCTCATTTCCATGTGATGGGTGTGATTGGTGGTTCACTGGTTCAAATGTTTCCAACAGAGCATCCAGGCTGATTGTGCAGGTCTTGTTTCAGTGAGGTTGCATTCTCTTGGTCACAACTGGTTGGCATGTCTGATCCAACTTGTACATGGTAGAGAACATCTCCAGTTTTTCTTAGGATTCTCCCCAGCAGCCATACTTCCGATTTATCTCTGTATTTCCGCACTAACAAAGTTGACCATCGTGAAACGTGCTTTCTTTGGACCCATGGTGACAATTGTACTGTTGTTCCATTTCATAATCTTTTGGTCCAGATTCTGGTCTTTGTGGAAACATGATGTCATATAGTGCTCATACTTTCCTACCAAAGAGGTTTTCAGCAGGCGAAGTTGGAGTTCGTGGGTTTGGAGTGGTTCTGTAATTTAACAAGAATGTCTGCAGGATTTCCTCCATTGGACCCTCCCCCTTGGCCTTGATCAGAGCTCACTTGAATGAATCCACAAAACGTTTTGCTTGACCATTGGACTGAGGTTGATATGGAGGTGAGCGAATATGCATGATGCTTGCAAAAAAAATCGAAGCCGGCTGCAGTGAATTATGTCCCAATGTCTGAAACTAATGCTGCAGGAGAACCAAAATGATTGAATATGGACTTGAGTTCCATGATTGTAGCCGAAGCAGTTGGTCGGGCTTCTTTGATGATATCAGGCCATTTGGAGTATGGGTCCTCTAGGATTAGGGAGTACTCATTGATGAACATGGATGACGGCCAGATCCACAAAATGCTGATACTGTTAAGTGCATGCCTGCACCCGCGGATGTGACCAAGCATTTCTGGGTCTTATCAGTCACGACAGTTCATTTTTCCATAAACTCCATGATCCACTTAACAAATTTTTCCATATGCCACCATCTTAACTCTCTATTCTTAATGCATCCATGAACCTGAGTCTTTTGAATGTCCCTGTTGTACCAGCTTCCACCACAACTCTCTGTGTAAAAAAGTTGCCTCTGTCAACTCCCCTAAACTTTCCTCCCCTCACCTTAAAGTTGTCCTCTGGTATTCTATTGCCGCCCCAAGAAAAAGGTGCTGGCTGACCACCTTATCTAAGCCCTTCATAATCTTATATACCTCTATTAAGTCATTGCTCATCCTTTGTTGCTCCAAAGAGAAAAGCCCTAGTTCTGTCAGCTTTGCTTCTTATGACATGTTCTCCAATCCAGGCGACATCCATGTAAATCTACTCTGTATGCTCTCCAAACCATTAATTGGTCTTGCAGAGTCGATATGAAGACAATTCCATGGCCCACTTGGTTGAGACCAGGAATGTAGATTTGTCCTAACGGGAATTTTGCAGCTGAGGCACATTGTATACATGACCGTGTCAGTTGTTCAATCTGGTCATCAATCAAAGGCCAATAAACAAAGCTTCGTGCAACTCCTTTCCCTCGATTTGTTCCAGGATGTCCACTGTGACACTATTTGAGGATTGTAGATTGCAGAGCTTTGGGAATCAATCCTTTCTGCAAACAAATTATAGCTATTAATGATTTTCCAGTGATTCTCGTCTTTTGAAGAATGGCTGGATTTCCACTCGTGGACAAGTTTTTGACCATCCTGAACGACGATCATGCCTTATCTCTTGTAGGAGGTCATATTCTCGCATTGCTTGTCTGACTCTTTCCGCTGTGACTGGCAGTGAGTTAATATCATCTTTGAATACCTGTTTGACCTCTGTAACAAGAATATCTTCACGCTTTGTTTCCTGCTCGCTAATGTCTCGTGACAATGCATCAGCTTGCCCAAAACTTGTGGTCGGCAGGTGTATAATTTTGAAGTCATACCCAAGTAGCGTGGTTGCTCGTCTTTGCAGACCTTGCAATATAAATTGGAATTCCTTTCTTTGAACCACATACTGGTAGGAGCAGTTTGTGATCTGTCAGAAGAGTGAATCGCCATCCATAGAACATTTTAGGGAATTTCTTCACCGCAAAAACGATTACTAGAGTTTCCTTTACAATTTGTCCATAGTTACACGCTGCTGCTGTTAGAGAGCGTGCTGCGTGTCGGAATATGTGAGAAATACTTGCACCCATCCCAGACTGTGATGCACCAGAAGCTACAACAATTTGCAAGTTTGGATCGTTGTGCACCAAAAGAAGGTTCAAGTTTAACTGACTTAGCTTGATTGAACAACTCTTGGCATTTTGATGTCCATTTCCATTTGCTACCTATGGTAAGAAGTTTGTTAAGTGGATCATGGAGTTTATGGAAAAATGAACTGTCGTGACTGATAAGACCCAGAAATGCATGGTCACATCCGTGGGTGCAGGCATGCACTTAACAGTATCAGTATTTTGTGGATCTGGCCGTCATCCATGTTCATCAATGAAGAAACCAAGATATTTCACTGACCATGAAAAATGTGTATTCAGTTGTGCCAACTGATGTAACCTACACAACATTCAAATTTTTCCATATGCCACCATCTTAACTCTCTATTCTTAATGCATCCATGAACCTGAGTCTTTTGAATGTCCCTGTTGTACCAGCTTCCACCACAACTCTCTGTGTAAAAAAGTTGCCTCTGTCAACTCCCCTAAACTTTCCTCCCCTCACCTTAAAGTTGTCCTCTGGTATTCTATTGCCGCCCCAAGAAAAAGGTGCTGGCTGACCACCTTATCTAAGCCCTTCATAATCTTATATACCTCTATTAAGTCATTGCTCATCCTTTGTTGCTCCAAAGAGAAAAGCCCTAGTTCTGTCAGCTTTGCTTCTTATGACATGTTCTCCAATCCAGGCGACATCCATGTAAATCTACTCTGTATGCTCTCCAAACCATCTACATCCTTTCTGAACTGAATGCAAGACTCCAAGTGGGTTCTAACCAGGGTTTTATAGAGCTGCAACATTACCTCACAGGTCTTGAACTCAATCTCCTGACTAATGAAGGCTTTCTTATCCACCCCGTCAGCTTGCCTGGCAACTTGAGGGCTCTATGGTCCTGGAATCCAAGATCTCTCTGCCCCTCCACATTGTTAAGAATTCTGCCCTTTTATTGGCCAAGATACTGATCATTTGGCCAGAATCTCCCTATGATAAAAAGCTCAAATTAAAAACATACAAATGTTGGAGAAACTCAGCAGGTTAAATGATGATAAAGCTCCTTGTTTTACCATTCACAGAAACCCAAACAAGACAAGTTTTTTGAACGTCATGACCATAGTAACATTCTCTGCAGAAAACTGATGATAAATTAGACAGAATGTTGGACAAAATATCATGAGTTCACCTGAAGAAATTTATCTATAAACCCTCATTCAGGAGAGCAAAGGTGGTGGATCGGAATACATCAGTATAGGGGGATAAGGGCATCAAAGGTATGCTTGACGTTGATGGAAGTGGAGTATCTCTTGATCTCTCAATTGAGATTCATTCCACACTTATTGATTGAACTTCTACCTCCTGAGATTTTTAAAGTCTCTCCAGCACTGACATCTATCCAGACATGGATGCATCTCTGCTTGGAGATGTGGGAGGAGGGAGTGAGCAGGCTGACATCTTCCAGCGAATTGTAATCTCTCTGCTTGAGCTCAATGTACAAGTCATCAGAAATGAGAGCAGTGACCTTGCTTCTCAGAAGTCGTACACTTTGCTGGTCACCTACAGGAAGTTTAAAGAACTCGCAATTGAATTTGTTGAAGGGGAACAATTGTGATTTGTTCATGTTTGATGCATGCTTGGGAAGGTATGTGAATAATGGGAGTAACGAATCTGGGGTGAAGCGCAAAAGTCTGCAGATATCAAAACACAGAGGGACTGGAGGAACTCAGCAGGTCTCGCAGCGTCCGCAGGCAGTAAGGATTCCACCTTGAAGAAGGTCTCTGGCCTGAAAAAAATCAGTTATAGATCTTTATCTCTTATGCACACTGCAAAATCTGATGAGATCCCCCAGCATTTCTGTGCAATAATTCTTGGGTCCTCAAAAAAAAAGGAGCATATTAACGATCTTTCGTTGAACCATCTCATTTTAGCCATGTGCTCATGTGGTGATACAACCACTGCTAGAGCCGCACTTCTACCGGCCTACTGCAGGGGGCAACCACTGTACCTGCAGGGAGGTAACCTGGGAGGCTGGCCCCACCATGCCGGCTGTCAATCACTGTCCCGTATAAAGACTCGAGCTGGCCCCTTCCTAAATCAGTCGGGCACATAGAACCACAGGCTACAGAGATCTGGTGTTTAACTTTTTTGCTGATTTAAGACTATAGGACGGTCTTCTTGAGTTTTGTGTTTGTTTGCTGCACCACAGCCCAATCACAAATTCATGGGCACGTGCTCAATCAAATCTTGCTGTACCCCCAATGCCTGAACGAGATATGAACCCCACCTTCATTTTGACCAAGTGTCAACTTATTTGAAGTAGGTTTGTGTTAACGTTGTGGATTTCTGAGACAAGGAGTTAGGATAAACCTTCAACAATCAAGAGACAAACATTAAGTTACACGAGAGCAATATTGATTTTCTGATAAAATTAGTGCAGACTTCGATGTGGTAGTTAAGGCTCTTGTACAAAATTAAACTTTTTCCATTTTCATGGCTTGTTTCTTTTCAAAAGCAGACTTCATTCACTGTAACTTATTGACCAGAAAGAAAACCATTCAAAGTCATACCTGCACATTCCCATCACTGTACGTTGTTACCAACAGTGCATTCTCCACTTACACCATTGCCCTCTTCACACTGCTACAATTAGGAAGGAGGTATAGGAGACTGAAGATACAAAAACAGCTTCTTCCACTCTGCCATCAGATTAATGAATGGACAATGAACCCCAGACATTACCTCACTTTCTCTTCTTTGCATTAATTTATTTTTTTTAAGTGTAATGTGTTGTAATGCTATTGCAAAACAATGGATTTCATAACACCTTCATGACAGTAAATTCTGATTTTGACTGTTACGATGTTCTTACTCCCCCCTCTGTTGCTTAAGGGGCTTTTTATCGCCTGTTACACTAATCCGACACCACAAAAAGATTGTCTGGACTGCTTGTTTTTCTCTCTTGCAATAGGGTAACTGTGAATATTTATTTATGCCTATCTTTGCATTTTTAGTTTAATGTATACTTGCAGTTGTCTTTTTTTCCCCCCATGACTACAGCAAGTAGGCATATGTTGCTTGTGTACCATGGATATGACAATAAACTTACTATCATTATCATCTTGGAGATTGCTTCCTCTGCCAAAAGCGCTTCAGTAATGATCGAGTTGGAGAAGAGTGGTCTGCTGCACACATGCGCCCTTGCTCAGACCACCCGCGAATGCAGTTAAAGTGCACTGTGGCAGCCAGGAACCACCAGCTGGTCACAATAAGCAGGAAGTAAAGCAGAGAAATTAGCCAGCGGCGAATTAAGACAAACTAACCAGGAAACAAGGGAACATGTTCCGCAAAAGTGGCTCAGATTACCACGCTCTTTATCACTGGAGGGGTCAGGGGCTGGAGGAAGATTGTTGTCAGAGTGGGGTCCAACTAAAAAGCCCTTATTTATCGATTTTACAGTTATTTGGGCTCAAACTCTGAGTTCCCTCAGTGAAGTAAAATTGCCTGATGATGTTGTGCGCATTATGTTAGTTTCCATGGTGGTCTTTTTATGCTTTGCGATAGTGGGCCAGTAACAATAAATTTCTAACGTCAATTCCTTCGTAAATAAGTGTTTGGTGTAATCATTAATCAATGGAGGAAGAATGGATGATGTTCAGGCATCTGTCAGACAGGGAGCTTGCAGAACTTAATATCGTTATTTTTCTTTGAGATCTTTGCACTATTATTAAAGCTTTAACAGTTTTTTATAATTTTCAGATATATTTTAAAACCCTGAGTGCCGCTGCATGCCACGTTTTCCCATTCCCACCCCCTCCTCCTCCTCCTCCTTTGTGAATACTCAAGAGACATGGAAATCAATGCTGTGCATTTCTTTGAAGTGCCGTCCATGGTGGGTCACCAGGAGGGTTTCCTTGACAGAGATAAATTCCACAAACAGGTGCCTATTTCCGTTACGAAGCTTTGTGTCAGAACTCATGGGCAAAGTGCAGAGGGCAGGCGTGCATTCAGCCAAGTCTTGGGGTCACAAACCTGACCTCTCCTCTGAACGCTTCAATAGAGTTTATTATGGCCATTTCCAGTGTCTGCCCATCCCCATTGGGTTTTTTCCTCCTCCTTTCAGCTCTGATGAATGACCTTAGCGCTACCAATGACCACTTCTGTCTGGATAATGATGTCCAGTGATTTCAACTGGTGCCGTCAGCATTTTAACGTATTGCAGCACAGTTTCTCAAAGCTCTGACTGAACAGAAATCAGAACCTCCTGTTAGCCACCTGTTCAAAATCTCCCTGAAAGAGAAAAAAACAAATCATTCATGAAGTAAAAAACAATTATCCGAATTCTGCTCAGCTCTTTGGGATGGTTCCATGTTGAATCTATGTAGTAACACTGTTAACCTGGTCCATGATACCCAACACAACAGCAATCTATAACATTAATCCACCAAAATCTGAAATAAAAGCATAATATGTTTGAAAACCTTTACAAGTCAGGCAATATCCATAGAACCATGTCTATGCCGACCATCATCTCCTTAGTCCCACTGTGACCTGCTCCCATTTCTAAACCCTCCAAGCCTCTCCCATCCATGTACTGTGGTGATAAAACCACAGCACTGGGCCACGAGCCCACCAGCCTTCTGCAGGGGGCAACCTCTGTACCTGCAGGAAGACCACCTGGGAGGTTGACTCCACCTGGCCAGTTGTCAATCACCGACCTGTTTGCAGACTTGACCCAGCCCCTCTGGAGCCATCGAGTCTACTACAGAGTTAAAGTGGATTAAAGCCTGTAGGACAGTCTTTTCTGTGTTTTGTGTCTGCTCGCTGCACCACAGCGCACCACATGCACCAATCCAATTTGTTCTTAAAAGACACGAGTCCACATTCATCACATCAGATGGCAGCTCATTCCACACAGCCATCATTTTCTGAGTGAAGAAATGCCCCCTAAATCTTTCCCCCTCAAACTTTCCCCCTTCAGCTTAAAACTATGATATCTTGTATTTATCGCCCTCAATCTCAGTGGAAAGAGCCTATTCGCATCCACTCTTTCTATCCTCTATCAAATCTCCCTTCATTCTTCTTCACTCCAAGGAATAAAGTCCTAACCTGTTTAATCTTTCCCTGTAATTCAACTCCTGAAGATTTGGCAACATCCTAATAAATCTTCCCTGAACTCTTTCAATCTTACTGATATCCTTCCTGTAGTTTGGTGACCAGAACTGCACACAGTACTCCAAATTTGGCCTCATCAATGTCTTAAACAACTTCAACATAACATCCCAACTCTTGTACTCAATACTTTGATTTATAAAGCTAACATAACAAATGCTTTCTTTACAACCCTGCCCATATGCGACACCATGTGGAGAACATAAAATGGGATTAGGGTAGGATCAGTAAAAGTGGGTGTGGATGGTACAGATTCAGAGGGTGACAGGGACTGTTTCCATGCTGTCTGACATTCTAACTCTACATAGGAGCTGAATGAACACATGCATCAAGACTGAGGTAGTCGGAGGTAGTGATAGCTTCGGCCTGGGGACAGACAGGAATGAGTAGTCAGAGCTCTGGCCTGGGGATAGATAGGGACAAGCTGACAGAGCTCTGGCCTGGAGTCAGATGGGAATGAGTAATCAGAGCTCCAGCCTGTGGATAGATGGAAACGAGTAGTCGGAGCTCCAGCCTGTGGAGAGATGGGAACAAAATGACAGAGCTCTGGCCTGGAGTCAACAGGGCCAAGGTGGTGGCATTCCATCCTGGGCTTGGCTGAGACTGAGGAAGTCGGTGGTGGAACTCCAGCATGGGCATAAGGTAGTCGGTGTTGTTGGGGATGGCTGGGGCTGTGATGGTGGAGCTCTGGCCTGGGGATGGACGGGATGAGGTAGTCAGAAATCCACCCTGGGGACAGGGGGAGCTTCAGCTGTGAGGGGGGATGAGGTAGCCAGAGGTGATGGGACCAAGGTTATCGGACCTCCGGTCTGGGGACAGTGGGGACCAAGTATGTTGACGCTCAAGCCTGGAGACAGGGTGGTTCTCACCTGAAACATCGACTGCCCTATTACTCTCCATGGACATTGCATGACCTGATGAGTTTTCCAGGACTTTTGTGAACAGCCTGTGAGTGAAGGAGTTTTCCTTTCACCTCCTACCTGGTGTCCTGGTGATCAAAATCACATCTCTGGGAGGAGCCATGAGGGTTTATAGTGTGTGTTATCAGCATTGCACGCTTCAACATTGTGTTTTACTAGTTGAGGGAAAGGGGTGGGAGGCTGTTTAAGGGCCCTTCTTTTTTCCAAGATGATGTCCAACTTCTTAACTTGATCAGGAGAACAAGAGGAGTAGCGATGGCAGCAAAGACCCAGGAGACCACTGACGCGCTATCAATAACTCGAAAGACTGGAGTTACAGAATGGCAGGCTTTTATTCACAATAAACTTGAAGTGACCCAGACTCTGATGGAGGAGTTGTGGCATTGAAGCCTTTACACGGGGTCAAGTGGATGGAGTCACAGCAAGGGGTGGAGACAGATAAATGTACATACAACAGTTCACCACATTTATTTTTTTCTATTTTTATTCAGCAGGTGAATTAGGGCAGAGGTTCTTACAGATTAAGTCTGACCGGTGGCCTGGTTTTTCATTGCAACCATTGGAGAGTCAGTTGCAGGGTTGTTGCTGGGACTGCTGTTGAGTCCTGGACCTCCAGCACCACTTCGACATGCTGGGTGCATGGTGACTCGACCAGAGTGACTGGAGAAGGGCAGGGCTAGGGCGCCATGATATGTTGTGTGTGTCCATTGGAGGGGAGGGTGCTGTTGGTTGGTTAAACTCCTCAGGGACCCCTGCATGTGTGAGGTCCTGGATTGAGATGGAGTCCTCGCACCCATCCGGGTAGGCCACATATGCATATTGGGGGTTCATGTGGATGAGCTGGACCCTTTCAACCAGTGTGTTGGTTTTATGGCCCCTCACATGCTTCCGTAGTTGGACTGGCCCTAAGGATGTCAGCCAGGATGGCAAGGTGGTCCCCAAAGCGGACTTCCTGGGGAAGGAGAAAATTATTTCGTGAGCAGTACATAACAGTGACCTGATCAAGTGGAGCAATTCGGAGAGGACCTCCTGCCATTGAGAGACTGGTAGCCCTCTGTTCTTAAGGGCGAGAAGGATGGCCTTCCACACAGTGGTGTTTTCCCTCTCCACCTGACCATTCCCTCCGGTGTTATAGCTGGTGGTCCTGCTGGTGGTGATACCTTTGGCCAGCGGGTATTGGTGTAGCTCGTCACTGTGGATATATGACAGGTACCCAAACAGGGTGAAAAGGTTGTGCAGGGCCCTGATATCTGTGGTTATGGTCATTTCTGGGCAGGGGATGGCATTGTGGTTGGTGGAGGGGAGGGAACCCTTGAAATCCCTATTCAGGTGTCAAAAGGCTATGTGGCTTTTACCAGGGGCACTCTGTCTGGTTGGTAGAAGTGCGGTTTGCACTCCACACAGACCCGGAAGTCCCTAATCAAGTCTCTGACATCCCCAAAGGAGTAGGTGAGATTTTGAGATTTAATGAAATGGAAAAGTCTTGTTACTCCAGGGTGGCAGAAGTCATTGTGGTCTATCTATGCTTTGGCATATGGTGTTCAGGACACGGCATCCAGGGACTCGTTGAGCTTCCCCGATGGGTACAGGATATCATAGTTATAGGAGGAGAGTTCAATCCTCCACCTCAGAATCTTGTCATTCTTTGTCTTACCCCACTGATTGATGTTAAACATGAATGCCATAGCTCTTTGATCCATGATCAGGGTAAAATGTTTGCCAGCCAGGTAATGTCTCCACCACCTCAACTATTGCCTGAGGCTCTTTCTGGATAGAGGAATGTCGGACTTCAGGGCCCTGGTGGGTATGGGAAAATAAATCCATGGGTTGGCCTGCCTGGTTAAGGCTGGTGGTCAGGGCGAATTTGGACATGTCATTCTTCACTTGGAATGGGGCGGATTAATCCTCCATGTGGATCACATCTTTGGCTATGTCCTTTTATATGCGACAGAAGGCTGTCTGAGCCTTTCTTGTCATGGGGAAAGATGTTGACGATGATAAGATGGGCTTTATCTGCGTAATTTGATGCCCACTGGGCATAATAGGTAAAGAATCCCAGTCATCTTTTCAGGACTTTGAGGTTGTGAGGGAGGGGCAGTTCTAGCAGGGGGCACATGCAGTTGGGATTAATGAATCCACAACGCAGCCAAAAATCGCCAGGTGGGAAGTGCAGGAAACACATTTGTTCCTGTTGTAGGTTAGATTGAGGCGTTTGGCGGTCATGAGGAATTTCTGGAGGTTGGCGTCAAGATCTTGCAGGTTGTGCCCACAGATCGTAACATTATCCTAGTCAAGGAAGGTGGCACACAGGTCATTTTGGTCCACCATGTGGTCCATCTCCTGTTGGAAGACGGAGACTCCATTAGTAACACCACAGGGAACACTGAGGAAATGATAGAGGCAGCTCCCTGTCTCAAAAATGGTGTACTGGCAGTCCTCCGGGCAGATGGGAAGCTGGTGGTTGTCTGATTTTAGTTCTATCGTGGAGAACACATGATATTGGGCAATTTGATTAACCCTATGCAGGGGAGGAGGGTACGCATCCAGCTATGTATAGTGGTTGATGGTCTGGCAATAATCAATCACCATTCGGTATTTTTCTCCACTCCTAGCCACCACTACCTGAGCTGTCCACAGGCTGGTACTGTCCTCGATGATCCCCTCATTCAAGAGCTGCCACACCTCAGCTTTAATATCTTGCCAATCCATGCTCGAGTTTTGCCGAGGTTTTTTTATCCACCCAGATGTGGACTGCCTATTTGTGAAACCATTGTGAATAGAATTGTATGTGGTGTAATCATTAGTCAGCGTTCCCTCTGATGTTGAGGCAGCTTAGGCAGATTAGCCTGGCAGGCTGGTCTGAGGACCTCTTCCTGCTCTGATCCATCATGTACGATGGATTAAATCCTTGGATGAACCTTGGACCAAACTCTCGGAATCCTCCTGAAAATGTGACCTGCAAATATGTGCTCGGAATTCCCAAAGACACCAGGACACCAATGTTTACAGTTGTAACGGTTTGTTTAAGGTTCAAAGTGCAAGACTGACTTTTTTAGTCAAGGCTTCACTAAACTTATTTTCGTTAGGCAGGATATTAAGAGTGACAGCATCAAAGAGGCTTACTGGAGTTCACCACATCTCTTTCATCCTCAACAGTTGTTTGGAACAAATATTGTTTTGCATCAGTGGGACTGCTGTGTTCTCCATAAGATCAAGATTTCTTTTAGTGTCATATAATAATGCAGAAAAAGTAACATGACACAAAACCTTCTTTTGCCTCCCAACAAACACAGGATTCCCCTTGTCCTTACATACCACCCCGGCAGCCTCCAAATCCACAATATTATTGCAGCAGAATCCCATTACCAGACACATCTTCCCCTCTCCTCCCCGCTCTGCCTTCTGTAGGGACTGCTCCCTCCATAACTCCCTCATGCACTCATCCCTGCCCACCAATTCCTCCCCACCCCAGCACCTTGCCCTGTGGCCGCACTTGTACCCACACCTCCTCCTTCACCACAGTCTGGGGCCACAACCAGGCCTTTTAAGTGAAGCAATACTTCACTTATGTATCCACAGGATTGAGTTTACTGCATCTGGTGCTCTCTTTGTGGCCTTCTCTACATCGGAGATACCGGGAGCAGATTGGGAGATCACTTTGATGAGCCCACATTTACCACGTCAGATGGCAACTTGCCCCACACTCCCACCTCTCTCTGAGTGAAGAAGATTCCCCCTAATTTTCCCCTTAACCCTTCCCCTTACACCCTAAAGCCATTTATCTCTCCTAATCTAACAGGAAAGAGCCTAATTGGATTTACCCTGTCTATACCCTTCATAATTTTGTAAACCTCCATCAAATCTCCCCTCATTCTTCTACAGTCCAAGGAATAAAGTCCTAACCTGTTAATCTTTCCCTGCAACTTGACTCCTGAAGACCCAGCAACATCCTATTAAATCTTCCCTGAATTCTTTCAATCTTACTGATATCCATCCTGTAGTTTGGCGGCCAGAATTGCACACAGTGCTCCAAATTTGGCCTCAACAATGTCTTATAGAACCTCACTGTGGTGGTACACCACCAGTCTACTGCAGGGGGCAACCTCTGTACCTGCAGGAGTGTAAGGGGACAGGACAACACCTGGCCGGCTGTCAATCAGTCAACCTGAATGGATCAAGCCCCACCCGGTCGGGTGTCAATCACCCTCTGGGATATAAGCCTGCCCCGGCCTCTGAAGTCTCACTCAGAGTTACTGCAGCTACAGCCAGCCTGGCTCTGTGGAAGTCTTTGTGGATTAAAGCCTGTTGTACAGTCTTTACCTTGTGTGTGTCTAATTCTGTCTAACAGCGCACCACAATTTAAGCAACAAAAGACTTTTTTCCATGCCTGTTATGGAAAAAACTCCCGAGCGCAGGGAGCCTCGAAGTCGACCCACACCACCCAGATGTCCAGACATGCTTTGAGATCTGGAGGTAAGCGGTCGAAGCAATCATCGAGGTGCTCGCAGACAGCATCCTGTACTCCGATTGGAAGAAGCTCGTTCTACTCCAATCAAAGCTGGGTCCCCACGCTTTCCAGGCAACTAAAGGCTGCTCCAAGTACAAAGAAGCAATGAACACTCTCGAGACCTTGTACAAGCCTCCCAAGAATGCAGTCTTTGCAAGGTACCTCCTCAATACCCGAGCCCAGTAACTCGGGGAGATGACCGAGTCTTACCTGGGGCACCTGCGAGAGTTGGCCTGACCGTGTCTGGCTGAACCCGGGTAGGCACAGAGGAGGTAGGGAGGCTGATCTGGGATGCCTTTGTCTGAGGACTACATTCGAGGCCCATTCAGCAGAAGCTGCTGGAAGATAGCATCTACACCCTGGCCAAGACTGTGGAAGTGATCTGAATTCTGGAAGTTGCGGTCCTGCATGTTGAAGCCTTCGATTTCAGGCTCCCCCAGGCTCCCACATGGCCACTTCACACTGCAGCTGCAGCTCTAGGCCAAGCTGGGGAATTGAACATCGCCCGGTGCCCCTGTAAGTACTGTAGGTCCTGATGTGGGTCAGACTGACGATCACGCCAAAACTGCCCGGCTAGGAATCAGTACAGTTCCCAAGGTTGCAAGAAAGACCACTTTGCTAAAGTGTGCCTCTCAAAGCTAGGCGGCAGCTCAGCGGCTTTCTACAACCACCACCTCCCTCTCGAACCCCTCCACGTGCGCATGCCGGGCGACGCCATTGTCCCCGTGACTACTTCCACCTTCCCCGACCCAGATGGTGCGGCATCCAGCCCCGCCATGTGCCCTTTGTACCCGGACCATCCCCCTCTTTCGCCAGCGCCGCTCGCCAAAAACTACTATGACGTCACTTCTGGATTATGGCGTGACAACACTTCCGGCTGACAGTGTGATGTCACTTCCCCCACTGTGACGAACATGGCGAAGGAGGCTAGCCACTTTGCAGGCCCCACATGGCGCCGCCATCTTGGACCAGGCAGAACCCTACATGGAGGACCTCCGACAATGACTGGGATGATGTAGTCAACACGGGCGATGACCAGACTGCCCCACCGATGCTCCCCATGCTTCCGGACACCATCAGTTGCCGTACGCTGCACCCCACAACCGATGATGACACGGGCGATGACCAGGTCACCCTACCGATGCACCCCATGCCTCCAGATGCGATAAATCACTGCACACAACTGGAGAGCAATGACTCCGGCCCTGAGACGATCCTGGTTGCCACCACTCTGACCAGTAACATCCCCTACGACCTCGGGCGCTCTATGATGGACGTGCAAGTCAACGGGCAGTAACAAAGTTCCTGTTTGACAGTGGCAGCAATGAAAATTTCATTCACCCGAGCGTGGCCCAATCTCTGAAACTAAAATTCCACCCCACCACCTTCTCAATCACCCTCGCCTCCAAGGACAAGACGGTTGGTACCCTCGGGCGCTGCTCAGCCAATATAACTGTGGGAGGGGAGACATACACGGGGTTTAGTCTCCTAGTCATGCCCAAACTCTGCGCCCAGTCCTCCTGGGCCTAGATTTCCAGTGCCACCTTCAGAGCATCACCCTTGCCTTCGGGAGGCCTCAACCTCCACTCATGCTGCACAGCGTGCCAACCTACCAGCCCCAGCCAACCTGCGGCCTCTCCACACTATGCATCAGCACTCCCCCGACATTATTCGCACACCTTACGCCAGGCTGTGAGCTGATTGCCGCCAGAAGTAGGCGCTATTATGCCACAGACAGAGACTTTATCAAGGTGGAGGTGCGGGGGCTTCTAGCGGAAGGTGTCATAGTGCCCAGTAATAGCCCTTGGCGAGTCCAAGTCCTGTTGGTCAAAGGGCCAGAAAAGTTTAACGACTCCCCCGATGCCATTTCTTGTGCACGACGGCAAGCTGCAGTGTCAAATCCAAAGAAGGAGCTTACAAATTAACCAAAAAGAATAATATCCCTGATGATTGGGAGAAATTCAGAGTTCTGCAGAGGAGGACAAAAGGATTAATTAGGAAAGGTAAAAGGGATTATGAGAAGAAGCTGACAGGGAACATAAAAAATGACTGGAAAAGCTTTTTTAGATACGTTAAGAGAAAGAGGTTAGTTAAGACAAATGTGGGTCCATTGTGGACACGGGTGTGTTGATTATGGGGAACAAGGATATGGCAGACTGTTTGAATAACTATTTTAGTTCTGTCTTCACCAAGGAAGACATAACTAATCTACAGGAAATTATTGAGGATCGGGGATCTATTGTGACGGAGGAACTAAAGGAAATAATTGTAAGTTGAGAAGTTGTATTAGTTAAATTGCATGGATTAAAGGTGGATAAATCCCCAGGGCCGGATAGTCTGCATCTGAGATTGCTGAAGGAAGTAGCCCAAGAAATAGTGGATGAGTTGGTGATAATGTTTCAAACCCCTTTGGATACTGGATTAGTTCCTGAGGATTGGAGGGTGGTTAATGCAACCCCACTCTTTAAGAAGGGAGGGAGAGAGAAATCGGGAAACTACAGACCAGTTAGCCTGACGTCAGTAGTAGGGATGATGCTAGAATCGGTTATTAAAGATACAATTGCAGTACATTTGGAAAGTCGTGGTATCATCGCATAGAGTCAGCATGGTTTTGTGAAGGGGAAATCATGTCTGATGAATCTAATAGAGATTTTAGGATGTAACCAGTAGAGTGGATAGGGGAGAACCAGTGGATGTGGTATATCTGGACTTTAGTAAAGCTTTAGATAAGGTTCCGCACAAAAGACTAGCGTATAAACTTAAAGAGCATGGTGTAGGAGGGATGGTATTAAGGTGGATAGAGAATTGGTTGAGGGACAGGAAGCAAAGAGTAGGAATAAGTGGGTTCTTTTCAGAATGGCAGCCAGTGACGAGTGGGGTACCGCAGGGCTCAGTGCTGGGGCTGCAGTTGTTTACAATATATATCAACGACTTAGATGTGGGAATAGATAGCAGTATCTCGAACTTTGCAGATGATATGAAGTTGGGTGGCAGGGTTAGCTGTGTAGAGGATGCTAGGAGAGTGCAGAGTGATTTGGACAAGTTCGGCGAGTAGGACAAGACATGGCAGATAATGTGGATAAATGCGAGGTTATCCACTTTGGAGGTAAGGTTAGTACCATTATCTAAATGGTATGTGTTTAGGAAGAAGGGAGATGCCGAGAGACTTGAGTGTTGCTGTGCATCAGTCATTGAAAGTGGGCCTGCAGGTGCAGCAGGCAGTGAGGAGGGTGAGTGGTATGTTGGCGTTGATAGCGAGAGGATTTGAGTCCAGGAGTAGGGAGATCCTGCTGCAGCTGTACAGGGCCTTGGTGAGACCATACCTGGAGTACTGCATGCAGTTTTGGTTACCTTATCTGAGAAAGGCCATCCTTGCCTTGGAGGGGGTGCAGAGAAGGTTCACTAAGCTGATACCGGCGATGGAGGGACTCGCATTCTCTGGAATTTAGAAGATTGAGGGGAGATCTTATAGAAACTTATAAAATTCTTAAAGGTTTAGACAGATAAGGGGGAATTTTTTTAGGACTAAGATGAGGAAAAAATTCTTCCCTCAGAGGGTGTTAAATTTGTGGAATCCTTTGACACAGGAAGTAGCTGAGGCCGATTCCCTGTCAATATTTAAGTGTAGGTTAGATTTGGCCCTTGTTGCCAAGGGGATTGGGGGGGGGGGGTGTATAGGGAGAAAGCAGGAACCGGGTACTGATCAGCCATGATCATAATGAATGGCAGTATAGGCTTGAAGGGCCAAATGGCCTACTCCTACGCCTATTTTCCATGTTTCTATGAGTCCCTCTGCCATCCGGGCATCACCAGGTTGTATCATTCAATTAAGTCCTGGAACACCATCAGGGACGTCAGGGACATGACCAAAGCCTGCCGGGTCTGCACGGAGTGTAAACCCCACTTCTTCTGCCCGCCCCAACCCCATGTTGTAAAGGCCACTCAGTCGTTCAAGCTCCTCGGCGTGGCTTTTAATGGGCCCCTGCCTTCCACAAACCAAAACATCTACTTCCTCACGGTAGTGGACAAGTACTCCCGCTTCCCTTTCACTTTCCTTTGCCTGGACACCTCCACGGCCACTGTCGTCAGGGCCCTGGAGCAGATCTTCAATCTGTTTGGCTACCCCACTTTCATCCACAGTGACTGGGGTTCTAGCTTTATGAGTGACGAGCTGAGCCAGTACCTGACATCGGGGGGGATCGCGACTAGTCGCATGACTAGTTATAACCCGAGAGGCAAGGGGCAAGTGGAATGCGAAGATGAGGTGGTCTGGCAGTCCTCCTGGCCCTCAGGACAAAAAGGTGGGCAGTTGAATAGTGGCAGGACACCCTGCCCGAAGCGCTCCATGCCATTAGGTCGCTTCTGTGTATGGCTACCAACGAGACCCCTCATGAACGCTTGTTTGCATTCCCCAGGAAGTTTGCATCTGGAATGTCCCTCCCAGCATGGCTTGCGTCCCCGGGTCTGGTGCTCCGGTGTAAGCATGTGCAGGCACACAAGCCTGAACCCCTGGTCGAGCAGGTTTTCTTCCTACACGCGAACCACAACTACGCCTATGTTAGGTTCGGCAGCAGCAGGGATGACACTGTTTCAACCAGAGACCAGGCATCAGCAGGAGCGCCCACCATTCCACAACATCCTTCAGCCCAAGACGATGCTGACCAGGCATACATCCCCATCCCCAGGCAGCTTTGGGGTGTACAGGACCTCCTTGACCACCAGGGGCCCACTTCAGCCATGGGGGATGATCCTGCCCCCCCCCCCACCCATCTAATACGGCTCTCAAACCTCAACCCTCGCCCCCTCAGTCACCCCTCTGTGCAACACCCCACCAGTCACTCAGACCCCTACCGCCAGCCCCCCCACTTCCCCTCCGACCAGTGACCAGGAGCCAGTCCTACGACGGTTACAGAGACTCCAGCAGCCGTCGGATCATCTCAAACTGTAAATATTGTATTTTTGTATAGTGGGTGCGATTCTTTTTTACTGCCCCGCCCCCCCAGGACAATTTTAAAGAAGGGGGTGAATGTGGTGGTACACCGCCGGCCTACTGCAGGGGGCGACCTCTGTACCTGCAGGAATGTACTGCCGGCCTACTGCAGGGGGCGACCTCTGTACCTGCAGGAGTGTAAGGGGACAGGACAACACCTGGCCGGCTGTCAATCAGTAGGCCTGAATGGATCAAGCCCCACCCAGTCGGGATATAAGCCTGCGCCGGCCTCCCAAGGCCTCACACTGAGTTGCTGCAGCTACAGCCAGCCTGACTCTGGAGGTTTTTGTGGATTAAAGCCTGTTATACAGTCTTTAGTGTGTCTGTTTCTGTCTAACAGCACACCACACTCACCATAACTTCCCAGCTCCTATACTCAATACTTTGATTTATAAAGCTACGATGCCAAATGCTTTCTTTACAACTGTATCTCCCTGTGACACCACTTTCAGGGAATTATGTATCTGTATTTCCCAGATCCTTTTGTTCTCTCCACTCCTCAGTGCCCTACTTTTTACTATGTATTCCTACCTTGGTTTGTTCTTCCAAAATGTAACACCTCACTAGTGTCTGCATTAAATTCTATCTGTCAATTTCTGGCCTATTTTTCCAGCTGGTCCAGATCCCTCGGCAAACTTTGAAAGCCTTTCTCTCCACCCACAACGCTCCCAATCTTAGTGTCTTCAGCAAACTTGCTCATCCAGTTTCTATATTATCATCCACACCATTGATCTAGACAACAAACAACAATGGTCCCATGCTCCTCCCCCCTTTATCTTTTTATTCGGACTCCTGCTGACATTCTTCCATTGATTAAGGACTCAGGCCCAAGACAGTTAGGTATTTTAATCTTTGCCAGATAAAGAACACTGTTTAACCTGATGAGTTTCTCCAGCATCGTGTTTTTACACACATTCACACACTCAAACACAGACATAGAAGCTCAGTACAGGTGGTCCCCAACTTATGACCGTAATTGGGACTGACAATTTGGTTGTTAATTGGATTGATTGGAAGTTGGGTTTGCCCACCATGCAAGATTAAACGAGACCATAAAAAATTTTTTAAAGATTTTTAACAAATTAATCTTTAACAAAGAATGTAAACTTATGTACAATACAGTACCTTCAACAAAGATACTATCCAATCCCCATATGAAAGCTTCTAGAATACAATAAAGTAATTAGACTTGGGCGTCGGGCTGCCACTGGGAGCGGGACAGGGCTTCCCCAGGGAGTGGGGACTTCGGGCTGCCACTGGAAGCGGGGACATTGGGCTGCTGCCAGGAGCAGGGACTTCAGGCTGCCGTGGGGGAGGGGGACTTCGGGCTGCCTCCGGGAGTGGGGACTTTTGTGCAGCCATGGAGAGCAGGAACTTTAGGGTTTCTGGGGGGAGCGGGGACATTCGGCTACCACCTGGAGCATGGGCCATCGTACACAGTACTTCTCATGCAAAATATGTTGTTGTATAGTAGTTTTAATAAAGAATTTTTTAAAAATTGGTTGTATGTGCGAGTGGACATAAGTCACGTAGGTCGGAAATCAAGGACTACCTGTATATACACACACACACACACACACACACACACACACACGCACGCGCGCACACCCGCGCGACACATCATGATAGACAAAAGCATTAATAATTTCATGGTATCTGGTAGGAACAAGTATGTTTATTGAAAGATTGTTTAATGGGGGATGCGGCATTGAGAGAACTAATCATAAAGTTATACACCCCAGAAATAGGACCTTCAGCCCATTGAGTCTGCACTGACCATTATCCACCCATTTACTAATCCTAAATAATATTAGATTTCCTCTCTAATTTTCAGTATTGCCCACCTGCTCATTCGGTACAATTTAATAATTAAAGACTGAATAGACTCGGGTTACACACATTGGAATTTAGAAGAATGAGAGGGGATCTTATTGAGATATAAAAATCTGTCAGGACTAGACAGGTTGGATGTAGGAAGAATTTTCCTGATGTTGTGGAAGACCAGAACGAAGGGTCACAATCTTAGGATTAGAGATCATTCATCTTGGACAGAGATGAAGATAAATCTCTTCACTCATAGGCTCGTGAACTTGTGGAACTCCTCACCATAGAAAGCTGTTGAAGCCAGTTCATTTGATGTACAGGGAGTCTCTGGGTTACGAATGCCATCCATTCCTATATCTGCCTTCAGGTCGCATTTGTAGATAAGTCGAAACAAGTACATACTGTTCTTATTTTGCATCTTAGTCTGTAAAAAAAAAATTAAGGAAGCAGTTCTTAAAGCAATTTAGCTAGAAAAAAAGGTCATGATCAAAAGTTAACACTTATTCTCATTTCATCTTGCATACCAGAAGGGGCAGTCGTGAGGTAACATTACACGCACGCATAAATTGGGAGCCCAGTTTGTTCGTAAGTATGAGTTGTCCGTTAGTCATTTGTAACCTGGGCACTCCCTGTATTCAAAAGGGAGTTGTATTTGGCCTTTATGGCTGAAGGGATCAAGGGATATGGAGAGAAAGCAGGAAAGGGCGTACTGAGGACCTATGATTAGCCATGAGCATATTGAATAGTGGTGCAGACTCAAAGGGCTGAATGGCCCATTTTCAGTGATTCTATGAACCTACAAATAAGGCGTGGATGGAATGGTGTAGAAAGGTAGTTTCTCATGGTGGGCAAGTCTAGGACAAGTGGGCACAACTTCAAGATTAAAGGGCATCCCCGTAGAACTGATATGCAGAGGAATTTCTTTAGACCAAAGGTGGTAAATCTGTGGAATTTCTTGCCACAGGCAGTTGTGGAGGCCAGGTCATTGCATATATTTAAGCTGAAATTAGGCACTTTCAGGGAAAAAGTCCAAATGTCCAAAACCTCTCTGAATGTGCGGAGGCCATTTTCGAGCCGGATATTCCAACCCCTCTAGGAGAGGGCTAATCAGCAGAGCGACGCCCTCTACCAATCGACCTGAATGTACAGCCACGCTAAGCGGCTGTTTAGGGGCGGGCTGATGATGCCTTCAGCCCACGACCCATGTCCTCACTCAACCCTCTCCATCCATATCAGGGGTGGCAGGGCAGCAGGGACAGATGGGGCAGTGGGGACCATCATGGCAGCGGGGACGGTTGAGACAGCAGGAATTGTCAGTGGGAGCCGACAGGAGCTGTCAGCGGTGGCTGGCGGGGCAGCGGGGAAAGTCAAGGCACAGGGAGCTGTCAGCGGGGACTGCTGGGGCAGAGGGAGCTGTCAGCGGGGGCTGGCAGGGAAGCGGGGGCTGCCACAGCAGTGGGGGACACAGGGTAGCGGGGGCAAGCAGGGCAACGGGAGCTGTCAGGGTGTGGCCATTGAGGGCTGGGACAGCCACATTGGGCTGCTTTGGCCTTTGGGGCTACTCTCTGCAGCTCAAAACACAGCAGAGCCAAGGCCATCTTCCCTGCCCATAATCCCCCACGCAGCTGGAACTGTTCTGGGAACCACAGAGTAGTTCAAACTACCTGGGGGATTATGGGTAGGGAAGATGGTCATTGCTCTGCCTCATTTTTATGATGGGTAGCGCTATGGCACCAGTTGTCCCACCTCTGTCGGATCTGGAGGGTGCTACAAGATGCCTCTGGATATGAATGGGAAGCTGAAGCAGCCTTTTAGGGTTGGTGTCTGAAAGGTAAGTTCTTAGTTTTCCATCTACTCCTGTAGTCGGGCTCAAGGCAGATGTCTGACATGAAATGGCCTATTGATAGGTTCTTCATTAGCTAGGGCATTAAAGGTTATAGCAAAAACTTTGCCTACACAATCTTCATCAGTTCTGAAGCCCCTCAGGTGCTCTTGGCCCCCTGTTCTTTACATCATGGTCTGGGTATGGGGACACCAGTATCCATGAGGATAAAGCACCCAAAACGTAGTGGACACAGCCCAGGACATTACAGGCAAAACCCTCCCCACTAATGAGGTCATCTACAGGGAACGTTGCCGTCGGACCTCAGCAGCAACCATCAAACACCCACACCACCAAGCTGTTGCCATCAGGAAAGAGGTCCAGGTCCCACAAGACTCGCACCACCAGATTCAGGAACAGTTGCTCCCCGTCCACCATCAGACTCCTCAATAACAAACTCAATCAGGAACTCATTGAAGAACTCTTACATGTGCATGTTATTGATTTTCTTTTGTTCTCTCTGAATTGCACAGGCAGTTTGTTCACATTCATTAATGTTTATAGTCCGTTTATTTGTTTACATGTTTATTATTTTGCACTACCAATAAGTGGTAATTCCACCTCACCCGCAGAAAAAAGAATCTCAGGGTTGCATGAGATGTCATGTATATACTCTGACAACAAATCTGAGAAGACTGGGCATTGGGAGCTGAATTGGAAAATGGATCGACTCATGATGAAATGATGGGGCAGCCTCGATGAGCTGAACTGCCTATTTCTGCTTCTATTTCTTCTTGTTTTTATGACTTTTTTTTGGTCCTGGGAGGAAAATGCAGCCCCTGGGGGAAATCCAGTGGTTATGGTGAGAAGGTGGAAACTCCACACAAAAAGTGCCGGAGGCCAGGCTTGCTTGCAGTGATTCTATGAGCTGCATGACTGGATGTCCACTCACAACCAGCTGTCTCACGATGTTTGATTAGAAGGGTGCCACAGGTGATTTCTGCCTCAAGTGTGTACCAGGAGCCTGAACTGGGATGGGAAGTGCACTTAGCAAACATAACATCAACCTGAAATTAATGGATTTTGAAACATAATTAACAGAATCAAGCAGCGTGTAATGGGAAACATCAGTTCGTGCTGACGTGACTAAACTACATGGGAGCAAAGATCGTTGAGGCATCAGTCGTGGGTGACATGAATGAGAGTGGGGAGAGGAGGGCGCAGAGTTCCCTGAGTGGCGATTACAGCAACATGAAGCAGAGGCACTCAGAAACTCTAGGTTTGGAATAGGTCAGGAGTAGGAAGCTGACCAGCATGTTAAACCAGCTCTGCATTCACAGAGCTACCCCCTCCCCCGATCACTGCCCTCCTGTCCACGCCCACCCTCTGCTTTGGCTGCCGGCCAGTCCTCCTCCCCTCTGTCCCTTCTTCTTCCCTCTTTCCCCTCCTCTTTTCATTCGGACACCTGCCTATTTTTTTCTCATACTTTGACGAAGGACTCAGACCCGAAGTATTGGTTATATATTTTTACCTCCTGTGGACACTGTGGGATCCGCTGAGTTCCTCCAGCAATTTATTAAAACCATGTTTCGCTGGGATTCACATATCAACGTTCCTGATGTTCCAACTTACAGCTTATGAAATTCTTCCAGAAGCTTATTGGCTGCTGTTATGACTGAAATACTGCAGACAATTTTCAGGCTACAAGATCCAGCAACCTACCATATAATATACGTGTAATAGTCGATACTGTGTAAAAGTCAACCCCCAATTTTGGCTTGACTTGACACTCTAATTGTGGACCCTTGCCCTGGCTGCCCGCCAACCAGAGGTCCTGATGCCTGACCGTGGACCCTCACCCTGGCTGCCTACCCGCGGGAGCTCCCAATGACCCGAGCGTGGACTCCTGCCCTGGATGCCCACCCATCCGAACTCCCACCACCTCAAGCGTGGGCTTACCAGTAGGTCCCATCCACCTGGCTGCTCATCCGTGCTACCAACGTCCCGATTGACGCAGATACTTACCACAGTCAAAAGTAGTATGCATGTAATAGTCAACTCCCAAAATTTTACCCGAACAATTGGTTCACCAAATTTGATTATTACAAACATATATAAGGTAGCAATAACCAAATAACATTGTTATTAATGCTAAGTGCGGGACAGGACCTAGGGCAGCATTTATTGCCGATCCCTGAACGCATTCAAATGACTAACTTAATGGTCAATTTCAAATTTACTTCACCTTGCAGGATGTTTGAAAGTTTAGACATACAGAACAGAATTTTATTTATTTATTTATTTTTAATTTAGACATAGAGAACGGTAACAGGCCATTTCGCCCCATGAGCCCTTGACGCCCAATTAAACTACATCCACCGGTACATTTTTCAATGGTGGAAGGAAACAAGAACCCACAGGGAAAATCCACACAGATACGGGGAGAACGTACAAACTCTTTACAGGCACCATGGGATTCGAACCCCGGTCCTGTAAAGGTGTTGTGTTAACCCTTACGCCAACCGTGCCACCCTTCTGGCCCATGAGCCTGTGACCCCAAACACCCCAATTAACCTACAATTCCTGTATGTTTTGAAGGGTAGGAGGAAACAGGAATGCCCAGAGTCAACCACACAGAGACAGGGAGGTTGTACAAACTCCTTACGGACACAGCAGTATTTGAATAGGGTTTGCGAGTCCTGTAACAGCGTTGCGCTAATCATTAATGTGTTTATCATACACATTTGTACAATGTACATGTGCCAAATTGATGCTTAATGCAGCTGAACAAGTGCTTATAAAGAACAGCTATAATTGTAAACTAATTGAATTAAATTAAAAGAGATAATAAATACATCAGATAAATATAAATTTTGACAATAATCAGTCCAAATAAATAACTTGCAATAGTGCAAAGAGTCTGAGATTAGTGTAACAACTGGGGGGAGGGGGGGGGGGTTCATGAGTCTGTTAGTCATTAGAAAGAAACTGCTCTGGAACCTGGAGGTTCTCGTCTTCAGGCTTCTGAACCTTCTTGTCGACAGCAGTGAGAAGAGGTTGTGACCAGGGTGATGGGGGCCCCTTATGATGCTGGCTGCCTTCTTAAAGCAGCGTCTCATGTTGATGTCCACAATGGACAGAGACTGTTGTGGATCTGGCTGTGTTTTACTGCAATACACCAATCTGCTGGAGAAACTCAGCAGGTCACTGGAGGATGTAAAGGGTAACCAATGTTTCAGGCTTGAGCTCTCTGTCAAAGGATGAGCAAAAGCAGGCAGTTGTCCGGATAAAAATGGGGAGGTGAGGAGGGAGGAAAGGGCATGGGGAGGAACACAGGCTCATAGGTTATAGGCCATGGTTAGTTTCAGGTGCAAAGAGAGAAAAGTTAAAAAAAAACAGTGATGGGGAAGGTGGTAGTTCTTGATAAGAGAGGGAAGGGAATGGTGTGGGGAACTGGAGGAAAGGAGACAGAGGGATGGGGAAAGAGAGAGAAAAGCATGTAAGGAGGGGTTTAGCAGACACTGGATTAGTCAGTGTTAATGCCATCTGGTTGGAGATTGCACAGACGGAAAAATAACGAATTGTTTCTCAAATCATAATCCAGCTTCTTGGCCATGGTGACATTGAGTGCAAGATCTTGGGCCCTCCCTTAAGAATCGTTATTGAGTACTGTATTTTCACAGTCAACATCCTTGACAAGACCAGGTGGGTTTTATTCAAGCAAATTCCCAATTGTGAATTGAATTAAAATTCCAAGCTTCAAGAGTGGGGTTTTGAACGGAGGTCTCTGCCAGGTGTATGAGTGGACTGGCAATCCTGAATATAGTCGGATGATGTAACCACTGTGGCCACTTCTACAAGCAGGAGTCTCCACCCACGCTACAGTCCCCTTCTCCTGTTTTAAACCTTCTTTCTCCCACTGGACACCTCGTTCCAGTCTTCTGCCTCTTCTGGACCTTTATATTTCACTGAGACATCAACCGCACCGACTTCACCGCTCCCCTCACTCATTCCAATCTCACCCCATTCTCTCCACTCTCTCCGCACTAGGTCCAACCTCACTATAAAGAAACCTTGAGGAAAGGCCCATTCCCGAAACGTCGGCAATATATCTTTGTCTCCTATGGATGCTACAAGATCGGCTGAGTTCCTCCAGCATTTTTGTGCTTTGGCTACGATCTCAGGATCTGCAGGCTTTCGTGTTTCACTCCAATTGCCAATATCTTACTCAAAATAAATAAATGGAGGACAATCTGGGGAAGATATGGCAGACTCTGTCACCTTTTCCTGCTCTTACTTCTTTTGTTTTTACTATAAAAAATTCTAAAGGTGCTTCATAGCAGCAGTTATTAAGCAAATTTCTGCAGGGTACATAACAAATCATTAGTTAGGCCACAGCTGGAGTAGTGAATGGGAGTTACGTTGCCACACGATTGGAAGCATGTGATTGCACTGCAGTAGGTGGAAAGGAGTTTTCCTGAGATGGACGTTTCAGTAACAAAGAGAGACAGAAGAGACTGGGTAAGTTCTCCTTGAAACAGGGGAGGTTGTCGAGGCAACCCAGTAGGGGTATACAGAATTATGAGAGATAGAGATATGGTAGGAGCAGAGATATATAAATATAGAGAACATAGATTTAGAGGGAATGGTAAAATGTTCAAGTTGAAGTTCATTATTATCTAATTGTTCAAGTGCAACCCGACAAAACAGTATTCTCCGGTCCTCAGTGCAAAAACATTCAGACACACAGCTGACGTAACACGGCCATACATAGGCATATGTAGAAATAAATAAATATTGCTTAATAAATAGTGGAGTCACGGAGGGTTATTATGAACAGCTCATTCAGTCATTCAATGTGGTAAAAGCCTTAGAGGGGAAGACCATATGTAGAAATAAATAAATATTGCTTAATAAATAGTGGAGTCACGGAGGGTTATTATGAACAGCTCATTCAGTCATTCAACGTGGTAAAAGCCTTAGAGGGGAAGACCTTTTCCATCCACAGCGTAGTTGGGAGTCAAGAACACACAATTTCGAATGGGTGGTGAAGCCAGTATTTAACAAGTGTCTAGATGAGTATTCGAACTACTGAGGCATAAAAGGCTGCAGAACAATTTCTGGTCAACGGGATAGATCCTTGATGATGAACAAGACCCTAGTTCCATGATCTATCACTCCATACCTCTGACAAATGTCATTAAAAGATCTTTCCTGCCGACATCCTAATGATTTGATTAGCGAGGTCAGAAAAAGAAGAAGGTTCAGTAAGACTTTCCTGAGGCTATTCTTTTAATTGATTCATATAACTACCAAGGTCAGCATTATTGCCTCTCGCTAACTTCACTGAATTGTGTGTGGCCTCGAGGATCATTTACAAGGCAGTTAAGAGTCAACCTCAGCAGTTGCTCATACAGTCCAGTTCAGCGAATGACATTTATGAACTAGAGATATCAATAAAATACAAAATGTTCTTAATTTTCACTCTGATTGATGCATTCCTTTTATTTTCAGATTGTTTCATTAACTGAATTTAATGAGTAAGACTTGAACTCCTTCCTCCAGAGTTCAAACACATGTAATCCACAATGCTACCAAAGTCCTCAATGATCAGCTGTCAGAGAGAGCGAATAAAATGAGGCATCTGGAAGAAGGCAAAATTGAACAAATCTAAGTTTCTTTTATCTATTTTAAAATCAGGCATAAAGCATTGTAACAGGCCATTGTAACGAGTTTGTGCCGCCAAAATTACACTCCATTAGCCTACACCCCGGTACGTTTTTGAAGGGTGGGAGGAAACCAGAGCCGCTGGAGAAAACCCATGCAGACATGGGTAGAATGTACAAACTCCTTACAGACAGTGCTGGATTTGAACCCTGGTTCCGATCACTGGCACTGTAAAGGGATTGCGCTAACCGCTAGGCCAGCCGTGTGTTATAAACCCAGGACCATATCTCTTCATGGAATACAGTCCCAAAATAAACAAATGAAACTCAAATTAAGCAGAATCAACAATCACCACCAGAATTACAGGAAGAAACAGAAGGCCCAGTTGGTGGTAATTCATAGTTCAACCATACTATGACGATGGGCCCAAGATTGGTACTGCAGTGAAACAAGATCTGTTTCAGAAGGGACATGGCACATGGGCTGAAACATCTGAGTGAATAGAACCCACTACAGCACAGAAACAGGCTATTCAGCTGTGCCTGCACCCAATCCATACCCCTCCCAGACAGGTAACTATCCAATTTTTTTTTCTTAAATGTCAAAATTGAGCCACATTTACCACTTCAGCTGGCAGCTTGTTCCACATGCTCACCACTTCTCCATGTGGAGCAGTTCCCCCTAATGTTCCCCTTAATTTCTTGTCTCACCAAACCTCAGTAGAAAATGTCTGGTGCATTTACTCTATACTATCAGTGTGTAGAAGCAGGTACAATACGATTTTTAAAGAGATTCTTTAATAGGTACATGGAACTGAGGAAAATGGAGGTTATACAGTAGGGAAATTCTCGGAAGTTAGAAATGATAAAGCAGCAGAACAGAGGGATCTGGGAATACGATACTTAACTCCCTGAAAGTGGCCTCATAGGTGGGTATGGCTGTAAAGAGAGCTTTGACATATTAATTACTGAATACAGGAGTTGGAATGTTATGTTAAAGTTGTATGAGACATTGATGAGGCCAAATTCAGAGTATTGCGGGCAGATTTGGTCACCTAACAACAGAAAAGATATCAATAAGTTGGAAAGAGAACTGAGATTTATTAGGTTGTTGCCCGGACTTCAGGAACTGAGTTACAGGGAAAGGTTAAACAGGTTAGGACTATATTTGCTGGATTGTAGAAGAATGAGGGGAGATTTGGTAGAGGTATGTAAAATTATAAGGGGGTAGACAGAGTAAATGTAGGTAGGCTCTTTCCATTGAAGGTGGGTGTGATACAAACTAGAGGACATGGATTAAAAGTGAAACGAGAAAGGTTTAGGGAGAACATGAGGGCGAACATATTCATACAGAGTGTGGTGGGGGTGTGGAAAAAGCTTCCAGATGAGGTGGTGAATCCAGACTCAATTTTAGCATTTAATTCGGACAGGTACATGGATGGGAGAGGTATGGAAGACTATGGACTGGGTGCAGGTCAGTGTGACGATCAAAATTAAAAATGATTTGGCACATACTAGAAGGGCCAAGAAGGCTTGTTTCTGTGATGTAGTGTTCTATCATTCTAAAGTAGGTCATTTGGTCAGTACAACATTGTGGACCAAAGGGCCTGTACTGTGCTGTAGATTTCTATTTTTTAAAATATTTTGTTTATATTTTCACACAAGCTTGTCCAGCCATATAGAATGTCAGTGCCATCCTGACAGCTCAGCTTCAAATTTACATTTCATTCTCATCCTTGACTGTATACATAAGCTCGCGTCTTTTCCAGTCTCCCCCACCCCCCCCCACCCCACACATCTAACATAGACTTCGACCATCAGCAAAAAAAATATACACCAGGATAATAAATAATAATTAGGGAACAGGGATTGTCACTGCTCAGTGGGCGGCTGACAGGCGACATATATTACTGACTTTCCTTGATCGGGATTAGTGCGAGGGAAAGGAAGCCACGGCAGGGAACTGGGGGGGGGGGGGGGGTCATTCACCGCCATACACTTATGTACGGCTGCCAGATCCTTCGAAAAGTGTCATATTTGTTTCTCAGATTATGTTACTTTCTCCAGGGGAACACAGCTCTGTATTTCTGTGTTCCATCGTTTGATGCTAAGACTAGAGTCGGACTTCCAAGTCGCCACAATTCACTTCCTGGTCACTGCCAAAGCGATTAACACAGATTGGATTTGAAATTCGGACAGCTTCATTGTAAGCCTTATGCCCATTATGTTCCCCAACAGTAACAACTCTGGGTCCTGCGGGAATCATTTACCTATGATTTTCTCTAGGACTTGGCCTCGTTCTACACAAAAGGGCCTCATCTTGGTACATGATCAGGTTGTGTGCACAAATGTTCCAGTCGCCATGCCGCATCTGAAGCATTGGTCTGAGAGTTCTGGTTTTGCACTGATTTTCTGCGGTGTTAGATACAGCTGGTGCAAGAAATTATACTGCACCAACTTGTACCTTGCATTGATGACGGTGGTCATGCTGTCCCGGCATAAGTCAGACCAGCACCCCATATCAATTACAATACCCAAGTCCGACTCCCATCTTTTCCACGATCTATGGAGGCCCGGTTTGGGACAATCTGACTGGAACAGGAAATACGTTGCAGAAATGAATTTCTTTCCACTCCCCCTTCGAACCATGGTCTCTATGGCACTGCACCAAGGTAGGGCCATACTTGGACCCAATACGTCCTGTAAAAAAATATCTTGTTTGAAGATAGCAGTGGAAATAATGTCTTATTTGGCGAGTCATATTTATTTTTGAGTTGCTCAAATTATATTAATTGCCTCTGCTCGTAAGAGTCCTCCACACATCTGATGCCATTATGGTGCCAGGTATTCAGGATCTTGTTACCAACTGTTAATGGTATTAATTCATTAGGAGTCAGGGGTGTTTTTGGGGTCAGCCCCACTTTGGTGTTTAGATATTGATTAATTTTGTTCCCGATATTAATCACTAATTTCAGTATGAGTTGCCCTTCTTTCCCGACAACAATTTGGTGTCCCATTTATAAATAAAGTCCTTGGCTATCTTCTTGCTCACCAAGTACAGATCAATTTGTGCTGAGGAAGGTACACTTCCTCTTTGGAAGACTGAGCTGCCCAATATTTTTTTAAAGTCTGACATCCTCAATCCACCTAGACTGTAGTCCAATGTTAATTTTTCCATAGAGACCTTTGCCATCATACCATTCAAGAGGATCATTCTGACCTTGTGTAGCAGCTGTTTGAAGAAACCCTGAGCAACAGCACAGGCAATGTCTGAAAAAGATACTGGAATCTTGGCAACACATTCATTTTGATGCTGTTAACCCTGTCCACTAACGGGGACATCCATCTATTTAATTCCTCCTCGACTCTCTCCAGCAAAGGAGTGTAATTTAACATATAAATTATTCAAGTTGCCATCAATATTAACTCCTAGGTATTTGATCCCTTCCTGTGGCCACTTTAAATTGGTATTTTCTTTAAGTTGGCTATAATTCCCCTCAATGAATGGTACCACTTTACTTTTTCCCCAATTAATCTTATACCCAGCAAGTTTCCCATAGTCCTCCAATACCACATGCAGTTGAAGCAAAGAAGTTGCAGGGTCTGTCAGATATATTAGCATGTCATCAGCAAATAGGTTGATTTTATGCTCCTCCAGACCCACTCTATAACCTTTAATGTCTGGATCCTGGCAAGTGGTTTCATTGCTAGCACAATGATAGCCGGTGGTAGTGGGCACCCTTGTCTACTAGTTCTGTTAAGTGGGAAAGCTGAAGATATTTGTCCATTGGTCATAACCTTTGCCTTGGGTGCATGGTATAATGCCCTAATCCAATTTTGAAAAGTTGGCCCTAACCCCACCTTCTTCAGCACTTTAAATAAAAATTCCCACTCCAGTCTATCAAAAGCCTTCTCTGCATCCAGGGAAACAGCCAATCCTCTCTCATTTCTGGTTTGTGCCAGATGCATTACACTCAACAATGTGCCAAAGTTATCCGCAAACCCTTCAAAACTTTTTTGTATCTATGTTCAATGTCTAAGAAGAGGTGATAGGTTAGAACCAGGATGGTGTTTTGGCCCTTTCTCTGACTGGTACTAATTAAGACAACCTTGTGGTGCGTAAGGAGGGAATCAAAGCTGAAAGTGCTAGAATGCGTGGAGATATGGAAAGATAAGGGGGTCCTGATGTTTTCTCGGAGTCTGAACACTGTTCTAAACAGCATGTTTCTAAACCTTGATGTATAATCTATGAGACTACAAATGGGGAATAGAGAGGGGGGGAAGGGGGAAGGGAGTTGCTGCTTGCCCTACGTGTAATGCTTTACTTTTAGATCACGTGAGTGTGTGGCTAATTTAACCTTCTTCTAACTTGCTTGAATGTCTAATTACTTGATCCATACCTTTGTTGGGTGAAGACCCTATGAGACTGCTTCAAGTGTGACAGAAGTAGAGGGCTCTTCCAAGTGGCTACCTAATAAAGAGTTAACCTATAGATCTCTGTGTGCTGTGCCTGTTTGCATCGGGAGCGACAAAAACCTGAACTGCATTGTGAGACCGCATCCTTTGGAAACATCTTTTTTAAAATAGTTGCATCATATAACCATATAACAATTTACAGTATGGAAACAGGCCATATTGGCCCTTCTAGTCTGCACCGATTTACATTAACCCCCCCACTAGTTCCACCTACCCATTCTTAGTTCCATCCAAGATTTTGGATCTTAGTTCCACCAAATTTCTTCAGGCAGTTGGGACATTAGGGAGGGAGGGAGTCCCACTCCAAGCACAAGGACCGGAGAACACTGTTTCATTGGGTTGTACTTGAAAAATCAGATGACAATTAAACGTGACTTGACAATTGCTATGAAACCCATCTATGGCACCTTATTTTCTAGGCTCTGAAACCAGCAGTTTTAGTTCAGCTGGGATCAGATCAGATTAAATACTATAAGGGTTAAATGGCCTCCTCATGAATGTGCTGGCTGACATCATGGACTTTCATTGCAAGGCACTCATTTAAATAACGGTCTCATGCAACAGCAGATAAAATGAGAGCAAACAGCAAATGTCAGGTTCTGAAAGCAACTGCCAAAATAAACAAATATTTACTTTTGGAAATGTAATTGCGTTAATATATTTTAATGTACAAACAAGCGCACCTTGACATCCAACTAAGTGCTGTTGTTATTCACCATCTGGCTTTCCAATCTTATTAGGACTCCCTTAAATGTGACTTATTCAAAGTGTAGATATAATGGAACTGCATTCACCATGACTGGGGGAAGTGGCTCATTAGGAGATCTGCTCAGGATAGGC
This sequence comes from Narcine bancroftii, assembly GCF_036971445.1. Taxonomy (NCBI): domain Eukaryota; kingdom Metazoa; phylum Chordata; class Chondrichthyes; order Torpediniformes; family Narcinidae; genus Narcine; species Narcine bancroftii. The sequence continues at coordinate 16,858,421 of NC_091471.1, forward strand.
CCACCTAATACAGTCAAAATCCGACACTAATTACTAATTTCAGGTTCTCTGCAGTGGCCTCATATAATTAAACACCAGATTACCCCCAATCACCGATTCTCACTGTCAATTATTTGATGGGGATGACTGCTTGTTCTCTGGGTCATTCACCATTAGCTGGAGGCAGGACACAATTCGATAAAGGAACTCTGGGGATCTCCTCTAAACAAATGAGAGATGCGGAATTCTTTTCTTTGCTGCAACGTTTCCAGGGTGATCTTTGAATTTCTTTCCCTGCCATTGTGAGCTCGTCAGTGAGGCAGCAAGTCATTCTGGATGTGCAGCATTTACGGGAACCAAGCACAGTTCCCAGGTCTTGTAAGAGTAGGACAGTTCCAGATCTGCCTGTCATCAGGCTCTATGAATCAACCCCAAGAAGCAAACAGAGAAGAGGTCAATCAATCCATCGTCGTAATGCTGGGTCGTTAAACAATTACACTGTCACCATATGGCCCTGCAAACATTTCCTTTGGAATTGTTTATCCAGCTCCCTTTTAAAAGTGAATCTTGAATCTCTCCCCAGTGTTCTTGAAGATCTGATGTTCCAGATCACAGCAGCACTCATTTTGAAAGATTTCTTATGACCTCTTTATTGGGGATCTCTCTTCCATTTAGTTTTTCCAAGATCAATAAAGATATATCTAATCAAATACTCAAATATATATTGCGAAACTGGTTCCAATTTTGGAATTTATTAAATTAAAAAAACTTTGTTTTATCTAGTGCTATCTCTCATAATTATTTTTTCAACCATCAATAATTGTTCAATCTTTATTTAAATGAAAATTCAAAGGTATTATTTAGTTTGCAAATTTATTTAAGGAAGCTGTCTTTTGAACAAATATTCTTTTTTTTTAAGATATTTACAGATTAGAAATTTCTTAAATACCATATTACTGGACTTTCCATTTGTTTATCCACCAGATCGAGTTGATAATATTTTTCAATTGAATCCTTCTCAGAAAGGTTAAGTGGAATTATATATGATAGATTATTGAAATTATCTCCAGTACTTCATGATAAGATTAAAAATGCTTGAGAATTGGAACTTGCAAGGCCCTTATCGGAGGATCTACGGGACAAAATTCTTGAACTGGCGAATACATCTTCAATATGTGCTCGACACTCATTAATCTATTTCAAAGAGGTGCATCATGTTCACATGTCCTAAGATAAGATGGCTTGTATCTTTTCTAATATTAACCTGTCTCGCAGGTACAGAAAAACTCCCTATAACCCTAAAAAGAGCAGTTATTGGATTGGGTCATATCTCCACCTGAAATACAGTTGAAAAGATATTAAAAATGTCTTTACAATAGATTTATAAGGACAGGCAAGAACAAAACATATATGTCAATGTAGCAATATCAGGTCACAATCTGACACTAATTGCTAATTTTAGGTTTTCTGTAGTTTGTTGTGCTTCACCTGACAACTGCTGCATTGACGTTTCAGTATTAGTGGTTGTGGTCTCTTCACTTGGTACCTCACTTGATATTGGTGTTGTAGGCTTCGCTGGGATTAAAGCTTTCTTCTTCATCACATCTTGTGTCAGCCAGATGTGAATTCTGTTCCTCCTCAGCAGATTGCCAGCGTCTGTCTTGACGATGTATGATCTTGGTGTCTCAGTTTCTCTGATGACCTTTGCTGGAGTCCAGGTTTTCAATATCGGCTCTTGAATATGCACCTGCTGCTCTCTGAAGAGTTCTGGCAATGTTTTTTATAATGCTGGCGTCCTTCTTCTTGCATGTCAGCCAGTCTTCTTCTGATTTCCTCCTGGGCTTCTGGAGGGTGTATTTTGCTTGGCAGGTTTGTTTTATATCTCCTTCCATTTAGAAGTTCTGCCCGGGGACTTCATGTCAGCACTTACATGTGTTTCTCTTAATGAGGGAAGAGCTAGGTATGGATCTTCTATTGATTCGTGACACTTAACCAGTGTGTGTTTCACAGTTTGCACTTGTCTTTCAATGAACACAGGACCTTTGGGGTAGTACGGGGATGATGTAGTGATAACAAACCCATATTCTGCAGCCTCCTTTCTGAATCCTTGTGATGTGAACTGTGTTCCATTGTCACATATTACTTCCTCGGGTATTCCTTGTTCATCAAGGAGCGTTCTTATTTCTGAGGTGATAGTTGATGCACTCAGGTCTTTCACCCTTTGTTTGAATGGAAACTTAAGTAAGTAAAAGGTTACTATTCAATACCACTCTTGATTGTCAGTGAACAAGTCTGCTCCCACTGTTGGCCATGGCCTGGCAGCTACTTCTGTGGAAATCATTTCCTCTTTTTGTTGTGTGTTTCTGTTGATCCTTTTGGAAATCTTTTTGGTCTGGATCTCATTATTGACAGAGATCAATTGCAACTTCCGGCAGCTATCCATATGCAGAATTGCTGGTCTGTCTGCATCTACCATATAGAACGTACAGAAGATGTTCTTTCCCTTATGGCAGCCATTGATCTTAGCTCTCCCTAGCTGCTTGATCATGGGTTCACCATAGGCCGATAATGTGACATTTGCAGTTTCCAATGCACCATTGTAGCACGAATGAGAGCATTCAAGACCAGGGAGAGTACAACACGCTTTTATTCAGTAAGAATAGCACACATAGTATTTGGTCTGAACTGGAGTTTACGTCAGGATATGTGGGGGAGAAGTCGGGGAAGGAACCAGACCTTAGAACATCCCACCTCTAGTGAATTCCCAGTTCACTACAACCGTCTTTTGGATCCCCTTTTATTGTGTTCTCTGGGAACATCTGGTGGTAGGACATTTCTTTGTGATCCAGTATCCAGCTTTGCCTTTAGGTTAAATATCGTAGGCTTGTCCTCTGTATTTGGATCTTTGTGTGCAACTCACTTCCTTCTTTCATCTCACCCGACATCTCGTGAAGATGTCAGGATTCTAGTACCCAGTATCTGGGTGTCAGAGTCCTCATTGTTGTTTCCTTTGATGTGGTGGATCTTCTTGTCTTTTTTCTTCACTGATATTACTGTATTCTTCATACCAGACTTGCATATCTTCATACCAGATTTGCTTTACCACAGGCTCCACATTCAGAACCCTATGAGGGGCATTTGTTTCGGTCATCGAAGGGGTGCTGTCTGCCGCACTTCCAGCAGGTCTTGGGGGTTTGCACTTTTCTGATTGTGTTCTTTATAGCATCAACCCTTCCTTCTCTTTGCTGCGGCTGGGTCTGCATAGATAGGGATTTCATTTGTGTCCTCATGGCTTCGAAGGTTCTGGCTGTGTCTATAGCCTCGGGCCAGCCTCAAGCTATCCTTCCCTATAAGAGACTTCTGCCCTTCGGGATGGGCATTCCCCCACATTAAATTATCAACTAATCTTTCCTCTATATCCTTAAATCTCCATTTTGCAGCAACAATTTTTAATCTAGAGAGGAAGTTATCAACAGTTTCATCAGTCTCTTGCATTAAGCCTTGAAATTCATAGCATTTAATTCTATGATTAGACCTGGGTTCAAGATGAGAAACAAACTTTGCAAATATCTGCTCTGGATCATTATTCTCCACCTCTGTAAGCTCCCAGCTATTAAATGTCAAGGCCTCTTTCCCCTGTCCAGAGAAGTATATAACTGACCTTCTCCTCTACTATTTTTAAAATAGCTTTTGAATGCTAAATTCCACTTCTGCTGAAACTTTTAAAACGATTCCACAATGTCTTCACCCTCCCCGTCCATCACTGGGTGAACTGCTGTTGCTCCAGCCATTTTTTTCAATAATGTTTTTTCTCTTTCCCTTCATCTTTCAGTCACTTACAATCAATAGTAAGGCTTTATTCCTGTTTTCTTATGCTGCTGCCACCATGTTATGTCTCTGTGTTACTTGGGAGGCTTCTTAAATAATTTAAAGAGGGAAGAATCAAATAACAAAAGAGACTTTACTTACTGATGCCTTCCACTATCTCAGGAAATTGTCCACACACTCACATATACATACGCCCCACAGTGGTGCACTACAGTTACTACAGTGAGAAGGATGTATTCTTGCATGGTTAGGAAATAGTTCACATTATCCTAACTATATAACACAAGGTATCACCAACCACAAGACTACACCAGCTCCCTGTGCTGATTATGTCTCCCTCCCAGATGCACTGAACAAATTTATGCGCGCTTTGAGGTGAAAAATGATGTGGCGGCAAAGAAGTCTACCTCTCCTCTAAATGATCAGGCGCTGTGTCCTGCAGTGGCCAAAGTGAAGAAAGAGTTAGGCAAGGTCAACCCACGGAAAATTGCTGGACAGGATAGCATTCCTGGCAGAGTACTCAGGAGTTGTGCAGCTCAGCTAGTGGATGTTCTCACCGACCTCTTTAACATTGTCATAGTCCCAATGCGCTTCAAAGCCACCATCATTGTCCCTGTGTCCGTGACCTGCCCCAAAGACTACCGCCCTGTCGCACTTATGTCCAATGCCATGAAGTGCTTTGAGAGGCACATCAAGCTCCTGTTGTCCCCGTCACTGGGCCCCCCTCCATTTCGCATACAGACCCAGCTGATCTACGGATTATATCATTGCCCCCACACTCCATCCACCCACCTGGAAAACAAGGACTCGTATGTTCAAATGCTGTTTATTGACTTCGGTTCGGCATTCAACACAATCATACCTCAGTACCTAATAAGGAAGTTGAGCCTGGTGAGTCTAAACACCTCCTTCTGCAATTAGATTCTTGACTTCCTGTCGGGGAGATCTCAGGCAGTCTACACCAAAAACAGCACTTCTAAGCCCATCATACTGAGCTCGGGAGCCCCCCCCCCAGGGTTGCATGCTAAGTCCTCTGCTGTTCACTCTGGTGACCCATGACTGTGCAGCTAAATACCACATCATCAAGTCCGCTGATGACAGAATTGTGGTGGGCCTGATCAGTAAGAATTACGAGTCAGTGCACAGAGATGAGGTGCAGTCGCTAACGGACAGGTGCAGAGCCAACAACCTGTATCTGAAAGTTAATAAAACAAAAGAGAGGGTTGTTGACTTCAAGAGGGCTCAGGGGGACCAGGTTCCACTGACCATTAATGGCTCCCCATTTAAGGTCAAGAGTGTCAAATTCCTTGGAGCGCAGTTGGCAGAGAATCTCACCTGGTCCCTTTACACCAGCTCCTTAGTCAAGAAAGCCCAGCAGTGCCTCTACTTCCTGCAAAGGCTAAGGAAAGTCCATCTCCCACCCTCCATCCTCACTATATTCTACAGATGATGCATTGAGAGCATCCTGTGCAACTGTATCACCGTCATGTTTGAAAGCTGTACCTCCTTAGCCTGCAAGACCCTGCAGAGGATAGTGAAATCAACGGAAATGATCAATGGGGGCTCTCTTCTTACCATGAAGGACATCTACAACACTCAATGCAGGCAAAAAGCAATAAACATTGTGAAGGGCTCCACACGCCCCTCATGTAAACTGTTCTCCCTTCTGCCATCTGGTAGGAAGTAACGTAGCAGTCAGGTCATTATGTCCAGATAGGGAAACAGCTTTCCCCCCAAGCTATCCCAGAACATCTGAGGATAGGGTACTGTGGATTGCTACTATATACATCTTAATATTTTAACGTGTTTAACTTCTATTCTAACTTACAGTTATCTAAATATGTTCCGTTGTCCTGGAGAAACACTAATCTCGTCTTTACTATGAAAGCATGGTGTGAACAATAAATAAAGGTGACTTGTCTTGACTTCTACAAGGTGATGTGAAAATGCCTATTGAGTTACAGCATAGACACCGGCCTGTTCTACATGGCATAATTTTATGACTTTTTAATCAATGCTGCTCTGCTTTCACAGGTAGAAGGAGCATTCCCAAAATTCCAGAGAACATCCCTGGCAACATGGCTTTTCAGAGGAAAGATGGCTTTTACTGACACTGTCCTTCAGAAAAATGTACAAACAAGTTCCTCTTCTCCCTTTACCAGCTGCCACTAACAAGTATTCACTATACAAATTTAAAAACCTCCTGGTCCTGGAGCCTTACCTGGTCTGGTCTGTGCATGGCTCTCTGTCCACAGTGTCATACAATTGGAAGTAGAAACTGGTCCTTCAGCCCACTGGAGATACATGGGACTGCAGACACTGGAACACAATGAAGGGTTTCAAGATGAAACGTCGACAATTCCTTTATTCCCTCTCCCCCCTTCAATTGATGTAACTCCTCACACTGAGTTGTACCATGTCCATGCCAACCATGGTATTTCCCTTACAGGACCTATTCACTGCAGTTGGTTTGCAGCCTCCATACGTTGGAGAGGGTTGGTTTTAAAATTGACTGCATGTTCCACATTTCAACTACACTCTGTGAGAAAAAAAAACTCCCCTCATGACATCCCTAACCCTTCAGTCTTTCGCCTTATGCCTGTGACCTCTGGTTTTAGGTATCCCCAAAGTGGCTGGGAATGTGGATGAGGGTAGCGCAGTGGATGTTGTCTATATGGACTTCAGTAAGGCCTTCGATAAGGTACCACATGGAAGGTTAGTTAGGAAGGTGCAGTCTTTAGGTATAAATTTTAAGATAGTCAAATGGATTGAACATTAGCTGAAAGGGAGAGGCCAGAGAGTGGTAGTGGATAATTGTCTGTCAGGTTGGAGGCCAGTGACCAGTGGTGTGCCTCAAGGATCTGTATTGGGCCCATTGTTGTTCGTTATATATATTAATGATCTAGATGATGGGGTGGTGAATTGGATTAGTAAATATGCAGACGATACTAAGATAGGTGGAATAGTGGATAATGAAGAAGGTTTTCAAGGATTGCAGAGGGATTTGGGCTGCTTAGAAAAGTGGGCTGAAAAATGGCAGATGGAATTTAATGCTGATAAGTGTGAGGTGCTTTATTTTGGTAAGAAGAATCAGAATAGGACATACGTGGTAAATGGGAGAGCATTGAAGAATACAGAAGAGCAGAAAGATTTAGGAGTAACGGTACATCGTTCCCTGAAGGTAGAAACTCACGTGAATAGGGTGGTGAAGAAGGCTTTTAGTATGCTGGCCTTTATCAATCATTGCATGGAATATAAGAGTTGGGAGGTGACGTTGAGACTGTATAAGACGTTGGTGCGTCCTAATTTGGAGTTCTGTGTGCAGTTCTGGTCGCCTAATTATAGGAAGGATATAAACAGAGTGGAGAGAGTGCAGAGAAGGTTTACCAGAATATTACCTGGGTTTAAGCATCTAGAGTATAGGGAGAGATTGGACAGATTAGGTCTTTATTCTTTGGAGCGTAGAAGGTTGAGAGGGGATTTGATAGAAGTATTTAAGATTATGAAAGGGATAGACAGAGTGGATGTGGATAGACTATTTCCGTTAAGAGGAGGAAAGATTAAAACAAGAGGACATGAGTTAAGAGTTAAGGGGCAGAGGTTTAGAGGTAACATGAGGGGGAACTTCTTTACTCAGAGAGTGGTAGCCGTGTGGAATGATCTTCCGGGAGAAATAGTGGCGGCGGAGTCAATTGTATTATTTAAGAAAAGGTTGGACAGGTATATGGATGAGAAGAAGATGGAGGGTTATGGGCATTGTGCAGGGAGGTGGGACTAGAAAGGGGTGTTTAGTTCGGTGCGGACTAGAAGGGCCTAATGGCCTGTTTCCGTGCTGTAATTGTTATGTTATGTTAAGTGGCCTCAAAGGTGTTTCTGTTCAAGAGTTATGGGGATGGGCCCTAAATTATTTGAACACAACAATAAGTGATATCATTTTGATAATATCGTTTTGATAACATTTGGAACAGGTGACTCCTGGATGGAAGGACATTATTGGGAACTCTTCGTCAATCCAAGATGTTTCTCATGGTTCCATATGCCTGAGCTTCTATTGTAAGCCTTTGGCAAAAAACCTAATTAAATATCTTCTGAAAATTGAAATGTGCATCTATTGCATTTCATTTCCCTTTGAATTATATTCTTTTACAACCAATTTGTGTTTCAACAAGGCTAATTTAAAAGTATAGAAGCTAAGAGTGATTTTGCAAGAAACTGTAGAGGGCTGTGAACTTGGCTCAGGCCGCCCTACATTCCACTGCCCCACCCCATGGGGTCCACTCCATCGTCTCCATCCTTAATTCCTGTTGCCTTGGAAAACAAAAGCTGATAACAGTAGAAATTGAATGAGGTGGTAGGTGTGGTGTAACTAGATTTTAGTAAGCCATTCGACAAAGTCGCCCATGAGAGATGTCTGAAAGTCATGAAGGATGGAATCCATGGAAGCTTGGCTGCGTGCATACAGAATTGGTGTGCCTGTAGGAAGAAGAGAGTTGAAGTGGATGGAAAGTATTCTGCCTGGTGGCCAGTGTCTATTCGAGTGCTGCAAGGATTTATTCTGGGACCCCTGGTCTTAGTGATTTCTATAAATGACCTGGAAGAAGATCTAGAGAAATGCGTCAGTACATTTACGAATGAGACGAAGGTTAGAGGTGTTGTGGGTGGTGCTGAAGGTTGTCACAGGATATAGGCAGGACATAGAGTTTGGCAGAAAAGTGGCAGATGGAGTTCAATCTGGATAAGTGTGAGATGCACTTTGGTTGGTCAAACTTGAATGCAGAATACATGGTTAATGGTAGGATAGTTAATGGTAGGATAATTAACACTGTGGAAGAATGAAGGGACCTTGGGGTCCAAATCCGATTGATCAAGGTTGCCTTGCAGGTTGATAGGATAGTTAAGAAGGCCTATGGGATGCTGAGCTTCATTAATCGGGGGGGGGGGGGGGCGGGGGGGGGGTGGAGTTCAGGAATTGTGAGGTGATGTTGCTGCTCTATAAATCTCTGGTGAGACAACAATTATGAATATTGTGTTCAGTTCTGGTCACCTTATTGGAGATGAAGAGAGAGTGTAGAGAATATTTAGCAGGATGTTGCCTGCATTGGAAAATATGTCTTATGAAGCAAGGTTAGTAGAGCTAGGGCTTTTCTGCTTGAGGGAAGAAGGATGATCGGTGTCTAAATAGAGGTCTATAAAAGATAAGGTAGGCAGCCAGTACCTTTTCTCCTGGCCAGGCGTAGCAAATACCAGAGGGCATCTGGAGAAAGTGAAGGGAGGAAGGATTAGGGAAGACATCACGGGTAAGTTTTTTACATAGAGAGTTGTGGGGGCCTGCATTGCATTGCTGGGGATGGTGGTGGAGGCTGGAACAATAGGGACATTTAAGAGACTTAGACAGGCACGTGGAGTAAAGAAAATCAGAAGGTAATGAGGTCGGCAGGATTTATTTTTTTTAGGTACACATCAGTCGGCACAACATTGTGGGCTGAAGGGTCTGTAATGTTCGATCCTCTAAGTTCAACCAACATATTAAAGACTCATCCCATCCCGGCCACACTCTTTTCACTGCCCTCCCATCGGGAAGACAATTCATGAATATTAGATTGTGTACCACTAGATTCAAGGAAAGCTTCTTTCCTATCTTTATCAGACTCCTGAACGAACTCCAGTATTCTCAAATTATGCTGCCTTTTTTCTGTTCTCTCGTTGTAACTCTGGACTTTTGCACTGTGCTTTACTTGCACTATGTATGAGATGTTTATCTGATCTGCTCGCTAAGCAACCTCTACCTCTGCACCTTGGTGCCTATGACAATAAACTTTAGTTTGAACTTGAACAAATTTTGTGACCTTATGACCGAAGTGCAGATGGGAATGCATTACCACGGTCGGAAACGAGGCAGGTAATGCTGACGCAGCAAGCCTGCTCAACAGAAGGGTCCGCTGCCGTGCTGTAAAACTCTTTGGCTCTGTTAGCAGCAAGGAGACCAGATAGTTTGTTTATGTCATGTTGATTGATGGAAATATATTGACCAAGGGAAACACAACTGTCCTCCCATAAGGCCGTTCACATCCATGGAGTGGAGGTGCCAGGTTTAACACACATTCAAAGGAAGTACCTCTGACAGAACAGAACTCGATCAATGCTGCAAGGCTAGCTTGGAAGTAATTCAAGTGTGGAATGAACTTGCTCCCTTTCTGCTCTGAATTGAGAGATTTTCTTTCTGAACCAGGGGGAAAACATCATGCTCGAATTTATTTTGGGAAAGTAACTGCCACAGTCAGATTTTATTTGGTTTTCTTTCTTAATGCTCTTGTCTTGCTGTGAAACATTTCCAATTTGGGTTTGTTCAACCAATCTAGAATCGGAAAAGCAGCCTGTCAACTGTCTACCGCATAATGTAATGCTAGTGTTTTCGAAGTGTGATGTTAAATCAGGTTGAGAGGCCTTTCGGCTAGACCTGAGGAAGTTTGTTAGTCTCCAACAACAGTCCTGTTGGATAATAGCACTGGGGGATGTGGGTCAAGAGGCAGGTTTTAAACTTATTCGCATGCGAACATAATCAGTGACCTTTTTTGAGACAGAAGCACCAGGCCAGGCAGCATCTGCAAAATGAGAAGCAGAGTTAACTATTCAGGTGCAAGATCATTTTCCATTAAGTGGCTGAAGTCACCACTCAAACAAGAGTGACTGCACTTACTGAGAAGATTGAGGCCGGCAAGGCAACCGGCCACCGGTCAACCCTACAGAAGCTCACTCGAGAGCTTCATGGTTGGCTACATCACAGTTTGGTATGGTTGTTGCAGAGAAGTGGTCAATACACAGGACCATAAGAGTGGCAAAGAGGATCACTGGAGCCCCCCTCCATGCCTTCGATGTGATCTACCAGGATCGTTGCCTGAAGGGGGCGCGCAAAATCCTTGAAGACCTCTTCAACTCTGTACACAGCATCATTCAGCCACTCTAACTGGAACAATGACTGATGGCATGGAGTAAATGTTTGTGCCAAATTCCCATCGACCTACCCAGACCAAGTGGCTCCTGGAATGGTTGTAACCCAAGGGGAATTAATTTGATTTCGATTCCATATTAAAATGCCCAGAAACCAAGTTTGATTGGTCATGATTAACCTCATTATTTTGCATATACAATGTATGTATTATTATTGATGGTGAGTTCCAACCTATAATTCCAACCCACCCAGGGGTGGCACCAGCGATGGGGCCGGGGTTCAAACCCCGTGCTGTCTGCAAGGAATTTGTACATTCTCCCGTGTCTGGGTGGATTTCCTCCAGCTGTTCTGGTTTCCTCCCACCGTTTGAACCCGTACTACGGGTTGTAGGTCAATTAGGTGTAATTGGGGAGCATGGGCTCATGAGCCAAAAGGGCCTGTTCCCGTGCTGGATGTCTCAATTTAATTTAATTTATGATTAATTAGGACAGGTAAAGATGTGGTCTGATCAGTGCCTTATAAAGTCTCAACATTACACCCTTGCTTTCATATTCTGATCTTTTTCACCTGAGATTAGCACAATCCCATTGATTTGGAATGAATTTAGTTGAACTAATTTTCTGACTTGACTTTTTCTGTCCTTTCTCTACCTCAGAAACTGCTCGGTTGCCACTCTCGGATCAGAGGGTTGAGGGCGAGAGCCTTAGACTAAGTTTTGAACCCATGACATCTGCATTCTCTTCTCTTTTGTCTTAAAGTTGTTTCTCTTGCCACAGCTAGGGCCTCATAGAGTTCTACAATAGGCAAGCAGTCCCTTTGGCTCATCTTGTCCATGGTGGACACATTTGCCTGCATTCTGCCCATATCCCAATGAACCTTTCCTATCCACGTAGCTATCTAAAGATCTCAGGTACATAAGAATTATTTCCACTTCAACCACTTCCACTGCAGCTCATTCCATACACAACCATCCTGAGAATGAAGAAAATGTCCCTTAGGTTCCCATCACTTTAAAACTATGACCTCTGGTATTAATTTCACCTGCACTGCAAAAATAATGCTATGATTATTTACCTTATCTATGCAACTCATGATTTTATAATCCTCTCTACAGATCCCCTTCATCCTTCTATATTCCCATCTTATCCAGTCTCTCCTTATAATTCAAGGCAGAAAATTCTGACAACAATTTCATAAAGCTTTTCTGCACCCTTTTAATTTTAATGATATCCTTCCTATTGCAGGGTGACCAACATAACTCAGAATACTCTAAGTGAAGTCTTACCAACATTGCCACAGTACTCACTACCCTGACCCATGAAGGCATGCTAAATGCCTTCTGCACCACCTTGCTTACCTTTAACCACTGCTTTCATGAAATTATTATGCACCTGTTCTCCCAGGGCTCTTTATTTTACAACACTACCCAGGGGCCTACCATTCACCTTGTAAGTCCTTCCAATGGTTCACCTACCAAAATGCAGTGCCTCACACTTGTCTGAGTTAAATTCCATCATCTATTCCTTGGCCCACTACCCCAGTTCATCTAAATCTTGCTATAATCTTAGCAAACTTCCCTCAAAAGTTGCCTGATCTGCTGAGTGTTTTCACTGCTTTCCGTCTTATTTTAGATTTGTGGCAAATGCAGTACAGTGTATTTTTAAAAAAAAATTATATACAGGTAGTCCCCAGGTTGAAATCATCTGACTTACGAACAACCCATAGTGACGAAACAACAAGCTGACTGGAAGGGGAATGATGTCTTCTTCTCGTTGGAGCGAAGCTCTCTTTCCATCGGTTCACTGCCCGTGATATAGTAATATAGTAATGTTACACTATAGTAACGTAGTATAGTATCTAGAGTAATTACTTACTTCAGTGTGCTGCTCAACTTCCCTCATTGGATCATGAGCAGGTGACAGAAGCTGGAGGAAGATCGATTGTCAGGCGATCGGTGGCACGCATCCGCTGCTGGGCTACACCTCACGCGGCCTGGGCAAAGCAATGGGCAGGCAAGGGGAGGTGTATCCTAGTGGAGGGAAGAGAGGAGGGGGAGAAGAAGAAGCCGCAAGGAGCATGATCGCGCCACCTCCGGAATCGTAACAACTCAGCCTGGGACCACCGCTTGGCCCCCGCAAAATGGCACCCCGGCCTTAAAGTGAGATTGTGCCACTGAGGAGGGTGGGGGTGGGGGAGAGCTATCTCTGCATCATCTTCTTCTATAAGTGTAACTTTTAATTATGATCTTATTTACTTAGTTTTACTATTGCGTACAGTACTGTATCATTACCTAATGATGTACTATCAATAATTTGCAAACGTGAAATCTTGTATTCCTCTTGAAAAGATAACATATAATTTACAAGACATTTTTGTTTATGGAAGTATGGGCCCCATATTTGAACATTTTTGGTTTGAAGATCTGAGCTCTCAATCCATTCTGATGAATGATGATTCTTGGTTCTATGGCCAAAGCAAATTATATAGATAGATATATATAATTAATTATCTCCTTTTCCCTTCTTTTTAGGGGGTAGTTAAGGTGAAGAAGAGTGGCAATTATTGGGGAGGAGAAGGGAAGTGGGGGGGGGGGGATTTGTTATATTATCCACATATATTTTTCTATGTATGAACTTTATTAGTCTTTGATGTAATAGTGGTTTCAAAATGTTTGAATAAAATATTCCAAAAAAATTCACAAAAGGCTGGGTAGTGAAACAATCAGGCTTTTAATAGCTAAAGGCCAGAACACTATCAAACAACCATCTACCTCCTTGACTGATTAGAGCAAAAGTAAAATGATGGCATGCAAGGGGTTATGGGTAGGATCAGTCTCGGGAGGTGTGTCCAGTTGGTAGCTGCCAATCATTTAGCACACCTGTATTATTATTATGTACTGCATTATTAAGTTTAAGATGCTTTAGTGTATTTGGAAGTGTTTGGAATATTTGGAAAAGCATAAAAGTATTTGGAATAGCATAAAATATTATAAGGTAAAATATATACTATATACTAAGATAAATATTTGACTAACTGACGCTAAATAAGGATCGTATGTACCTGTTCCGACTTCCATACAAGTTTGAATTTGTTACAGAACTCATTTTTAACCCAGGGACTGCCGGTGCTCCAATCACGCTGTTCTTCTCTATTTTGGCCTCCCCCTCTAAAACCTTTGTTACCGGGCTGTTCACCTCATCCAGACCCTCTGCTAATCCCTCCCCGCCTATTGCTGGACACTCGAAGTCTACCTCGTCCTGATTTTATATCTCTATGTTAACAAGAGTGAAAATTTGCCTACAACTGTTGGGATATTTTACCAACTTAAAAGGCTGATATAAATTCAGATTATTGTTGTCGTAATCAGTCTTTGCATGAAATTGGCCGACTGTTCAGGAATCCCTGGATTAATTCCCAATGATTGTCCAATTACTAACTTCCTCGGACAGAAATCTACTGCCAGTGTTCAACTGTTCCCTTTTCGCTTTGCCTGAAGGCCAACAATCCTGGTGTTCTCTTTGAAGATTTGGTTATGCTTCTGTTTTGATGAGTAGAATTTCTCCTTCCTGCAGGAAAACCACAAAACCAACACGTGATAGTACAGATTCTATCACCAATGTGTATATGTACAGATGGTAGTGTAGGATGACTGTGATTGGCTGAGAGAGTAGCCACACCTACTGGCAGGTCTTAAAGGGTTGCTCCTAGCCAGACCAGGTCATTCTGGACTGGTCGACCTACTTATGATATGCTCCAGTCTTTTAGTTAATAAAAGCCTTGGTTTGGATCAACAAGTCTTTGCCTCTTTCGACGCACATTACATAACAAGAATCAGGGCTGCCCAGTGATTACTTTCCTTGAGATGTGTGGATCCTGCTGCATTCAAATTATCTCCCTTTCCCATTTTGACATCAGCCATTGCGAGAGAATTTAATGACACACGAAGAGACACTTAACGAGCTTTGGAAATACAGGCCTTTATCATTTAACAATAAAAGGGAAGAAGGGCATTCAGCCCATCTAACTCACTTTCCAACTTAACATCAGGACCCCAAGAACCAGTAATCACCGATTGCCTCTTGGCTGTTGGCCTGTGTTCCTCCCTCCACCCCTTCCCTCCTCCCCTGACCTGACTGCTTTCTGCTCATACCTTGATAAAGGGCTCAGGCCCAAAACCTTGAATATATATATAAAACGATGGACACTGCGTGATCTATTGAAGTTCTCCAGCATTTCTGTGCATTGCACCTACAATCACAGTGTCTGCAGACATTCCTGTTTAACTCCAATGCATTTATTTCTTTTGGATTTTTTTCCCAAATATGACTGATTGGAAATTGGAGTGAAATATGACATCTTCAGGTGCTATTATTGCAGTAATAACACAAAAGAATGCTGGAGGATCTCAACAGGTCTTGCATCACCCACAGGAGGTAAAGATATACAACCAACGTTTCAGGTCTGAGGTATGACCAAAAGAGCAGGGAGGTGCCTGAAGAAAAAGGCTGAGGAGAAGGGCAGGGGGCTGAACACAGGCCAACAGACAAAGATAATTGAACATGGATAGGAGGAAAGGTGAGAATTGTTTGGGGGGAGGGGGTGCGGGAGTGTGGTGGCTGGAGGAAAGAAGGCAAGGAGGAAGAGGGGAAGAGAAGCAGAGAGACCAAACTAGACAAAAGGAGAAATAGGGATAGGGGAAGAGGACAGATGGGGAGGATGGGGGAAGCTAATAGAATCCAGAGAAGTCCTTGATAATGTCATTCTGTCAGAGGATGCACAGATGGAATATGAGGTGTTGGGAAATTGGGCTCAATTTGTTTGCATGACTAGTCAATCACTTCTTTCTTTGGATTACCAGATCAAATTGATAGTGAAGGATTGATTAAAGGATCTGACCATTAATGTCAGCAATTCTTTTTCTCCCACTGATGCTTCTCGACCCACTGACTTCCTTCAGCAGATTGTTCTTTTGCCCCAGATTGTATATTAATTGGTTCTACTGTCTCACACCACAGACTGAAACAAAAACAACAGTTGCTCCAGTGGGTTGGTGGAGCAAGGCACTCCCTTTCACATGGAGCGTTAACCTGCACAATGCACTTGCTTGTGCTTGTGAACAGAATCGTATAATGTCAGGTGAAATGGGTCCACGGAGTGTTCCAGGACCAATATTTCCCTCTCACCCAATCTATTTAATCTAGATGATCACAGCATTTACATCACTGATGCTTGGCAATTAAGATAAATTAAGCAAAACATCCTGAAAAAAAAATCTCATTGTCCACCTTTGGTGCATCAAAATCCAAGATTCTGAAAATATTTTTTAATAAACTATCAATACCCTTCCAACTGACATATACATTGACTCGAAAGTGAAAGGTAAGTTTTGTGAGTTAAAATCGCCACCCCTCTCGTTTTAGAATTAAAAGAAGAATTCGTAACCTGTCCTACCCAGTCTTTTTTCATCTTTTGATGTTCAATTTTCATAAAGTGAGTTTCTTGCAAAAATGCAATATCAAATTTAAATTTCTTATTATATCAGTTAATACCATCTTGCATTTAATCGGATTACTGAGCCCATTCACATTACATGTAGCAAATTTTATATTAGCCATCTACTATATAATCACCATAGTCCATGCAGCAAAATAAAACAACACTTCTCCTCAAAGAATAAGAAAAAAAGAATACAAATGCATATTAGAAAAAAAAACCCTAACCCTCTTGCACTCCCCCTCATAAGTCCCAAGCACGGGTAAAGCACGGGTAGTGGCCCAAGCCACTAAGCGAGCGACGGTGTCGGCTGAGCTATAATGAGATTACATCTCCCCCAGACAGATTAATCACCTTATATACAGAGATTACATTTTAAAAATTCTCCAGTTGGTTGGCTGTCTTCTCGCAATTTATTTGTTACTCTACCGACAATTGTTACTGTGGGGTTTGTGCAAAGCTCGTTCAAGATGTTCTGAAGCTTGATTCCTGCACGTCACAAACTATGATCTGGGAAGCTTCTTACAATCAGTTAAAGCACAAGCAACCTTCATATTTCAGCTCCTGACACGTTATTATATCAGGAATATCTCAGTAAAATAAACCTGGTGTGCTCTGTGACTGTTAGATTGCAGAGCAGTCTGTTTCTAATGTCACAGTCGAGCGCTGTTAGTTAACGAGTCCAGACTACTTGAGTAGCATGTGGTTTAGTGTGTGCTCAGGACAGAGGCATCATTACAGGGATATTATATTGGTTACCTCTAACTTGATGACATGGCATTCATTAATGCACCCAGGTTTCTGTTTCTTTCTCGCCCCGCACTCAAAGAGCTAGCTGCTCACAATAGCAGTTGGCATAAAGAACCCAAATCAAGTTTATTGTCACCTTTTATCGCACAAGTACAACCTGATGGAACAGCATTCAATTTAAATTGAGACAAACAGCACTGAAACAGGCCACTCGGCCCATGAGTCTGTGCCACCAATTTACACCCCATTCACCGACACCCCCAGTAACGTTTGTGAATGGTGGGAGGAAATCGGTGTCCCCAGAGAAAACCCATGCAGACACAGGGTGAAGCTGCAAACTCCTGACAGACATCACAGAATTCGAACCCCGGTCTGGTCCTGATCGCTGGGACTGTAAATGCATTAGGAACATAGGAACATAGGAAGTAGGAACAGGAGTAGGCCAAAAATGGCCCATCGAGCCTGCTCCACCATTCAATACGATCATGGCTGATCTAATTTATGACCTAACTCCACCTACCTGCCTTCTCCCCATATCCCTTAATTCCTCTATCATGTAAAAATTTATCTAACCGAATTTTAAATATGTTTAATGAGGCAGCCTCAACCACTTCCCTGGTTAGAGAATTCCAAACATTCACTACTCTCTGGGAAAAACTATTTTTCCTCATCTCTGTCCTAAATCTACTCCCCCGAATCTTGAGACTGTGTCCTCTTGTTTTAGTTTCCCCGGCCAGCTCAAAAAACCTTCCTACATCTATCCTATCAATACCCTTTATAATCCGATATGTTTCTATAAGATCTCCTCTCATTCTTCTGAACTCGAGCGAATACAATCCTAGACGATTTAATCTTTCATCATAAGTCAACCCCTTCATCCCAGGGATCAACCTAGTAAACCTCCTCTGGACCGTCTCCAAAGCCAGGATATCCTTCCTCAAATATGGAAACCAGAACTGGACACAGTACTCCAGGTGTGGTCTCACCAGTACCTTATACAGTTGCAACATTACCTCCCTATTCCTGAATTCACTTCCTGTAGCGATGAAGGCAAACATGCAAACATTCCATTTGCCTTCTTAATAACCTGCTGCACCTGCAACCCAACATTTTGCGATTCATGCACAAGCCCTCCCAAGTCCCTCTGCACAACAACATGCTGTAGTTTTTCACCCTTTAAATAATATTCAGCTCTTTTATTGTTCTTGCCAAAGTGGATAACCTCACACTTACTAACATTGTACTCAATCTGCCAGACCTTTGCCCACTCATCCAGCTTAACTCTATCCCTCTGCAGACTCTCCACATCCTCATTACAATTTGCTCTTCCACTCAATTTGGTGTCATCCGCAAACTTGGCTCCACCACATTTTGTCCCCTCCTCCAAGTCATCAATGTAAATGATGAACAGTTGTGGGCCTAACACTGACCCCTGCGGCACCCCACTTACCACTCTCTGCCAACCTGAAAAACTCCCATTTATCCCGACTCTCTGCCTCCTGTCAGACAACCAATTTTCAATCCAGGCCAATAGACTTCACCGAATTCCACTTTCCTGTAACTTACTGAGAAGTCTCTTGTGCGGCACCTTATCAAACGCTTTCTGGAAATCCAAATATACAACATCAACCTGTTCCCCTCTATCCACCGCACCCATTATATCCTCAAAGAATCCTAACAAGTTTGTCAAACAAGATCTTGCCTTTCTAAAACCATGCTGCGTCTGCCTGATTGAACCCTTACGTCCCAAAAGTTTCACTATTCCATCTTTAATGATGGCTTCAAGCATTTTTCCAACCACAGATGTCAAGCTAATTGGCCGATAATTTCCAGTCTTCTGCCTACATCCCTTCTTAAAAAGTGGCGTGACATTTGCTGTCTTCCAGTCTGCTGGGACCTGCCCAGAATCCAAGGAATTTTGGTATATGACCACTAATGCATCAACTATAACTTCTGTCATTTCCTTCAGAACCCTTGGATGCATATCATCAGGACCAGGTGATTTATCTGGCTTTAGTCCCATTAGTTTCTCCATCACTACTTCCTTTGTAACAACTATTTTATCAAGGCCCTCCCCAACATTCGCATCCTTAACTCCGCACTTGGGCATGCTGGACGTGTCTTCCACTGTGAAAACTGACACAAAACATTTGTTTAATGCCTCGGCCATTTCCTCATTTTTTGCTACCAGTTTTCCTTTCTCATCCTCCAAGGGTCTGATGTTAACTCTGGCCACCTTCTTCCATTTTATATATTTATAAATTTTTTTGCTTTCTCTTTTTATATTTTGTGCCAATTTACTTTCATAATCCTTTTCCCCATTTCTTATTACCCGCTTTGTAACCCCTTGTTGTCTCTTAAAGTTTTCTCAATCTTCCAGTTTCCCACTACTCTTTGCAGCTTTGTACACCTGCGCCTTCAATTTTATACTCTCCTTTATTTCCTTTGTTAACCACAGTTGATTTTTCCCTCCCTTGCTGCCCTTTTTCCTGACCAGAATATATTTTTGTTGAGCATTACAAAATATTTCTTTGAAAATCTTCCACTGTTCCTCAACTGTTTCCTCAATGAGCCTGTGCTCCCAGTCCACTCTGCCCAATTCCTCCCTTATCCTATGGTAGTCACCCCTGTTGAAGCCTAATATATTAGTTTTAGATCGAACTATTTCCCCTTCCATCTGAATGAGAAATTCAATCATACTATGATCGCTATTTCCCAGATGGTCTCTGACTATTACATCATTTACTCTACTCATTGCACAACACTAGATCCAGGAGAGCATTTTCTCTTGTGGGTTCCTTCACATGCTGCTCAAGAAAGCTATCACGGATGCATTCTATAAAGTCCTCTTCCAGACTCCCACGACCAACTTGATTTTCCCAACCTATGTGGAAGTTCTCTGGTCCTTGATGCAAAACATGCACACTCATAGCCAGAAATAACACACCTAAGGTCAAACAAAACACATGCAGAACAAGTATTCATATAATCAAATAAATAAATGACTATTGTTCAATAAGTTTGAGTCTCGGATGGTTAGAGTGAGCAGTTCCTTTGGTTGTTCAGCATTCTCACTGCCTGTTGAGGAAGATGTTCCACAGCCCGGTGGTGCTGACTCTCAATCTCCTCCATCTCTTCCCTGAGCAATTGAGAGAAGCTGTGTGTGGGGTCGTAGGGGTCATCAGTGATTTTGCATGCCGTTTTCAGACAAGGATCCTGGTAGATCTCACTGATGTGGGGGAGGGAGACCCCAGAAATAGTTTCTGCCATTCTTAGGGTCCTGTGGATTGACCTTTGTTCAATTCCACCACATTGTGATACAGTGAATCAGAGCGCTCTGAACAGAGTTCCTGGAGAAGGTTAACATGACGATGGCCATGAGCTTTGCCCACTTCGTCAAATCAAGAAGTGTAGAACCCAAATAAAAACGAAAGCTAATGGCATCAAGGCAAAAACACCACAGTGGTTGGTGTCATACTTTGTCAGAAGGAAAATGGTTGTGGTTGATAGAGGTTAATTCACCCAGTTCTGGACTTCCTGCTGGCAATTGATGGAATAGCAGCTTGCTCCTGAGTCCTTTACGTCTTCCATTTACTAATGTCCTTATACAAAAATAACTTCATTAAAAAGGTGCATGCTTCTAGTTTCTTTAGTTACAACTATTTTAAAGGTGACTACAAGAAATGCTTAAGGTAGAAAGAGGGAAGAAGAAACTCCCTAACTATGGAGAATATCGCTTCTTTGTTGGAAAACACAAGAAATTTGCAGCTGATACCCTCGAAGGCTTTTTGGATGTTAAATTGGATGTTTTCTGAATGAGAATGGATGATCAGGCTGTTGAAAAATCTGTGGAAATAACTGATGTGAGAGTCATCGGTCTGGATGATATCTGCGGTAGACTAACTAATACTATAAAGAAGTTCATGTAGAAACTCGTGGCTTTAGAAGGAAGAAGTAGGAGGCAAAACTTGCAAATCCTAGGCTTAAAGGAAGAAACAGAAACTGGGAAACCCACCATGTTCTTTGTGGAATACTTCGTGAAGCTTTTGGATTGGTGCTCCTGCTGTCTGCTCCAGAGTTGGACCATGCACTCAGGTCTTTAACATCTAAACCAGCTTTGGGGTATGGACCTCATTCATTTGTTCTCAGACTGCACCATTATCAAATGAAAGATCTTATATATATGAATCTCATCATAGAGGAAAGTGTGTATATCGAGGTCGACGCATCGGATTGTGGAGGACTTTTGCCCTGGGGTATTGAAGGACCACGTGGACTACAGAGAAGTTATGACAGAACTGTATAAACATGGCTGTAAACCTGCATTGTTGTACCCTGTATGCCTTGTGTTACTAGCCCAGAGGACCCCGAAACCCAGCAGCAATAGATATTCACTAAGACAAATGGTTACTTAAATGGTTGCTTTTAATTATCTTTAAACATGAAAACAGGATCAAACTTTAACTTATTCCTATGAACTTAATTAACCTAACTGCACCCCCTTCTAATTCTAAGTGCACGTGTATGTAATGTGTATGTAAATTCAGAAAAGTTCTTTGATTCACAGTTTAATCTCACTTCTCATTCCTCCAAGTTCACTGGTTGCAGGCAATTCTCAGACTGTATGCAGAATTTAACATTTATAAAGTTCACCAGGCTTTGGTGCTAGAAAAGTAAGTGGTTACCGCTCAAGAAGGTTCTTGTCGGTTTTCAGAGAGGCATTTGTTATTCGCTGGACACCCATAACTGATTCCTTTTAATCAACCACTTCAGTGTTTTGCCAAAGAAACTTGCCCCATCAGGGTTCTTTACAATCTACGAAAGTATCTGGCCCTGATGGATTTCCTGGGGAGCTTTTCAAGTCATTTTCTCTTTCTTTTTATTTTTATTTTTATTTTTATTGAGTTTAATAGATAAAACCCTCTGAACATAGTCTTCTTATAAATAGCATACAACAGGTCATATTTTATACATAACAGAGATGAATTGTAAATCATAAATATATCCATAGTGGTTTACTTAACTTGCCTCCTTCAAAACATTGAATTCTATAATTATGTTGAGTTAACAGCAAATGTGTTTCTCATAATAAAACAAAATTAGTATTGAATAGAAAAGAGATAAAATACAATTAAAATATCATTATATAAAAAAAAGGTATTACCATCTTATTATGTGACATTTTCAATAATAACCCACTCTTAAACCCAATTTCTCTTTTGGTAATCTACTCTAACATTTTGATAAATTAGAGGACCACCCTTCTTGGGTAGAAATAGAACTGAATCTTTCTAAAACCTCATCTATGTTGGCAAATGTAAGTTCCTATTTACCCTTCTCCTTTTCTAAATTGACAAATAATCCAATAATGAGACATAGGTTGAGAATATGGGCAGCACAATTTAGGACATCCTTTGGATATCATAACTTTTATTTTGCCAGCCCTATTTTGATCATCATTTATTTCAACCTTCTTTATTAGGCACAGGTTTTAAGGAGTGGTATAGATTAGATACTAAATGTTTAAAAGATATCTTTATTCGAGGTAAATTTGCTTCTTTTGAGCAATTGTCAGTAAAACTTAAACATTCTAAAAGGCATGTTTTAGATATTCACAAATTAGACATTTTGTTCAGTCCAAACTAGCTGATTTTCCTCGAATTTCTGATACAAATATTCTTGATTTATTCTTTGATCAGCGGTTTTACCATGGTGGATTAATATCAATTATTTACAATAACTTAATGGATCTAAGAATTGCTTCAATGACCGGGATTAAGAATGATTGGGAACGACATTTGAATATATAATTTTTAGATGAAGACTGGGACACCACTTTTAATTTGTCTCCCCATTTTGTGCACGACATTGCTTGTTATAATTTAAGGTAGTGCACATGTCCAAAGTTAAATGATCTCATTTTTATTCTGATGTTGATCCACTATGTGATAAGTGTAAAATCTTTGAAGCTTCATATGTCCGGGAGTGCCCTAATTTAGAAAATTTTTGCAAAAATATTTTCCCAACTTTATCAATGATTCTTAAAATGAAATTAGGGCCATGGCCTTTGATTGATTTATTTGGTTTTCCTTAACAAGAGGATATATCCCTGACCTCAGCCTAAATTAAAATCATAGCTTTTACCTCACTGATAACCAGACTAGCAATTCTATTGAAATGGAAAGATAACCCTTCACTCACTCATATCCAATGGTTACTTAATATTATGACTTATTTAAGTTTGGTAAAAGTTAGATATAATGTTAAAGAAGTAAAGTTTGAATTTGATAAGATATAGGACCTAATCATGGATTATTATCATAAATTGAAGGTTTAAGAGGTACGGACGCTCCAGAGATTTCCTATCTGATATTCAATCCATATCTTCATAATTTATACGTTAACCTTGTTTTGAGAGAGGGGTTAGATTAGTAGGGTTTTTTCTTTCTTTCTTTTTTTCTTTGTTCAAGGAATTAATACATTTTCTCATGTACTTGCACCCCGCTTGAGCCCTGTCCTTCCTGACTCTTTCAAATTGAGCAAATTGTTAATACCATTTCATGAAGCCACAATCTCTCTAATTGTGAAAAAGAACACGGATCTTTCCTTTTTGAATGTAGATGCTAAATTTTACTTAAAATTTTAGCCCACAGATTAGAGATTAACATGCCGTCTGTCGTTTCTGAAGACCTAGACGGGTTTTATTAACTTTTACTATGCAGACAATCAGATGAGCAATTTTACTGAAATGGAAGGTTGATTATTCACCTACCCATACACAATGTCTTACTTAAGCTTGGAGAAAATTAGAGACAATATTAAAGAGAGAAAATTTTAATTTGTAAAGATTTGGAGCCCAGTCTTGGAATACCACTAGGATTGGAAAAATTTTGGATGTATAACAATAATCATTTGCACAGCCTATCATGGGTTACACTGGAGTTAAAATCAGCAAGAATATTCTCTATTACTACCTTTTTTCTTTAATTAAATAAATTAATTGTTAATCCAGTAATTTAACATACAGTGAGAATCTGGTTGCAATTCAGAAAACATTTTGGTTTAAGCAGTTTCTCTCTTTCTAGTCCTATTTTATCCAGTTAGTTTTTTTTAACCTTCTATCAATGATTTAACTTTTTATGACTGGTATAGAATAAATATTACAAGTTTTAAAAATTTATTTATTGACAATAGTCTTACATTGTTTGAACAAATGTCAAGCAAATTTGCTTACCTAAAACTTTTTTTTAGGTATTTGCAGACTTGAAAGTTTATGACTTGGTTCCGGAAGCATATTGGCAAAAATTTAGGAGTTTGGTGAAAACATGGAATTGTAGCGGCGGCTACACTTTTGCAATAACACACGCAACCAGACGGGTTGAGCTCAGTGAGCAGACTAGTTTATTGCAGGCTGCTGGGTTGCACTTATACTCTCAGCCCGAACCTGGCTGAGAACCACGCTGGAGGGCACTGACATCATCCGGGCATCATGTGGTCCCCAAGCACGGGTTTCTGAGCCCCGGGCTGGAAGGAATGGAAACCCACAACAGCGCCATTTTGGCCGGCTTCCCCGTTGTGTGGCTTACAAGCGGGGCCAGTTCGCCTGCCTTGTGGTGAACTGCCACACAGCCCCCCCACCCCCAGAAATGGCTCCAATGTCCTTTTTTGCCAGGCGGCCTCGCTTCTTGGGCTGGGCAACGATCATGGGCTCAGTGGGATCGAGGTGCGCTGGCTTCAGCCTGTCCATGGTGAACAGCTCCCGCCTGCCGCCCAAGTCCAGATGAACATAGCGCAGGAATGCTGTATAACCCAGTACGGTCCCTCATACGCTTACTGCAGAGGTGCTGCGGTCAGGCCCCATCAAATGAAAACAAACTCCACGGAAAGCAGCTCACCAGGAATGTGAGTTGGGTGGGTGCCATGCCTGGGTGGCGATGGGGGTTCGAAGGAGTCCAAGCATGCTCTGAGGTGGGGAAGAAGTTCATGCGGGATTGAGGTGCGTTGATGAACTCACCAGGTAGTGCAAGCAGCACACCATAGATCAACTCAGCTGATGACACCTGCAGATCTTCCTTGGGAGAGGAGCGAATGCCCAGGAGCAGCCAAGGCAGTTTGTCGGTCCATTCGGAACCGGTGAGGCAGGCCATGAGCGCCAACTTAATGTGGCGGTGCAGACGTTCGACCAGTCCATTGGCTTGCAGGTGGTAGGCCGTGGTGCGGTGTAGTTGGATCCCCAACTTGTTGGCGAGCTGTGCCCAGAGCACAGATGTGAACTAGGTGCCCCGTGTAGAGCTCGTCGAAAGAATCAAAGACTTGTAGATCCAAACCAAGACTTTTATTAGCAAAAGACAGGAGCTCTTCACAGGTGGCCGACCAGTCCGGAATGATCCGCCCTTTAAGGCCCAGACAATAGGCGTGGCTTAGCTCTCAGCCAATGGCTTTAAGCACAGTCTAGATACAGTAACTATATACACTATATACATTGGTGATAGATCTGTACTATCACACCCTGATCACTGATTTAGTGAGCCGGGATGCCGAACCGGGCGACCCAACCATGCAACAGGGCTCAGAAGCAGGAGTCGGTGGAGGCATCTGGCATCGGGATTGCCTCAGGCCAGCAAGTGGTGCGGTCCACCACCGTAAACAAGTAACCGTCATCCCAGGAAACGGGTAAGGGCTTGACGATGTCCACGTGAATGTGGCTGAGTCATTCCCGGATGTGCTCGAACTCATGTATGGGTGCCCTGGTGTGCCTGTGCACCTTGTACATCTGGCAATAGTTGCATGTTCTGGCCCAGCTCACGATCTGCTTCCACAGCCCATGCCAAACAAACCTTTCGGCCACCATCCAGACCGTGGACCTAATGGACAGATGTGAAAGGTCGTGGATGTGATGGAAGACCTGCCTGTGCCACTGCTGTGGAACCACTGGCCACGAGGTATCCAAGAAGATATCTCACAGGCTGGTGCCTTAGCCGCTCGGAGTCGGGAAGTCTCGGCATCGCAGGCCAGTGATGGCGGTCTTGAAGGCCCTCGTCTCCTCATCAGCTTCCTGGTCCCGGGCGAGCAGGTGAAAGTTGAGGCCGGACGTCAGTGCACATATGATCAGTCACGAGAGTGCATCGGCAACTACATTGTCCTTCCCTGCCTTGTGCCTAATGTCGGTGGAAAACTCCGACATAAAGGAGAGGTGACGCTGCTGATGGGCCGACCAGGGATCCTTTGCCATCGCGAGCGCCTGGATGAGGAGTTTGTGGTCAGTGAAGATGGTAAAAGTCCTCCCCTCCAAAAAATAGCAGAAATGCTGCACCGCCAGGTTCATGCTCAGTAACTCGCGATCGAAGGCACTATATTTGCATTCTGGCAGGCAGAGCAGGTGGCTAAAGAATGTCAGCAGCTTCCAATGCCCATTCACCTGCTGCTCCATGACGGCACCGATGGCTGTGGCAGGGGCATCAACAGAGAGTGCAATATGCAGGTCAGTGTGCACGTGGGCGAGCATGGCAGCCTTCGCGAGGGCATCCTTGGTGGCCTCCAATGCGGTGCAGCCTTCTGGGTTTCAAGTGAGCATCTTGTGCTTGGCTGTGATGAAGGCGAACAGAGGCTGCCTGATGTGCGCAGCTCCCAGGCTGAAGTGGTTGTAAAAGTTGACCAAACCCAAGAACTTCTGCAGCCCCTTGAGGCATTGGATCTCCTTGATGGCGGCAACCTTCGCAGCGTGGGTGTGGTTCCTTCGGCCATGATGTTATGGCCCAGGAATTGCATGGACTCTTTCTCAAACTGGCACTTGGCCGGGTTGATGGTAAGGCTGAAGTCGGCCAGCTGGGAGAAAAGGGCATGTAGGTGAGCCTTGTGTTGCACCCGGTCCTTGCTGGCGATAAGGATGTCGTCCAAATAAATAAAGATGAAATCCAAGTCACCGACCACAGAGTCCATGAGGTGCTGGAAGGTCTGAGCGGCAGCCCGAATGGCATGCGTAGGAATTCGAACAGGCCAAAGGGGGTGATGATGGCCGTCTTGGGTATGTCCTCAGGGTGCACCAGGACCTGGTGATATCCACACACCAGGTCAACCTTGGAGAAGACCCTTGCGCTGTGCAGGTTGGCTGTAAAGTCCTGGATATGATGGATGGGGTAACGGTCAGGAACGGTTGCTTCATTGAGCCGTTGATAGTCTCCACAGGGACGCCAGCTGCTGGAGGCTTTTTGGACCAGGTGGAGCGGCGAGGCCCATGGGTTGTCAGACCGCCGAATGATCAGCAGCTCCAACAGGTGCGGAAACTCCTTCTTCACTACCTGGAGCTTGTCAGGTGGGAGCTGGCATGCCTTGATGTGAACCGGCGGGCCCTTGGTGGGGATGTGGTGGAACGCCCTGTGGCGCGGTGAGGCAGCAGAGAACTGTGGCTTCAGGAGTGACGGGAACTCATCCAGGATCTGCTAGAACTTGTCTCTGGGCGTGCTGATCGTGGCCATCTGCGGTTGCTCCGAGCAGGAGGCATCGAGGTTAATGGCCTGGAAGGTATGGGCGTCCACCAGGTACCTAATTCGAATGTCCACCAGAAGCCCGTGTGCGAGGAGGAAGTCTGCACCCAGGATGGAGGTCAGGAGGGATGAGATGGTGAACCTCTACGTGAAATTCTGTTGGCTGATCTGGAAGTGGACTGTCTTGTCTCCATTCGTCCGGATTGCCATTGTGTTGGCCGCACAGAGGGGAGGTCCACGAGGTCGGTTCCTGGATTTGATGGCCATGCAGTATGATGCTGATCTGGGCTCCAGTGTCAATGAGGAACTGCCAGCCGTTGATTGAGTCCTGCAGGTAGAGAAGGCTGTGTCCTTGGACAGCCACCACAGCCATTAACAGCGGCCAGCCTGATCATTTCCCTGGAACGGGCAGGGCTGACGACATTTCTGAGCCTTGGCTCCCCAGCACTGATGGTAGAAGCAGAGACCTGAAGCGGATGCTGTAGACTTGGTTATGCTCTTGGGGGGCCCTGCAGGGGCTAGGTGCTCTACTGCAGCACTAGGGGTGGGCTTGGCTTAGTGGTGCCCGTCTCCATGCCTCGTGACCTGCTGGACCACTGAGTTTTCCGAGAATTGTGCGAGCCATAGCTCTTGGGCCTTCTGGGAGACCTTCCTCGGGTCGGTGAAGCTCTCCTGAACCAGCAGTGGGCGGATGTCCCAGGGCATATGTTTGAGGTAGATGCGCTCGAAGAGTGGGCAGTTGGTATGCTCACCCATGAGCGTGAGCATCTCGTCCATCAGTTCCATCGGGGACCTGTCCCCCAGGGTGTCGAGGTGCAGCACCCAAGCATCCCGCTAGTGTCTGGATAGTCCATGGGACCTGGTAAGCTTGATTCCAAGAGGGCTCAGAAGTCCAGCAGAGGTGAAACTGGGCCTCCGCATGGATGAACCAGATCTACGGCTCCTGAACCCAGAATTCAGGCAGTTTCATGGCTATAGCGCTGATCCCCGGCTCACTCATGATGGGTTTAAAGACGTTTGAACCAGTCAGGGTCACCAATTGTAGCGGCAGCTACACTCTCCTACAATAACACACGCAACCAGACGGGTTGAGCTCAATGAACAGACTAGTTTATTGCAGGCTGCTGAGCTGCACTTATACCCCCAGTCCGGACCTGGCTGAGAACCGCGCTGGAGGGTGCTGACATCACCCAGGCTTCACATGGTCCCCAAGCGTGGGTTTCTGAGCCCTGAGCTGGAAAGAAGGGAAACTCCCAACTGTGCCATTTTGGCAGGCTGCCCTGCTGCGTGGCTTACAAACGGGGCCGGTTCGCGTGCCTTGTGATGAGCCGCCACAGAATCAATCTTATATGGATTTTGCTCTGAAGAAATCTGTATGTTTTGACCGTTGGTGCACCTCAAAATGAATAAACAATGATTTTGACAGATTGAGAGAATTAATATTAAAAGTCGTGTCCCAGAGGAGATTAAATTATACCTGGATGAGAGAGACATGGGATGTGGCAACAGGCAGCTAGATTAGCAAACGAATTTGCTCTGATTCATAAAAATACATTCCAGATTAGTAGGCATTTTCAGAGAGTTAATGTGGAGCTGGGTAGTAGGCCTGAAATAAAGTCTGGAGAAAATATTAAGAAAAAAGAGGAAGGAAAGGTAGGAAAGGACAGAACTTCTGCATTTGTATGTCATTTTTGTAAGAAACCTGGTCATGCGATTGTGAATTGTCTAGTGTTAAAAAAGAAAAGAGAAAAAGAGGTTAAACCAGAAGCATGTATTCAAACAGTGGAATTTAAGGAGAGCAGAGGTGCCAAATCTGGTAAGGAGGTCACCCCACCCTGTCTCACTCATCATCCTCCACCTTTGCTTGTCTTGATTCTCCCTTCCTATATCTGACATCTGCCAGTCAACTTCCTCTTAAATGAGATCCTTCCTTCTCCCTGGTCCACCAATCCCCAACTGACCCTGGTGCTATCACTCCCACCTTGACCTCATTAGGCTAGCTCTGTATTCTCCATACTCTTTGACCCAAAGAAATGTCCCAGCCCACAATGTTGACCATCATTCTTCTCCCACTGATACTGTTCAACTCACTGAGATTCTCCAGCAGGTTGTGTGTCCCATTGCATTTGAATCTGAATTGTTTGTTGTCATAAAAAACAATGATACAGTAAAAAGCTTTGTTTTGTGCGCTATCCAAGTAAGCCGTAAGTCCAACAGGTAATGCAAAATTTAAAAAGTGCAAAGGATTGTGCAATAAGAGAAAAAGGACAGTAAAAGAATTGCAAGAGGGACATCACCTTACTAATGATATGTCCATTCAGATATCTGATGACAGCAGTGAAGAAATTGTCCTTGAGCTTAGGTGTTTTCAAGCTCATGAATCTTCTATCTGAGGAAAGGGGGAGAAGGGAGTGTGAACGAGGTGGGATTGGCCGTTTAACATGTTGGCTGCTTTCCCAAGGCAGTAGGAAGTGTAGGCGGAGAGGATGGACGCGAGGATGGTTTGCACGATGGCCTGAACTGTCTTTACAACTCTGCAGGAAACAGAAACTACAATATCTTCTCCCGATACAGGCAAGGAAATTTCTTCAAAACCATGTAATCCTATATAATCTATGTGCATAGAACGTAGGTCAGGCAACCACAGTTTGTTATTAAAATAATATTCAAAACCTGATTGTAGACTTAGCTCTGCTGCAATATTTTCACTTCCCTGTTAAGGACGTTTGAAATCCAGCATGTAATTGGTGTATGCGTAATGCAGCATTGTTTGGCAGATCTTTCTCTGGATGAAGTGTTGAATCAAAGAGCTTTCTATCTTCTGAGAACAAGTGTCATAGAGTCTGAGTAACTGGGGTCACATCCAATAGACCAGGTTATTGATCATGGGTTCAACTCTCACAATGAAGCTGAGTAAATTGAACTGGCCATAAATATAAAACAAGTTCGGATAATGGTAGCCATGAAATTGCTGAATTGTTTTAACAACCCATTTAGTTTGCCAATGCCCTCAATTACCAACACAATTGACTCTATCTGTCCTCTAAAATGGGTAACCAGTTCAAGCACAGTTTGGGATCTAGGAGCATTGATTGCCAAAGATATTTCCATTGATTGCCAAAGATCATGAAACGAGTTTTAAAAAACACAAAGACATTTTTTGGAATTAAGTAAAAGCACGATTCTGGAGAACCTCAGCAAATCCAACAGCACACTTTATCGGGCAAAGATAAAAATACACAACCAACGTTTCAGGCCTGAGCCCTTCATCAAGGTCTGAGTGAAATGTAGGCAGGTGCCTGAACAAAACCGTGGGGAGGAGGAGCACAGGCCCACAGGCAAGAGGTCATAGGTTAAAATGGGGTGGGGGGGGGTGGCTCTGTGAATGGGAGGGGAAGGGGTGGAGAGCTGGAGGAAACGAGACAGGGATGGGGAGAGGGAGATCAGGAAGTGGGCTAGCAGAAGCCAGAGAAGTCGATGTTAATGCCATCCGGTTGGAGAGAGCCCAGATGGAATATTAGGTGATGCTCCTCCACCTAAGTGTCAATAGAAATCCTGTTCTCAGTGGAGATGGTGGTACCCATGCTTGGCAGTGAACCACGAGGGGCTTGGTCTCTGGGGCATCATCAGACCAGTGCAGGGCATCAGAGGAAGAGCACGTTTACCCTTCCCCCCATGCCCTTCCTCTCACTTGATTTATACTATGGTAGTTAGTTGTTTGTCTGCAACAAATAAGAATGTCGATACCTCTGTGCATTGTACTTCACAATGAAGCACTTGCATTATTTGTTGGAAGGTTGCCCTTTAACCATTTATACAGACCACCAACCAGTTATATATACCTCATGAACAAGCGCACACCATTATTCACCACAAAGTCTGACCCCTGGATTTCATCCTCCAATTTTCCTATGATACCCGGCTCATTCAAGGGAAGTCGAATACAGTGGTCGGTGCCCTAACCAGGCAAAACATAGAGGCCTTACATACAATGCCTATCATCGATTTCACTGTGGGGCTTGCGCACAGCGCACTGATCCAGTACTGCCGGATGAGATCGCCGTGTTGCTAATTCAGATGAAACTCTAGTTTATAACACTTCTACTGGTAGACCGAGACATTTTGCACCCGCAACAATGCACCAGGGGGCTTTCAGTGCCCTCCACAACCTATCTCATCCGGACAATAGAGCGGCGGCCAGGCTGATTACTGAGTGGTTTACCTGGCTTCGCGTTAAGTAGGATGTTGGATTTCGGCAAAGACTTGCTTGCCGTGTAAACATTCTAAAGTCTCCAGACACACGAATGCCAGACTTGGAGATTTTCCTGTTTCAGATTTTCATTTCAATCACATCCATCCAGACTTGGTCATCTGCACCCACCATCAAGAGGGTACACTGATTTGCTCACATGCGAGGACCGAGTTTCCAGATAACAGGAGGCCATTCCTGTCACCCACCCCTCTGTGGAAACTGTCGCTCAGGCCTTCGTTGACTGTTGGATTCTGGCTTTCGGTGCACTAGGCGCTATTACCATGGACGAATGGTCTCAGTTTGAATCACTGCTATTCTGAGCTCTCACTGATCTTTTGGGGACCATCTGCACTCAGACTAATTTATCGTCCGTAGGCCAAAGGCCTTGTTGAGCATTTCCAATTGAAAGCAGGATTGACAGCAGGACAGGATGCATCTGTATGGAGTGAATGTTTGCCCATGGCCCTCCTTAACGTGCGCACTGCCGTAAAAGAGGACCTAGGTTGTACAGTTGTGGAACTAGTGTATGGCATCACTCTGTCTCTGCCTGGTGAACTGGTTCAACCAGTTAATGTAACTGCACTGTATGTACTGTCCAGTTAATGTCGACCGACGACAGGAGCGCAGGCAATTGCTTAGACCAACGTAAAAGTGACACAAGACAACTGCAGTGTGCGTGCTGGCTAATTTACAAATCTGCACAGATTTTCGTAAGACATGATGCCATTCACCAACCTGTTTATGATGACCTTTATAAGGTCAAACAATGTCACCATGACCCGGCAGAACGGGAAAGCTGACTCTGTCTCCATTGACCATTTGAATCTGGCTTATATCAAGGATCCGCCTTCTTTTTCACTGCCAATACCAAAGATCCCACACGACCTTTTCCAGTCTGATCGTCCATCACCCACCTTGCAGGGCCAGAATAAATCAGTCCAGAATATCAGCTCACCTGTAATGTAGCAGGACAGATCCAAGCATTCACCTACTCAAAAGCTGAGAGGGGAGGGCGGCATACTTACATCACCTTAGACTGAATGGGAAAGACAGGGGGTTGGCTAGAGAAGATTCTGGGAAGAAGAAGGATTGTGTAACTATCCTTATCAGTTTATTGAATTACTTTATTAATAAAAGTTCTTTTTTTTTTAATCAATAAAAATATCTTAAAAGACAGAAAAAAAACGTACACAAAAGAGAGAAATGTGAACAAAGAAAGAAGTGAGACAAACTGTGCAATAAATATTCAATAATAACATGTAAAGTAAGGGTCACTAAACAAGTCTCTGATTGAGTTTGATGTTGAGGAGTCTGATGTTGGAGGGCAGCAGCTTTTCCTGAACCTGATGGTATGAGTCTTGTGGCACCTGTACCACTTTCCTGATGGCAACAGAGAGAATAGAGCAAGCCATCGGGTTATGTGGATCCCTAAAGATTGCTGCTGCTTCCCGATGGCAGCATTTTATGTGGATTTTCTCAATGGCGGGGAGAGTTTTTCCTCTGATGTGCTGGGCTGTGTCCACTACTTTTTGCTGGGATTTCTGCTCAGAAGCACTAGTGCCTCCTTACTAGGCCATGATGTAGCCAGTCAGAACACTTTCCATGGCATGTCTGCAGAAGTTTGCCAAAGTTTTTGATGTCCTACCAAACCTCCCCAAACTCCTGAGAAAGTAGAGGAGCTGATGTGCTTTCTTCACGGACATTCATGTGTTGGATCCAGGAAAGGTCCTCCAAAATGGTGACTCCCAAAAAGTTAAATTTTCTCACCCTCTCCAGCTCTGCTCCCCCAATGATCACTGGATTGTACACCGCTGTTTTTCCCTCCTAAAGACTGCAGTCAGCTCCATGGTTTTGGTGACATTGAGTATGAGGTTATACTTCAGACACCACCTACCCCTAAACACCTCAGAGCTCTGGAACAGTACAATATTTCTGCATTCTTTCAGTTCACCCGCCAGTATCCTCCCCTAAGCAACCACCCCCAGCATCGAGCCCTTTTATGACAGGCAGCCACCTCTTTTAATTGGGGCACATTGTCATCAAATTCCACCAAACTCTCTGCCATGAGCTCTTCTCAGTAATACTCTGCCAAGAAGACAGAGGAAGTAACTTGGTGATGTTCCTGAAAACATCCCCATAACATTGCCAGTGACACGTGAATTGCAGGTCCATGACAGCCCAAAATAGAATAGGATCATTCCGGATGGTCATAGGCTAAAATGGGGTGGGGGGGGGTGGCTCTGTGAATGGAAGGGGAAGGGGTGGAGAGCTGGAGGAAAGGAGACAGGGATGGGGAGAAGGAGATCAGGAAGTGGGCTAGCAGAAGCCAGAGAAGTCGATGTTAATGCCATCCGGTTGGAGAGAGCCCAGGCGGAATAATGATTAATTCATTCTTCAGAAACACACTAAAACCTAGCATAAACCATTTCTCATACCACCCACCCACTTCTTGGCCCAGCTATCCCTTCAAGCAGGACCACTAGGCCTCAGGTCATAGAACAATAGAACCACAGAACACTACAGCACAGAAACAGGCCCTTTGGCCCATGTTGTCTGCACCAAACTATTATTTTGCTTAGTCCCATTGACCTGAACTCAGATCAAAGACCAACATACCCCTCCCATCCGTGTACCTGTCCAAATTTTACTTCCCTGCCAAAATTGAGCCCGCATTCACTACTTCAGCTGGCAGCTTGTTCCACATTCTCACCACTCTATGCACGAAGAGATTTCCCCTAATATTCCCTTTAAGCATCTCACCTTTCACCCTGAACCCATGCACTCTAGTTCTTGCAACTAACCTTAGTGGAAAAAAACTGCTTTCACTAACACTATGCCACACATAATTTTCAACAAAAGGGTGGACAATGTCTGTGATGGACATAGGAATCATTTCCCCTACTTCCACCTCTTCCCCTACCACCCCCCACCCCAACCTTCGGTGCCATCTTGCCCCATCTGTTCTTCACCTCTCCCCGAACAGCTTTCATTATTCCTCTCCTGTCACCTTCACTTTTTTTAAAATCAGATGTGTCCCCTTCTCAGCCCCATCCACCCTGTATGAATCTTCTTCCACCTGACCCCGTCTTTCCTCCCTTTACCTGCCAATCAACTGCCTCTGTCCGTCACACTTCACCTCTCTCACTCCTGTCCAGCCCTGTCCCACCCTACCTTCATTGTAACTTCGGAACTCTCTTAATGAAGGGGTCCAGCACTAAATACTGACCATTCTTTCACTCCCACGCTCTAAGTCCCTCCAGATTGTTTTCACTTGGCTCCAGATTCATGCTTCTGCGGTCTATCATGAGTCATCAGGAGAGGGAACTTGCTGTCCTAGAAAATAGTCAACACATGGCTGCAGATTCACCAGGGTGAAGGCCTCCTGTTTGCCTCCTCAGTAATAGGAACAGATGGGAAACAAGTGCTAACATTGCCAGAGACATTAACATCCCATAAATGAATCAATAAAAGGGAAACAAAAAAGCGAACTGCCTATCCCTTATGCAAATGTTAATTAGCTCTAATACCTAGACTGGTTAGAGGCTCTAACACCAAAGCTGCCACAAATCTAAGAATTTCCCTGGCAGTTGTTGAGTGAGCTGTCAGCAGGGATGTGGATCGATGGCGCTCTGTTGAGGTTTCCTAATGGATTGATTGATTAAAGGGCTAATTTTGTTTTCATAACTGGTTGGTGAATTGAGATTTTATTAGCTGGTGCGTGAGCCCATTGCATCTGCCAACGATATGTTTCTCGTTTCTCATCAAAGTCCCTTTCTGCAGTGTGTCTGATAAGCAGAGCACTTGTTTTGAGATTTGCATGCTGAATGGTCAGTTAAACGCCAGTTACAGCATGGTTTATGTCAATGACATGACATTGTTGCCTCATGCCTCCAGAGGCATTTAGGCAGGGACATGAACATACAAGGAATGGAGAGATGGGATTAGTTTAACTGGGCAATCATGGATCGCAAAGACATCACGGGCTAATGAACCCGTTCCTGTGCTGTTTGGCCTTCTATGAATAAGGTTAGTCAGATGTGAAGTTATCTGAACTGAAATTGGGGAGCGAAAGCATTCCTTGCAATTCATTTAAGAAAGCAATGAATTCAATCCCATATCCGCAAAGCAAGGGGTAATGGCATAAGAAATAAGAACAGAGAAGGGTGGAAATGTTCAGCAGATAAAACAGCCAGCACCTTTTTCCCAGGCCGGGAATAGCAGACACCTCAGGGCATCTGTACCAAGTGAAGGGAGGAAGGTTTAGGAGGGAGATCAGGGATAGTTTTTTTACACAGAGAGTTCTGGGTGCCTTGCCAGGGGTGGTGGTGGAAGCCAAATCATTGGGAGAATATAAAAGACTCTTAGAGAAGCACATGGATGGAAGAAGAACAGAGGGTTATGAGGTAGGGAAGTCTATAGGCTGGCACAACATCGTGGGCTGAAGGGCTTGTGCTTGTAGCAAAGACTTGTTGACTCAAACCAAGGCTTTTATTAACAAAAGAATGGAGTGTATTACATTGAGAGGAGCACAGGCTAACAGAGGAAAAAAAAAGCTGAGGCGATGGGAAGGGCAGCTCTCTGATTGGAGAAGAAAGGGGAGGAGGTGGGGATCTGGAGGAAAGGGATAAGGAAAGTGAAGACACAGGACACTTAATGTTTCAAGCCAGAGAACCTTCCTTAAACTATTAACCATGTTGTTCTCTGCAATAGACAAATAAGATGGAAGATTATATGGAACAACCTGGAACATGGAATCTGGGTTAATCCTTGAACAAATAGAAGTTTAGAAAGTACAGGTAGTCCCCGACTTGCCACCTATGCGACTTATCTGCACATACAACTGAAAATTTGTTTAAAAATATATATATAATTTATGCAGTTTATGTTGTATTTGACAAACTACAACAGGGATACAGGGCATGTCAGAGCCAAAATGTGCGTACTTACCTTGTTAGTCGGCGTCCCAGGGTCCATTGGCTGTGTGCATCCAACTTGATTCCTGTGCGCATGCGCAAGTGTTCGGTTGGTGCATGCATGCTTCATGTATTGGAGTTTGGCTGGTGCATGCGCGAGAGTTAAGGGGGCAAATTCATTACCGTTAGAGTATTTAACTCTCGCGCATGCACCAACCAAACTCCAATATGCGAACCTACCGCACATATGCCAACCAAAGACTTACGCACGCGCACTGGAATCAAGATGGTCATGCCCAGCCAATGGACACCGGGATGCCGACTAATAAGGTAAGTACGCACATTTTAGCTCTTTCATGCCCTTTATCCCTGTCAAATCCAACACTGACCGCATAAATTTTATATATTTTTTTAATGTACGCAATTCCGACATATGTCAGTTCCGAGTTACAACTGATCCTTAGGTCCAAATTGCAGTCGTAAGTCGGAGAATACCTGTGCAACAATATGTAAGAAGCACGGTACCCAAATTATATACAGTAAATTTCCACAACTTAC
The DNA here is from genome assembly GCF_036971445.1 of Narcine bancroftii. NCBI lineage: Eukaryota > Metazoa > Chordata > Chondrichthyes > Torpediniformes > Narcinidae > Narcine > Narcine bancroftii. The sequence continues at coordinate 16,895,627 of NC_091471.1, forward strand.
ATTGTATGTAATCATTTGCTTTGGCAGTAGATGGTGAGGCCCCGGTCTGGGCAGAAAGAAGGAGGTGGCGGCCCTGGTCCGGGTACAGGGAAAGCAGCGGCAGCCCCGGCCCCGGTCCGGGCAGTATGGTCCGACCTAGGAGGGGAGGCAGGCCCCTTCAGCCCGGGTAAGAAACCTGCATAGGAGAAGGCTACTCCGATATAAAACTTATGAGCCAAGGACTTCGCTGCCACGTCCCAACTTGCTTGGCCACGGCACACGAACCATGGGTGTAAAGGGTGGGCCCAATACTGCGCACACTGCACTCCACCTAAAAGCTCCTTTGCGCAGGCCCGAGGACATGTCCACGTCCTCCCCCTCCACGTCCTCCCCCTCCACGTCCTCCCCCTCCACGTCCTCCCCCTCCACGTCCTCCCCCTCCACGTCCTCCCCCTCAAAAGCACAGTTCGGTGGGCAGCAACCTCCTTTGAAGAAGACCACAGAGCCCACCTCACTGACAAAAGACAAAGGAGGAAAAACCCAACACCCAACCCCAACCATCCAATTTTCCCCTGCAACCGCTGCAATTGTGTCTGCCTGTCCCGCATCGGACTTGTCAGCCACAAACGAGCCTGCAGCTGACGTGGACATTTACCCCTCCATAAATCTTCATCTGCGAAGCCAAGCCAAAGAGAAGAGAAGAGATGGTGAATATGGACCAGAATACCACAAATAACTCCTCTGTTGTTCTTTACAATAATGTCATGGGGTAGGATCATTTCACTTCACACAAAAGTGTAGGCAGTTCATCAAAAAGGTGCCATCTCTCACAGAATAGGCCTGCCGCAGTAATCCCCCTAGATTCTTTGCACTCAAGGTTTGGACTCATCTTCTGATGTGGAGATGGGAGAAGCACCAAACAAGCTAAAGCTGCTGTGTACACTTTATTGTCCTGGCCACTCCACTCATGGGTGTTTATGAGATGCTGGGTGGACGTTGACCTAGCTGCAGAATAAGTCACTGGCCCACTTCCTCTGCACTGATTCATGATTTTCCAAGAAAGCACCAGTGAAAGGTGATCAAACCTTACAAGTTTCTCCTAGCAGATTTTCCCTTCTTCCTTCTCACAAATGCAACCATTCTGACCTGGACTCCCTGCGCTCGAACACTTTCCATATCGCTCATGGCTCTCATGTTGCAGCCATGTGAATCTTATGTCCAGCCACACTTGCAAAGCTGTGTTCAATTCCGGTTGCCCCGTTACAGGCTCTGGGATGGGTACAGAAGTGGTTCACCTGGATGTTGCCTGGTTTCAAGGGTATGAGCTACACAATAAGAGGTTGGATGAACATCGGGTTAATAAAATCGTGAGAGACATTGATAAGGAGGACAGTCCAAACATTTTCCCCAAACAAAAGTGTCACACACACATAGGGAGGCATAAATTTAAGGTGAGGGGGAAAAAGTTTAAGGGAAATGTGAAGGGGAAATTATTATGCCAAGAGTAATGGTGAAATCAGATGTAACAGTATTGTTTAAAGGGCTTCTAGATAGACAATGTTTGGGATAAAGAGACATTTTTTTCCTTTATTTGCCCCTGTGCTCCACAGTTTTACATTTGTAATCAAACAATTCACATATAATTAAGTAGCACATTCCAGATTTTATTCAAGGTTATTTGTGTACATTTTGGTTTGACCATGACAAAATTACAGCACTTTTTATACAAAGTGGCCTCATTTCAGGTCACCGTAATGTTTGGGGCATTTGGCTTTAGAGGTATTTAACACAGGTATGTTTAATTGCTTCATTGGTGCAGGCAGTTCATCTGAGAGCTTCATAAGAGAGCTAGGCTTGCTTCTAAGGTTTTGATCACTTTTTGATTCTGTAGTTGCCATTTTTCAGCACGAGGACCAGAGTTGTGACAACGAGAGTCAAAGGAGCCATTATGAGGCTGACAAACAAGAATAAAGCAGCAAGAGACATCGCCCAATCCTCCGGATACCAAAATCAATCGTTTGGAACATCACCAAGGGACTGGTCGGCCAAGGAAGATCTCCACTGATGATGACGAAAAGATTCTCATCATAATGAAGAAAGGATGTCCAACAGATCAGAAACACAATGACAAATGCAGAAAACTTCATGACCTGAAATACAGAGTCTACACTGCAAGATGCAAACCTCCAGTTAGCCACAGAAAGGATGGCCAGGTTACAATTTGCCAAGAAGTATTTCAAAGAACCTAGAGAATTCTGGAGAAAGGTCTGGTGGACAGATGACACCAAGATTAACCTGTATCGGAGTGATGGCAAGGGCAAAGTGTGGAGGTGTAAAAGAAGTGCCTAAGATCCAAATTGTACCACCTCTGTTAGCATTTGCATCTTGCAGTATTTCTTTCATGAGGACTTCCAGGAAATGGTTTCTCCATGGTCAAAACAAAATGTTTAGAAATAACCTTGAATAAAATCTGGAATGTGCACTTTAATTGCATGTGAATTGTTTGATTACAAACTTAAAACTGCAAAACACAGGGACGAACAAAGGAAAAAAAGTGTCTTTGTAACAACCATTACAAGAGGGAATGCATAATAAACATTATGTTTAAGACAGGATGGAGGAATATTTATCAGGTGCAAACAGCAGGGTTTAGTTTGAATTGAACATTGTTTAGCCCAAACATGTGGGCCAAAGTGAAAATGTAAGTTTTAAAGGTGTAACCAAAATAATATAGCAGAGAACATTTCATGGTATGTTTTGATAATTCAGCAAGGATGAACTGATTATGAAGAGCAACAACAACCCCATATTTGCCAAAGGCAGTGAAAGACTTGGGGAAGGGGCACGAATCCCAGGAGAATTCGAAGAAACTTACTTGTTTTGGAAAACTGGAATTTGTCCGTATAAATATGCCATTTGTGAGCCACGTGGCAGATTCCCTTGTGGTGAGATTAGCTGGAGGTGGCAGGGCCTTTTGATATAACAGAGTTCTCATGTTTTGCAAAGCAAAAATAAAGCACTTGCCACCTATATCTGTGTTCGTTTGTCAAGTGTTTGCAGGTTCATATTAACATCAGGGCCATCTGTTGTGCTGCACCATGTCCTCCATCTTCTTGCCCTTGATTTATACTGAGTGATCTCTTTTTTAACTGTAACTCTGTACTCTGAACTTATTCAATTGTTCTACTTCAGAGTGATGCATCGATGAAAACTTAATTATTTCCACCTATTGTCACTAATCCCATTGGATTCCCTCCATCTCCTCTCCCCACCAGTCCCACTCCAGATTCTACCATATAGAATGGATTTGGACCCGAAGGTCCGTCTGCTCTTCCACACTGTTAGGTATCCGACCATTAACTCTTTACTCAACCTTTGCGTTGGACCTTCCAAAATGCATCACTTCCCACTCATCTGCCTTGAACTCCATCTATCACATTTCTGCCCATCTCTGCATCCTGTCCATATCCTTTTGTAATCTAAAACAAACTTCAACACTATCCACAATTCCTCCAAACTCATATCACCTGCACACTTACTGACCCATCCTTCTTCTCCTTAATCTAGAGCCTTTTATAAAAATAGTTAAAAGAGGGGTTCCAGAACAGATCCCTACAGCACTCCACAAGTTACTGATCTCCAGGCAGAATACTTTCCATCCACTACTACTCTCTGCTTTCTACAGGCAAGCCAATTGTGAATCCACAGTGCTGTAGGAGCAGTGTTAGAACAATGAGTCTGTGGGCAATGGGAACCCTGGCATTTTTTTTCAGACAAGCTGTCACCAGCTCAGGCAAAGTATAGTATTTTGATTGAGAACCCTTGGGCATCTATCTTGCAGTGAAATATTTCTGTTTTTTTCTATTGGAAGGTTGTCCTTTCATCATTTATACAGATAATCAGCCTCTTACGCCTACTGTGAGTACAAGCTCACATCTCTGCTCGCCCAGAGAGATTCAGCCCTTGGTCTTCATCCTACAATTTTCATCAGACATACGGCACATCCAAGGAATAGCGAATGCTGTGGCTGACACCCTGTACAGGTGCGATAGACACCTTGCATACAACTACTGCCATCAATTTCACGCCAAGGCTCATACACAGCACACCAAACCCAATCTCTTCCTACTATCTGGTCTCCATCTTCAAGATGAATTGGGTGAAAGGCTAGTCTGTGATTTTTCCACAGGAAGGCCTAGACCTTTTGTGCCGGCGGCCACGAGATGGGAGATTTTTTGAGTCTCTTCACAATCTATCGCATCCTGGTAGAACATCAATCAAACTAGTTGTGATAGTACAGATCTATCACCAATGTATATAGTGTATATTGTTACAGTATCTAGACTGTGCTTACAGCGATTGGCTGAGAGATAAGCCACGCCTATTGTCTGGGCCTTGAAGGGTTGTGTCCCTAGCCAGGTCGGATCATTCCGAACTGGTCGGCCACCTGTGAAGAGCTCCTGTCTTTTGCTAATAAAAGCCTTGGTTTGGATCAACAAGTCTTTGATTCTTTCGACGAGCTCTACAATTTTAATTAGCAAAAAGAATTTTTTTTGAAAGGGATGGAGCATTTAACTCGGTCAGAAAAACTTGATATCGACCCACAGTCAGCTACAGCCTTCAAAGCCTTTAAGTTCTGGCTGCTGAACTTTGAAAACTTCCTGAGATTCATTCAGGTAGAGGAGGATAACCAGCATCTAACAGCATTGCTGTCTATGGTGTCCTTGAGAGTCTACGAGACCATCCAGGACGAGACCACTTACACCACAGCCATAAAGGTACTGAAAGGACTGTATGATCAACCGGTGAACAGAGTTCATGCCTGGCTCGTGCTTGCATCGAGGAAGCAACAGCCCGGCGAGTCCAGCAGGGCATATTTACGAGTATTAAAGGCGTTGGGCAAGGACTGTAACTGTGTGGACAAAACTGCTGCTGAGATCACAAACGATCTCGTCCGGGATGCCTATGTGGCTGGGCTCCGATAGAACGAAGTGAGGCTGCGCTTGCTCGAGCAAGGGGTAGAAAAACTAGAGGACGTGGCCCGGATTGCAATCACAATGGAGGGTGCAGCCTTAAAGTCCACCGAGTTCTCTAGGGACTGGACCCCTCGTTCTGATGTGAGTTGAGTGCCCTTCTACCCTACACAGTTGAGGAGATCCTCTCCATGACCCGAGCCTGTTTGGTGTGCGCTGAATGCAAGCCCCAATTCTCCCGTCCGGATAACTCCCACGTTATCAAAGCCACCCGCCCCTTCGAGCGTCTTAGCGTAGACTTTAAGGGGCCCCTACCGTCGACCAACCATAATACCGACATCCTTACGGCCATCGACGAGTACTCCCGCATCCCGTTCGCTGTGCCCTGCCAAGACACCACTGCCACCTCAGTGATACAGGCCCTTCACAGTATTTTCACCATTTTTGGGTACCCCAATTCCATCTACAGTGATAGGGGGTCCTCATTCATGAGCTGCAACAGTACCTTCTGGAGTGTGGTATCACTTCAAGCAGGACCACGAGCTATAACCCACGCGGTAACGGCCAGGTCGAGAGGGAGAATGCCACCATATGGAGAGCGGTTACACTGGCTCTCCGGTCTAAAGGTCTCCCCACCTCTCACTGGCAGGAGGTTCTCACTAGTGTCTTACACTCCATCCGCTCCCTCCTATGTACCGCAACAAATGCCACCCCCCACGAAAGGATGTTCCTTTTCCCGAGGAAATCCGAAACAGGAACCACTGTACCGGCATGGCTCACCGTCCCTGGCCCCGTCCTTTTGCGACGCCACGTCCGACACTCAAAGAACGACCCCTTGGTCGACCAAGTGACTCTACTCCACGCGAACCGGGCGGGAGGACACTGTTTCGGTGCGGGACCTAGCTCAGGACGCGGTAGACCCAGCAAACCCCCCAACCCAACTTTTCCCAACCCTTTAGTCCCCAGGCCCCGTGCCACAACAGAAGGACCAACAGCACCCCAGTGACCCGGGCCACCCTGCCGACAACACGACTGGGGAATTGAGCGAAGGAGTGGTCGCACCCGACGAGCCCGCTGGCGACACCACTCCAGCGACCCCAATCCCGGCACCACGGCGGTAACGCCGGATGGTCAGACCCCCTGACCGCCACAGTCCTTAACCTACCCCTTCCTTTCATTCTATCCCTCGTTTTTTTTGTTTTTTTTTCCAGGGTCAGTTCTCCAAGAAGGGGTGAATGAGATAGTACAGATCTATCACCAATGTACATAGTGTATATAGTTACTGTATCTAGACTGTGCTTACAGCGATTGGCTGAGAGCTAAGCCATGCCTACTGTCTGGTCCTTAGAGGGTTGTGTCCCTAGCCAGGTCAGATCATTCCGGACTGGTCGTCCACCTGTGAAGAGCTACTGTCTTTTGCTAATAAAAGCCTTGGTTTGGATCAGGAGTATTTTACCTGGTCTCGTGTCAAACGGGATGTTGGATTATGGACAAGGATCTGCTTGCCATGTCAATGCTATAAAGTCTCCAGATACATGAAATCTATGTTGGGGAATTTTGTTGTTCCAGATTCCCATTTCCAGCATGTGCACCTAGACTTGGTAGTCCCATTTCCACCACCTCGGAGATGTACTTATTTGCTCACATGTGAAGACTGGACTACCAGGTGGAAGGAGGTCATTCCTATCACTGACATCTCTGTGGAGACGGTCACTCGGGGTTTTTTGAATCATTGGATTCCATCTTTCGGTGTTCCAGTCACTATTACAACAGATCGAGGGTCTCAGTTTGAGTTGGCGTTGTTCTGAGTTCTCGCTGATCTTATGGGCACTACTATACTTGCACTACAGTTTACTATTCACAGGCCAATTGCTTAATTGTGCATTTCATCGACAATTGAAGGCAGCATTAATACATGGAGTGAATATTTGCCCATGGTTCTCCTTGGAGTACATACTGCTTTTAAGGCAGATCATGGATGTTCGGTGGCAGATGTTAACCTTGCCAGGTGAGTTTGTGAATCTGAGATGAACCTCAACAATCTATGATCTGACTAGTTATGTCGATCATCTTCGGGAAAGCCTACTCCTATGCGGCAGGCATCACCTGCAGTGTATGTGCCAAATGATTTACCACACTTTTCTCATGTTCCTCCGGCACGATGCTGCTCAAACCACTTCAGCCCATTTATAATGGTCCTTTTCAGGTCTTATGAGGCCACTCAAAGACTTTTGTGATTGACAGGAATGGAAAGAGTGACGTGGTTTACATCGACAAGTTGAAGCTGGCGTACGTCGATGGTCCATAATTCTGCATCAGAGCCAGGGTCACAGCCTTGCCAGTCGGACTGTGCATCGCCTTTCTTGAACTATAGTACGAGGTCGGGCCAAGCTATCAACTCTCCAGGCCGTTACTTGGCAGGACAGTTCCATTGGTCGCCTCCTTGCATAGCTCTGAAGCTGGGGGGAGGGGTGGTGCCGTGGTTGTATACTTGCCTTCATCGGGAAGAGGAGTGCGAGAGGGTCAGGATCGCCTGTGTGGCAGTGAGCCAATGAGAAGGTCAGAGGGGTTTGGCTGGGTGGTGTTTGGGGAGTTGAAGAATGCAATGTGGCGCCTAGTGAATAATAAAGAAAATCAACTTCATGGTGTGTTGAACGAAACGAGTGAGTGTTTGTAAGGTGTGGTAAATTGGTGCCATTAAAATCCTATGCTTCATGACTTTCTGAATGAGTCTATCTTGGGGGACTTTGCCAAATGCCTTCCCAAAATCCATATACGCCACATCTAGTGCCCAACTTCTTTTGTTACCTCAGCAAAAAGAAAATCATTTGGGTTCATAAGTCACGGCCTTCCTTCACAAGGCCATGCTGACTATCGCTGGGAAGACTGTACTTCTTCAAATGCTCATATATCCTGTCCTTAAGAATGCTCTCCAATAATCTGCACACCACTGACGCAAGACACTCCCTGTTCCCTTTTTTTAGACAAGGGGATCGCATTTGCCATTCTCCAAAGGTAGAGCAGTAATAAAACAGAAGTGCCAATAGTAGTGCAAATCAAAAAGAAAATGCAGTCTTACAAAGAAAAATAGCAGAGTGTAGAGAAATGTGGAGTTAAATGGTTCAAGTCTATAAAACTTCAGCAGCGGGAGGTCCATTTAAGAGTTGGATAACCGCAAGCAAGAAACTTAAATTCAGAGGATCACGTGATCCTTGATCACGGTGATCAAGGTGGGATGGGCTCTTTAATGCACAGCATTCCAGAGCCATCATGTGATATAGAAGGAGTGAAAGGAGGGGATGCATAAACATTTCCATAATGGCCTGAGCTGTACTCACAGTGGAATTAGAGTCACTGGGAGGTGTGAGGTAGCTGCTTACCCAGCTGTGCACCCGGCCATGAAGTGCTCACAGGCACACAGCATCGTGATCCATTGAAAAGTTTCAAAGGAACTTTACAGAGCTATGTTTGTTTAAGGAGGCTGTTCAACAATTCCTTGAAACACAGTCAATGGCGCTTGGTCGTGCAAGTGGCCTTTTTTGAGTCCACTGTTGCTTGGATGGATGAATCTGTGGAATTTGCTGCCACAGACAGCTGAGGAGGCCAAGTCATTAGATAGATTCACAGCGGAGCTTGACAGGTTCTCGATTCATAACGTTGTCAGGAGAATGGGGTTGAGAGAAAAAAATGTACCACCCATGATTCGAATGGCAGAGCCTAATTGATGGGCGGAATGACCAAATTCTGCTCCTCCATCATAGTCTGATGGACCTATGACAGTATTGATACCATGATCCGTAAATTATAGATGACACCAAAATTGGTGGTGCAATGGAGGTGAAGAAGGGTATCTAAGTTTAAAGCAGGGTCTAGATCATTTAAAAAGGTGGGCCAAGGAGCTTCAAATGGAATTTGATCCAGGCAAGTGTGAGGCAATGTATTTCAGTAAATCAAACCAGGGAAGGACTTAGATAGCAAATGGCAGGGCCCTGGAGAGAGCTGTAGAGCAGAAAGATCGAGGGGCACACATATATAGTTACCTAAAGTTTGCAACTCATCAGACAGGGTGTTGAAGAAGGAGTTCGACAAACTTGCCTTCATGGGTGAGGTATTGAATACAAAAGTGGAGGATGAGATGCTAGAGGATTGTTGTCCTGTGGTTTAAAAAAGGCTCCAAAAATAAACCAGGTGATTGTAGGCTGGTGAGCCTGACATCAGTAATAGGCAAATTGTTGGCGGGAGTTCTGAGAGATCTGGTACCTAAGTATTTGGACAGCCAAGGACTGATTAAGTTGAGTCAGTATCGCTTTGTGTGTGGTAGGTCATGTTTAAGGAATCTTGTCGAGTTTTTTGAGGAGGTTACAAAGGAGGTAGATGAAGGAAAGCAGTGGATGTTGACCACATAGACTTTAACAAGGCCTTTGACAAGTTCCCATAAATGAGGTTGGTTCAGAGGGTTAAGACACTTGGTATCCATGGAGAGGATGTAAATTGGATTCAAAATTGGCTGTGTGAGAAAACAGAGAGTGGTAGTGGATGGTTGCTTCTCAGATGGGAGGCCTGTGACTAGTGGTGCCTCAGGGACCTGTGTTGAGACCATTGTTGTTTGTTGCCTATATCAATGATCTGGATGATAATGTGGGAAATTGGAACAGTGTTTTCTGATGACACAAAGGTAGGAGGCGTGGTGGATAGTGAGGAAGATTTTCAAAACTTGCAGAGGGATCAGGACCAATTGGGAGAATGGACCAAAAAATGGCCGATGGAGTTTAGTGCAGACAAGTGTGAGGTGTTCCATTTTCAAGAGAAAATCCAGGTCGGAAATACATAGTAAATGGTAGGGGTCTGAGGTGTGCGGAGGAGCAAAGAGATCTGGGAGTACAGATGCATTGTTCCCTGAAACTGGTGTCATAGGTGGACAGGGTTGTAAAGAAAACTTTTGGGATTTTAGCCCTTATATCTTTTCTTTCTTTGGCTTGGCTTCGCGGACGAAGATTTATGGTGGGGTATGTCCACGTCTCCTGCAGGCTTTATATATCACGTTATGTTAATGTGGTTTAAGACCTTGGTGAGGCGAAATTTGGAATATTGTGTGCCGTTCTGGACACCTAACTACTAGAAGGATATCAATAAGATTAAGAGAATGCAGAGAAGATTTGCTAGGATGTTGCCAGGTTTTAAGGAGTTTAGTTACAGGGAAAGATTAAACAGGTTGGGGACTTTATTCCTTGGAGTGAAGGAGAATGAGGGGAGATTTGATCGAGGTTTACAAAATTATGAGAAGTATAGACAGAGTGGATGTGAGTTGGCTTTTTCCACTGAGATTGGGGGTGATAAATAGGCGAGGTTGTGGTTTTTAGCTGAAAGGGTAAAGGTTTAGGGCAGTGGTTCCCAACCTTTTTATGCCCCGCACCCCTAAAAAATTTTAATATGTTCTCACACCCCTTAAAGTAATAATTTATTTAGAATAAAGTAATAATGTATTTAGAATAAAGGTGAAGGTGACCATAACAAATTTGTATAATCAATTTTTAATAATATATAAACAAAAATGAAACATATGGAAAATAAACAAAATATTACAACAATTTTAAAGTTGCATAAATCCTATAAAAAACATTAAATTTTCATCCATGCATGAAATTTCTTTAAAAAAATTAAAGAACTAATGTTCAAATGTTCATAAGCCAATTTAAATTTAATGACTCTTTTGTTCCTGTTTATTGCTTAAGAGTTTTTCAAAATGTGGCATTTTGTTGCTGATACCACTCCACGTGTCTGCCTGGGCACCCAAACGATTTCTAGATTTTGTCTTGATTGATAAAAGGGCCCTAAATCCAGACTCGCATAAGTATCTCATCGCGAATGGGGTGAGCACAGTTAGTGCTTTTTCACAAAGTCTTGGAAACGTGTCCATTGCCGAACACCAATATTGTTCCAAAGTTTTGCTTTCAAACTGCATTTCAAGAACAAGATATAAAACCTAATTTTGGAAGGGTTGCTCGAGAATCAAAGCGGGCCCCCGCTGTTTTCACCATGTCAACATATGAAATCATTACCGTTCGAGTACACACATAGCCGCAATGCTTGGATGATCAGTGTCATCTTTGAGGATTGGTTTTGTCTGTGCTCATTTGCATAAGCAAAAGCTAGAACCCAAAGCTCTTTGGCTTGACAACTGTCCCCCCAATCTATTAAGCTGCAATGGAAAGATCCGAGTTTCTTACCTCCCAAAGAACGCTACATCTAAGATCCAGCTTCGAGATCAGGCAGAATTACAGGCATGAATTAATTAATTGAATTGTAGATGAATCAACAAAGCATGATCGCTTAAGGAGTTTGTCACTGAGGTGGGAAGGGCTGGGCAGCAGTCAGCTCCTTGTGTGTGGGAAAAATGCTGGGAGAAGGGTCTGGGTCTAGCCTTTTCATCACGAAAATCCACCAAGGAAGATGATGACGAGAAGAGGTGGGTGAGGCACAGAGGTTGTTTCAAATTAGCAAGGAGGATTTTCACCAGTGGTACTCTGCCGATGACGAATGCCCGACATACGAGCATCTGACGGACTCCGAGATCGTCCGTAACATTACTATAGCACCAGTTCCCGAGCCACAGGAGGATGACAGTGAGCCTCCACCCTCACTCTTGAAAGTGTCCGAAGCCATTGAGTACCTTGAGCCTGGCCTCTGTTGGTTGGAGACCCAGGGTGTGGACACATAAAAACCTCCAGCTCAGAAATATTCTGGATTTCGGTCGCCGCTGGCAACCTGAACACGCAATTGCTTTTTTAAGAAATAAAATGATGATTGTAAGAAATTTTTAAAAAAATGATTGTAAATACAGGTATTGTACGTGTTCTTTGTTTCATTGAAAACAATTTTTCTTGTGACCCCGATTTACCACAACCCACTTTTCATGATCCGACATTTTGGACCCAAACCAATTCGTTATAACGGAATTCTACTGTATATATTAAATTACCCCAGGCATGGAAAGAGATTATAAATGTAAAAGATGGATAAATGATAAAGATTCACAGTCAATAACCAGAAGGCATAACTTTAAGACCTAGACAGAAGGAAAGGGGAGGAGGATTACTCAAGTAAAGGATAGATTCCCCAAACAGAAACAAATGGGAAATCAGAATCAAGATGTTGATGCAATCACAAAGAAGGCTCGCCAGCGGCTATACTTTGTGATGTGTCTGAGGAGATTCAGTATGTAATTGAAAACTCTTGAAAACTTCTGCAGGTGTACTGTGGAGAGCATTCTGGCTGGTTGCATCACTGTCTGATATGAAGGCGTCAACTCTCAGGACAAGAATAAACTCCAGAGGGTTATTAACTCAGTCTACGACATCTGCAAGAGGTGGTGTCTTAAAAAAGCAGCCTCTAGCCACCCAGGCCATGCCCTCTTCACTCTGCTACCATTGATTGGGGAAAAAGTACAGGAGCTTAAAGATGAGCACAAGGACAGCTTCCTCCCTGCTGCCATCAAATTCCTGAATAATAAATGAACCAAAGACTCCGCCTTAGTTTTCGTGTATTATGTTGTTTTTTTAATTTGTAGTAATGTTGTAAGATGGTTATAATATGAATGTTTGCACTGTGAGGCTACAGGAAAACACCAAATTTCTTGACTTATTTATGACAATAAATTCTGATTCTAATTCTGAAGTTCAAATTTATTTGTCATCTGATCGTAGCAGTGCAACCTGATGAAACCATCGTCTCCGGTCCATGGTATAGAACAGTGAAAATCACAGGTACACACATAACACACTTTTAGACTAATAATACTTATTCTTTTTCTTTGGCTTGGCTTCGCAGACGAAGATTTATGGAGGGGTAAATGTCCACGTCAGCTGCAGGCTCGTTTGTGGCTGACAAGTCCGATGCAGACACGGTTGCAGCGGCTGCAGGGGAAAATTGGTGGGTTGGGGTTGGGTGTTGGGTTTTTCCTCCTTTGTCTTTTGTCAGTGAGGTGGGCTCTGCGGTCTTCTTCAAAGGAGGTTGCTGCCCGCCGAACTGTGAGGCGCCAAGATGCACGGTTTGAGGCGAGATCAGCTCACTGGCGGTGGTCGATGTGGCAGGCACCAAGAAATTTCTTTAGGCAGTCCTTGTACCTCTTCTTTGGTGCACCTCTGTCACGGTGGCCAGTGGAGAGCTCGCCATATAACACGATCTTGGGAAGGCGATGGTCCTCCATTCTGGAGACGTGACCTACCCAGCACAGTTGGATCTTCAGCAGCGTGGATTCGATGCTGTCGGCCTCTGCCATCTCGAGTACTTCGATGTTAGGGATGAAGTCGCTCCAATGAATGTTGAGGATGGAGCGGAGACAACGCTGGTGGAAGCGTTCTAGGAGCCGTAGGTGATGCCGGTAGAGGACCCATATTACATATTACACATTACATCTGTACATATATTAAAATAAATATTTATAATAAATTGTAGAATTACAGAGTTGTTTTGGCAGTCATTCAGCCTTCTCACCCACCCCCCCCCACCCCCAATGGGGAGAAACTGTTTCTCCGCCTGGTTCTGGCTCTGATGTTTCTCTATCTTTTATCCGACAGGAGTTGCTGGAAGATGCCACGTGGAGTGGTGGAAGGGTGGTGGTGGAAGGGGTCCTCCCTGATTTTGTGAGCCCTCTTTAAACAACATGTGGAGCCAAAGAGGCAGCTGCAACCTTGGGAGCCACCGTTTTTTTTATATATTATCCATAGATTCCATATTATCACGGAGAAACACAGGTCACTGTAATCCTGAACAGCAAACAACCCATAGGAGGAATTCAGCAGGTCAAAGAGCAACAATGGGAATTAATTTTTTATTTTAATTACACATACAGCACAGTAACAGGCCACTTTGGCCCACGAGTCCTTCCCGCCTAATTTACACCCAATCGACCTATTAACTGCCCCCCCCAATATATTTTGAATGGTGGGTGGAAACTGGAGCCCACGGGGAAAACTCACGCAGGCAGTGCAGGATTCAAACCTCGGTCTTGGTCATTGGTGACATAAAGGCGTTGCGCTAACCGCAACGCTAACTGTGTCGTGCTAATTAATGGTTGATATTTCAATCTGGAGCCCTTCATCAGGACTCATATATCCCATAAGGTACAATAACACTGAAGGGCACTACCAGTAACCACCAAGACTAGGCTGAGGGAACGATAGGCTTTAATATACAGAAGAACCTTGCTGGCCCGGATCCAGGTATGGGAATGGAGTGAAGGGAGACCTTTATGGCCCAAGACCTTGGGGGAGGAGTCATAGGGTATGAGTCATCAGTGGGTGGGCCAGCTCCGTATAAACACCAGTCAATCATAATTATATACAATGGAGGAAACATATCACCACAAACACTTTTAAAGATTGTATAAAGCATATCTAAAGGAACTATATTTTCAATAAGTGATGTGGTGCAATTGCCAGAATTTTAGTTCTTGTTTCAAAATGTTGAGTTGTTGACCTATATGAGTTTAAATCTTAACAAATTTAAATTCAAATAATTACATAAATTTGGAATTAAAATGCAGGAATTTGGAATTAAAAACAATTTTTCATTATCATGAAAAGCCATCTGCTTCACTGATATCCATCAGAAAAAAAAAGATATTTGGAGATGTCAAACTTCTATGTTAAAAGACATTGAGACAAGTCCATGGATAGGGATGGTTTAGAGCAGACATTGTTAACGGAGGTTACAGCACATTTTTTTTGGGGGGTGGGGGCATGGACTGAAATTACCTAATACTTTTTATGTTTTTGCTTTATGCACTCAGGAGAGAAGTATGGAAGAAACCAACTGCTTTACCAGAGAAGGCAGCCCATAAAATTTGAGTCCCAACGCAGTCATAGCCAAATCAAGGGTGAGAATGGCTGCTTTAGAGGGAGATGGACCAAACACAAGGTTAGGTAGGCATCTTGATCTGCATTGATGAGTTTGGCCGAAGGGCCGTGTTCATGCTGTATGATCGAAACAGGTGTAAGTCATGTACAGAAAAAGATTTGTGCGAAGAAAAACAATGAACAGGGAGACCTTGAGGGTCTAGTCTAAAGGTCACTGAAAGTGGCAACTGGAGGTGGTGAAGAAGGCACATGGTGTACTTGCCTCCACAGGTCAAGGCTTAGGACATAAAAGTTTGGACTTTATGTTGCAACTTTATGAAACATTGATTAGACTGCGCATTTTGATAGACCATGTTAACAAGCTTACAGCGGGATCTGGACCAGTTAGAAGAAATGGGTTGAAAATGGAATTTAATTGATTTTGACATTTAAGAAAAATTTGGACAGGTGCTTGTATAGGAGGGGTATGGAGGGCTCTGGTCCGAGTGCAATTTGACTAACCAGAATAATAGTTCAGTACAGACTAGATGGCCTAGACATGTAGCATCCAGAGGGAGGAAAGGGTAACCAACTTTTCAGGCCTGGATCCTGAATGTGGTAAAGCAGGCAGGAGCCTGAATTCAAAGGTAGGGGGAGGGTGAAGGAGGAGAGGAGCGGGGAAGGGGCAGTGGGAGGAGCACAGGGTAACTGGTAAGATGGATATGGGTGAGAGGACAGAAGCAAAACACTAAGAAGTGAAGGGAGAGAGGGTCAACAGTCGTTCTCTGTTTGGAAGCAGCCTCCATCGGACCGTGGAACTTTTTAACAGCCGACACTCAGATCAGTTAAACTCCGCGGCAGTTTCAAACAGTCAGTGATCGGGCCATTTAAACTTCATGGAAGCTGGAAGCAGCAGATTCTCAGTCCATTTAAGCATCACAGGAGATTTAAAGAGACCTCGCACGGACCATTTAAACTCTGCGGGTGTTACCAGCAGCTGACCCATGGGCCATTTAAAGAAGACCTGGCCGAGTGGATGGAGAGGAGAGCTACAGGTTAAGCTGAGGGGCTGATTCCTGAGGCTTCCAGTCCCTACCATCTGCCTGGCCAATGTACAATCCTTGGAGAGGAAACTCAATGAACTCCAAGAACATCAGAGAAATGTGATGTGCTTACAGAAACATGGTTAAATGTGGCATTCTGTACATGGCGCTGCAGTCCATGAGCTATACCCTCCACTGTTCGGTGTCAGGGAAAATTAGAGAGGTCTCTTCTCTTTGGCTTTGCTTCGTGGATGAAGATTTATGCAGGGGTATGTCCACGTCAGCTGCAGGCTCGTTTGTGGCTGACAAGTCCGATGCGGGACAGGCAGACACGGTTGCAGCGGTTGCAGGGGAAAATTGGTTGGTTGGAGTTGGGTGTTGGGTTTTTCCTCCTTTTTCTTTTGTCAGTGAGGTGGGTTCTGCAGTCTTCTTCAAAGGAGGTTGCTGCTCGCCGAACTGTGAGGTGCCAAGATGCACGGTTTGAGGCGATATCAGCCCATTGGCAATGGTCAATGTGGCAGGCACCAAGAGATTTCTTTAGGCAGTCCTTGTACCTCTTCTTTGGTGCACCTCTGTCTCAGTGGCCAGTGGAGAACTCGCCATATAACACAATCTTGGGAAGGCGATGGTCCTCCATTCTGGAGACGTGACCTACCCAGCACAGTTGGATCTTCAGCAGCGTGGACTCGATGCTGTCGACCTCTGCCATCTCGAGTACTTCGATGTTGGAGATGAAGTCGCTCCAATGAATGTGGAGGATGGAGCGGAGACAACACTGGTGGAAGCGTTTTAGGAGCCGTAAGTGATGCCGGTAGAGGACCCATGATTCGGAGCCGAACAGGAGTGTGGGTATGACAACGGCTCTGTATACGCTAATCTTTGTGAGGTTGGTTGTTTCTCCAGACTCTTTTGTGTAGTCTTCCAAAGGCGCTATTTGCCTTGGTGAGTCTGTTGCCTATCTCGTTGTCGATCCTTGCATTCGATGAAATGGGGCTGGTAGTCATGTTGGGGAGCTGGCTGATGGAGGACCTCCGTCTTCTTCAGGCTGACTTCCAGATCAAACATTTTGGCAGTTTCTGCAAAACGGGACGTCGGTGTCAGGGAAAAGGGTTATGGGGATAAGGCTGGAAAGGGATACTGATGGTAGTGATCAGCCATGATCTGCAAAATGGCAGTGCTGGCTCAACGGGCCGAAGGGCCTACTCCAGCTCCTATTGTCTATTGTCTATAATTAGAGAGGTAGCACTTGTGTCGTCATCAATTCATCATGGTACACAAATGAGACGGTCATGTCCTAGTCCTACTCCCCCGATCTGGAACATTTGACCACCCATTCTACCTGCCAAGGGACTTCATCACCATCATAGTTTACATTCCACTACAGGCTAACATCAGGTTGGCACTGGAGGGACTGAGCACTGTGATTGGCCGCCGTGAGACAGCGCATCTTGATGCCTTCCCGATCATTGTAGGGGACTTCAATCAGGCCAACCAGAAGAAATCTCTAACGAGCTAACACCAATACACCACATGTGAGGCCAGAGGAGCCAACACACTCGACCATTGCAAGAACGCCTACCAAGCCATACCACCACCGCACTTCGGCAAATCTGATCACCTGGCTGTACTTCTCCTCCCGGCGTGTAAGCAGTGACTGGGGACCATAGCACCAGAGGTGATGACAGTAAAAGTTTGGTTGAGGGAGGTGAATGAGCGCTGGCAAGACTTCTTTGAATCAGTGGACTGGACCATATTCAAGAATTCATCCTTAGACTTGAATGAATATGTAACATGTGTCACCCACTTCATCAAGACCTGGGTGAATGAGTGTGCACCCACCCGCATATACCGCGTGTTTCCCCAACCAGACGCCTTGGATGGATCAGAGGATTCACAACCTGCTGAGGCTGATTTAGGCTGGGGATCAAGATCTCTACAAGAGGTCTAGGTGCAACCTGCAGAAGGCAACCTCTGAAGTGGTAGTTCTAGAGGAAGTTAGAGATAGAGATATTTACATGCCAACTTTGATAGGGAGTGCAGGCCATTACAGACTAGAGAGTGAATCCTTGCAAGATGTCAGGCCCTGATGGCGTACCTGACAGGCAACTGATAATCTGTGCTAACCAACTAGCAGGAGTGTCCACGGACATTTTCAACCTCTCATTGTTGCAGTCAGAGGTTCCTACCTGCTTCAAAAGGGCAGCAATCATCCCAGTGCCCAAGAAGGGTAGTGTGAGCTGCCTCACTGACTATTGTCAAGTCGCACTAACCTCTACTGTGATTGAATGCTTTGAGAGGCAGGTCACGGCCAGAATTAACACGTACCTTAGCAAACATCTGGACCCACTGCAATTCACCTATCGCTCCACAGCAGACGCAACATCGCTGGCTCTCCACTCAGCTCTGGATCACCTCAAAAACAGCAACTCAAACATATGGCTGCTCTTCATCAACTACAGCTTGGCCTTCAATTCCATTATTCCCTCAGTGCTGGTCAAGAAGTTCCAAACTCTGGTCCTCTGTAACCTCCTCTGCAACTGGATCCTTGACTCCTTCATCGGAAGACCAGAGTTAGTATGAATTGGAAACCACATCTCATCCTTACTGACAATCAACACCAGTGCACTTCAAGAATGCATGTTTACCCCACTGCTCTACTCACTATACGCCCACGACTGTGTGGCCAGACACAATTCCAATGATATCTGCAAATATTCCAATGGCACCATGGTTGTCGGCAGAATCACAAACGGCAATGAGGAAGCATACAGGAGGGAGATTGATCAAGTGTTATAACAACAACCTTGCGCTCAACGCTAGCAAAACCAAGGAGATGATGTGGACTTCAGGAGGAAGTTAGAAGAACATGACCCAGTCCTTATCGAGGGCTCAGCAGTGGAGAGGGTCAAGAGCTTCAAATTCCTGGGTGTCAACGTCTCTAAGGATCTGTCCTAGAGCCTCCATGTTGATGTAATCATGATGAAGACTCACCAGTGGCTATACTTTGGAGGCGTCTGAAGAGATTCAGAATGTCACCAAAGACTCTCGAAAGCCTCTATAGGTGTCCCATGGAGAGCATTCTGGTTGGTCGCAACACAGTCTGATGCGGAGGTGCTAAAGCTCAGGGCAAGAAAAAACTCGAGAGGGTTGTTAACACGGCCTGCAACATCATGGGCACCAGTCTTCACTTCTTCGAGGACATCAACGAGCCTCTATCCTCAAGGACCCCCATCACGACGGCCATGGTCTCTTCACTCCGCCACCATTGGGAAAAAGGTACAGGAGCCTAAAGACGACAACTCACCGACATTTTCAACCTCTCATTGGACAAGTTGCTGTTGATGCCGTTAGGTTGGTATGAACATAGTGGACCAATTCTGTGGCGTACAGCATTTGTAACTGTGACTCTAAATCTATAATTCGTGTGCTACGTGACATTTACTGGGAAGCCGTCTGGTTGATTCGCAACAACCGTCCAAGCAGGCCAAGCAATGGGTAAAAAGCAGTGAAGAAAGTGTACTAAAAGAAATCAGATCCCAAATGACAGCTGGATGGACTTTCCTCATCAACTGCATCATTACCTGAATTGGAGAGCTGCACCGATATTAGGCAAGGATCCAGGGTCAGATGAGAGAGTATTTGTTGAGCTGATGGAGAGATAATCAGGCCTTGGACTGTGAAGTGACGTACAACATGGATGTTCCCATCATGCTGATCAATTCAAACTGTTTTTCAACACCAAACAGCTTGCATCAATTTAGCTGATCAGCTATGGATCAGTGATCAGCCTGTGTGGATTTGTTGGCTATCTGCTGCTTTGTTTAACTTTGGTCTTGCTGAATATCGTTACTGGTCTGTATCAATAACTCAGTTCAGCATCCTAAATTGTAAAATTGCTATTGACGTGCCTGAGGACCTTAAAATGCCAGTTGGAAATTCACATATGCCTAAAAACCATCAGATTTCCCACTGAATATGCCTTCAAGGATGGTGTGCAGGTAAATACAGCACCATTTTCATGCACTAACAGCCTTCAACTCTGGTACTCACCTACCCCACCTGATGTGCTCGCCCTTCTCATCCTGACCCCCATATTTTTCTTGCCTCACTCTCTACCTTTCTCTGGCATGTGGCAGTCAACTCCCTTTGTCCGTCATTCTTCACATCTTCCTGGTTCATCAATTCCTCTATTAACTCCTGTAATACAGTTAATCCCTGCTTTGCAACCTATGTAACTTATGTCCATCCACTGAATATTTTTTTAAATATATAAAGACATGTAAAGTTTATGTGGTTTATGCTGCATTTGACAACCTATAACAGGGATGCATGGCACGTAAGAGCCAAAATGTGTGTACTTACTTTGATAATCGGCGTCCTGGGATCCATATGCTGGGCAGAGCCATCTTGCTTCTTGCGTGCATGTGCAGGTCTTCGGTTGGCGCTTGCACGGTGGGTTCGCGTTTTGGAGTTCGGTCGGCGCATGTGCAAGAGTTAAGGGCACAAATTCAAGATTGTCAGGAAGCTTAACTCTTGCACATGCGCCGACCAAACTCCAATACGTGAACTCACCGCGCATGCGTCAACCAAAGACTCACGCCTACGCACATGGCCGTGCCCAGCCGATGGAGCCCGGGATGCCGACTAACAGAATAACTATGCATATTTTGGCTCTTACATGCCCTATATCCCTGTTATAGTTTGTCAAATACAACATTTGATTAAAAAGTTTGCTTTAAGTCTTCAGTACTCCATGAGTGGGTAAAATTCTGGCTTATGTCCATTTTGAGATACGACCTGATCCTTCAGTCCAAATTATGGTCGCAAGTCAGGGAGTACCTTTAATATAAGCTTAAATGCTGTAAGAAAGAGTAGGCCATCTAGCCCATCAAACTTGCTTCCCCATTCAATCCGATCATGGCTGATCTGGCCATCGACCCAGCTCCACCTCCCATAACCATTAATTCCTACCTATGCAAAAAAATCTACCAGAGTCTTAAATCCATTTAATGATGTAGTTTCTGCTGTTTCCTTGGGCAGGACAGATTTGGTTAGAATAGCGGCAATAGCAGACGATTACAGCGCCAGAGACTGGGTTTGAATATGGCGCTATCTGTAAATAGTCCGTATGTGTCCTCACTGTGGGCGTAGGTTTCCTCCGAATGCTCCGGTTTCTTCCAACCCTTCAAAACATACCAGGGTTGTTGCTCAGTGGGATGTAATTGGGTCAATGCTGCGTCATGGGCCGAAAAGGCCTGTTACCATGCTGTGCTTCTACGTTTTAAATTTAAAAGTTAAAAAAAATTTTAAAATGTTAAGCCTAAAAATTTAAAATGCAAATATAAAATTTCAATTTAAAATTCATTACACTCTGGGAAACATAGTTCCTCCTCGCCTTCATTTTAAATGACTGGCCTCTCTTTATTCACTCAGGATTCCAGCATTTGTAGTTTTTGCTTATTCTTACTGCTGGGTTAACAGATAAATTAGTAATATTGTGTACTGGACCATTAATCAAGGCACAGTTCCAGTTCAGGAAATCATTAAATTAATCTGGAATTAGAAAGCTCATCACAGTATGACTCAGGGCCGCACAGTTAGAGTAGCGGTTAGGGCAACACTGTTAA
The DNA here is from genome assembly GCF_036971445.1 of Narcine bancroftii. Classification (NCBI taxonomy): domain Eukaryota; kingdom Metazoa; phylum Chordata; class Chondrichthyes; order Torpediniformes; family Narcinidae; genus Narcine; species Narcine bancroftii. Next base: position 16,917,085 of record NC_091471.1, read on the forward strand.
AGCACCAGAGATCAGGACTGGGGCTGGAATTCCACATTGTCAGACATTCTCCCCATGTCTGCATGGGTTTCCTCTGGGGGCTCCAGTTTCCTCTACCCTTCGAAACCTACTGGGGGTTGTAGGTCCATTGGGTGTAATTGGGTGGCAGGGACTTGTGGGCCAGTAGGGCCTGTTATCTCAAAAATTTAAAATAGTGTTGACGAGGATGATGCTGGGACTTGACGAACTGAGTTATTGGGGAAAATTGAATAGGTTAGGGCTTTATTCCCTGGAGCGTTGGAGAATGAGGGGAGATTTGATAAAATGGAAATTGAAATTTTATATTTACATTTTAAATTTTCATCAGGAAAACCGGGATCAGGCAAATGCCCATTGATGTTTCAGGTCGAGAAAATGCATCAGGATGAGAGTGGAGAGAGGCTATCAAAGAGAAGTCAGGGAGGGGTGAGGCAGGGGCCTGTAGGACATAGAGGGGAAAAGGATGATAGGACAATGGGGGCCGGATGGGGGAGACAGAGGCAGGTGGAAGCAGACAAAAAGAAAAGTGGGGGGGGGGGGGTCAGATGAATCCAGAGGGAGGGAGAGGAGGGTGACGATAGAAAGGTGAAAAGCAGACACACAAAGGCGACCTACTCAGGAATCTGACCACTGAGGAAGGTGAGGAGGGGAGAAGGGAAGGACCCAGGTGGGGTGACGGTACTGATCTTGACGTTCCTGATGAAGGGCTCAGCCCTGACTAGCCTATTGCTTTCCATGCCCACTCCCTGACCTGCTGAGCTCCTCCAGCACTTTGTGCATTTGTGACAAGTCACTTCTCCCCCCCCCCCCCCCCCACCTTCCCTTTACTGCATTCGTCCCGCTTGTTCCATGTTCCAGAGCATGTACTGGTTCTGATCAGCTTCAGTCCGGATGAAGAACTTCAGCTTGCCACATCGCCCAGTCTTCTTCTCCTCCGATGCTGCTTGACTCATTGAATTTCCCCTGCCCCCCACAGATCGTGCTTGTTTTCATATCCCGGCATCTGCCATCTCCTGTGCGTCTCCAGTTCCGATCAGCGAATTGGACTACAGTGTGCTGCTTGCAGCCTCATGTAGCTGGAGGTTATATTTTCAATGTATTTCTATTTTAAATATAGGCATACAGCACTGTAACAGCCCCTTTCAGCCTACGAGCCCATGCCATCCAATTGCAGCCAATTAACCTACAGCTCCCGGTAGGTTTTGAAGATACCGGTGCCCCCCGGGGAAAACCCACGCAGACAGGGTGAGAATGCACAAACTCCTTACAGACAGCACGGAATTCAAACCCCAGTGCCGATCGCTGGCGCTGTAACAGTGTTGCGCTTACCTTGCCACCCAGTTGAGTGCTGTGAGCACCCGGGGCCTTTGTTTGTTCCTCAGACAGCGGACTGGATTCCTTTGTTGGTACAGAGGTGGATCATCATAATGACTGGAGTCTGGTCCAGCACCATATCCCAGCAACTGTGGCTTGCTCCTTGTTGACAGGTATGGTGACAGATTGAGCCATTCATAACACTTGTCAGGGTGGAGTGTGTGGAAGGCAATAATCCTCCTGACCATCTGTTTCTGACTGAGACACTTCTCCTGGACTCTGGTTTTGAAGGGACTTGCAGAATTCCAAGCGAATGGGCATTTTGAGATCACTTATAGATCTGATGCAGACATCCAAAGCTGCTGTAAACCTGAGCAAAGCAGAGCAAAGAATCACAGATTTATACAGCATGGAAACTGGATAGTTGGCTCCCTTCCTGAGCTCGTTCCATCTTCCTGTGTTTTGCCTATATCCCTCTAAACCTTTTATGTCCATTCACTTGTCTAGTGACACAGGGGTAAGGTAACAACTTTCCTCTTATCATCAATAAGATGAAGTGGCATCAGGAGGGGACTGAGTCCACACTCCTATCCATGTTAACGGCACTGAAGTCAAATAATTAGGTTGACTAGTTGACTAGGTTGATTAGTTCTGAGGAATAAATATCTCTGGAGACCTAACTTGAGATAAGCATGTTGGCTCGGTAGGTCAAGAATACCTCTACTTTCTTAGTAGGCTAAGGAAATTTAGCGTGTCACCCCCCACCCCCCATCCCTCAACAACTTCTACAGGAACACCATCAAAAGCATCATTGCTGGATGGATCACAGCAAGGTCAAGATCAGAAGCTGCTGAAGTTGCAGCTCAGAGCAAGTCACAAACTTCCCTCCCATCCATGGACTCCATGACACTGCTCAAGGCAAATAGCCAGCACATTGAAGGGCTCAGGGCAAGTTTCTTCTTCCCGCAGTCCTCAAGAGTGTAAACGCGTGCACCAACACACCTAAAGACAGTTTCTTCCCCACAGTAATCACCCTGTGAATGAATCCCACAACAGTGCCATCATACATCCCTTGTTGTTTGCTGCTTAGTTTCACTATTACTCCATATTCTGTAAATTGTCCTCTTCTATTGTGCACTGGTGAATGAATGTTGGAGCTAACCTGTTATTCTGCTCGTAGATAAATCATTCTCACTATACTAGGCACAATGTGAAAGGCTGCAGAGGTTATGATTGTGGTTCACCCCTCTAGCAGAAGGCAAAATCGATTCATTGGAAAGAAGTTTGCACATTTAGTTAGAGCATAGAACATCACCGCAAAGTACAAGCCCTTCACCTGGGATGTTGTGCTAACTTACAAAAACCTTCCCTATCTCACACCCATAACTTTCCAATTATGCAAGTTATAAGAGTCTTTTGAATGTCCCTATTGTACCAGCTTCTACCTCCACCTCTGGCAATGCATTCCAGGCACCCAATACTCTCTGGGTTAAAAAAAAATCACACCCCTGACATCTCCCTTAAACTTTCCACCCATCACCTTATGCAGATTCCCTCTGGTATTTGCTACTGTCACCCTACGAAAAAGGTGCTTGCTGTCCACCCTATCTATTCCTCTATTAAGTCACCTCTCATCCTTCTTCACTCCAAATAGAAAAGCCCTAGCTCTCCTAATCTTGCCTCATAAGACACATCCTCATACTTACCTGGCAGGGGAGAATCGGTGGTCATGATAGCCGATCTCCCAGGACGAGGCTATCCCATTGCACTTTGGGTGTGCTGACGCCTGCGATGTCCCCAAATGTGGGATACTCAACTGCAAAATTTGTGGTAGTAGGGGACTGCATTCACGTTCTCCCCTGAAAAAAATTTAAAAAGAGAAAAAAAAGACACATCCTCCAATCCAGGCAACATCCTGGTAAATCCCCTCTGTACTCCCTCTAAAGCTTCTACTTCCTTCCTGCAAAGAGGCGATCAGAATTGAACACAATATTCCAATGCTCCAAGTCCTCAGTGCAAAACATGCAGACATACCATATATAACAATTTAACCATGTAATGATTAAAGAACTGAAACAGGCAAGATCAGCCCTTCTACTCCATGCCAAACACTTTCTCCCACCTAGTGCCACTGGCCCATACCAACCCATAACCTTCCATATCTTGCTCATTCATATAACCATCCAACTTTTCTTTAAATATTAAAATCAATCCCATATCTACCACTCTGACCAGAAGATCATTCCACTCTCCCATTACCCTCTTAGTGAAGAAATTCCTCCTCATGTTTCCCTTGCACTTTTCACCCCTTCAATCTCAATCCATGTCCTCTTGTTTGAATCTCCCCCACTGTCAATGGAAAAAGTCTATTCTCATTTACTCTATCTGTCACACTCATAATTTTAAATACATCTATCAAATTGCCCTCAATCTTCTACGCTCCAGGGAATAAAGTCCCAGCCTGCTCAACCTTTGCCTGTAACTCAAACCCTGAAACCCAGGCATCATTCTTGTAAATCTTCTCTGAACTCTCTCTATTTCATTGATATCTTTCCTATAATTTGGCAACCAAAACTGCACACAATATTCCAAATTTGGCTGTACCAATTGTGATAGTACAGATCTATCACCAATGTACATAGTGTATATAGTTACTGTATCTAGACTGTGCTTACAGCGATTGGCTGAGAGCTAAGCCACACCTATTGTTTGGGCCTTAAAGGGTTGTGTCCCTAGCCAGGTCGGATCATTCCGGACTGGTCGGCCACCTGTGAAGAGCTCCGGTCTTTTGCTAATAAAAGCCTTGGTTTGGATCAACAAGTCTTTGGTTCTTTCGACGAGCTCTACAATTTTATTAGCAAAAGGAATTTTTTTTGAAAGGGATGGAGCGTTTAACTCGGCCAGAAAAACTTGATATCGACCCACAGTCAGCTACAGCCTTCAAAGCCTTTAAGTTCTGGCTGCTGAACTTTGAAAACTTCCTGAGATTCATTCAGGTAGAGGAGGATAACCAGCGTCTAACAGCATTGCTGTCTATGGTGTCCTTGAGAGTCTACGAGAACATCCAGGATGAGACCACTTACACCGCAGCCATAAAGGTACTGAAAGGACTGTATGATCAACCGGTGAACAGAGTTCATGCCCGGCTCATGCTTGCGTCGAGGAAACAACAGCCCGGTGAGTCCAGCAGGGCATATTTACAAGTATTAAAGGCATTGGGCAAGGACTGTAACTGTGTGGACAAAACTGCTGCCGAGATCACTAGCGACCTCGTCCGGGATGCCTATGTGGCTGGGCTCCGATCGAACGAAGTGAGGCTGCGTTTGCTCGAACAAGGGGTAGAAAAACTAGAGGACGTGGCCCGGATTGCAATCACAATGGAGGATGCAGCCTTAAAATCCACCGAGCTCTCTAGGGACTGGACCCCTCGTTCTGATGTGAGTAGAGTGCCCTTCTACCCTACCCCTGACGGCCTGTCGGCTGCTGCTACCCTGCCCCGTGCGAACCCGAAATGTTATTTCTGCGGGAGGAACAAGCACAGCAGATCCCAGTGCCCAGCAAGAAAAGCCAGGTGCCAGAAGTGCCTTAAAAACGGCCACTTTGCTGCAGTCTGTAGGTCTAAAATGGCCGCCAGCAAACACAGTGCCTCGTGTGAAGCCCAATCGCCGCTATCCCATTCAAACTCTTCTTCCCCAGAGCTCTCGTCCAATGAGAGCGAGGGCTCCCCTGCACGGCAACGCCTGACGTCACGGAGACGCCGAACCCGGAAGGGGCAACCCACCGTCGCAACCATGGTGATGGCCTGCCTCTCGCCCGCCGCTGCTGCCACCGCCACGGACACCCCCGGGGCCGACGCTACCGCCGCTGCTGCCGCCGCCACGGACACCCCCGGGGCCGACGCTACCGCCGCTGCTGCTGCCGCCACAGACACCCCCGGGGCCGACGCTACCGCCGCCGCAGCCACCCCCGCGGCCAACCAGGTGCTCACCCTAGCGTCCATCGCTGACGACCGCCAGGGCCCGACCACCGATCACGAGCAACTACAAACCCCACTACTTACCATTCACCCGCCACAACAGCACTTCCGGGAGGTTCTCCAACCTGCTCCTCGAGCGTTGACTACGTCATCCCGTTGCGTGACGTCATCCCGTTGCGTGACGTCATCGCGCAAAACTCGCCTGTCAACTGCTTCAATAACATTAAACCAGCAATGCTCTCATCCCCTCACCGGAGCAATGGAACTGATTAAAGTGCATGGACACTACACCAATTGCTTATTTGACTCTGGGTCAACTGACAGTTTTATCCAGCCAGATCTGGCCCTCCATTGGGGACTTGACATTATCCCCACTACCCAGAGGATCTCATTAGCGACGAGGTCGCACTCGACTGGGATAAAGGGGTATTGCATCGCCACGCTGGAAGTACAGGGCGTGACGGTCACCCACTTTAAATTATTCGTCCTTCCCCAATTGTGCGCCCCAGTGTTGCTGGGATTAGACTTCCAGTGTCAGTTCCAAACGGTGTCCCTACACTTTGGGGGACCCCACGCCCCCCTCTCGGTCTGCCATCGCCATCGCCCCACTCCCGAAGCACCCGAGCAACCCGCCCCCGTGCCCCGGGGCCAATCCTGCGGCCTTTCCACACTCCGGATTGCCCCGCCAGCACTCTTCGCAAACCTCACCCCTGGCTGGAAGCCTGTGGCCACCAAAAGTCGGCAATATAGTTACGAAAACAGGCAATTCATTAGGAGTGAGGTGCGTAGATTGCTGGATGAGGGCATCATCGAACCCAGTTCAAGCCCCTGGAGAGCCCAGGTGGTGGTTGTCAAGAATGGGGAAAAACTACGGATGGTGGTCGACTACAGCCAGACCATTAACCGCTTCACACTCCTGGATGCGTACCCCCTGCCACGCATCACGGATGTGGTGAACCAGATCGCCCAGTACCGCATTTTCTCCACTATTGACCTACGTTCGGCCTACCACCAGCTCCCGATCCGCTGCGAGGACCGACCATTCACGGCCTTTGAAGCGAATGGGCGGCTATATCAATTTCTCAGGGTACCATTCGGGGTCACAAATGGTGTCGCGGTCTTCCAGCGGGAAATGGACAGGATGGTGGACCAGAACGGGCTAACCGCTACCTTCCCGTATCTGGACAATATCACCATCTGCGGCCACGACATGCAGGACCATGACGCCAACCTAGACAAATTTCTTCAAACTGCCCGTCAGCTAAACCTGACTTACAATTTGGACAAGTGTGTTTTCCGGACCACACGACTCGCTATTCTAGGTTGTGTGGTGGAAAACGGGATAGTCATGCCAGATCCTGACCGCATGCGTCCCTTAATGGACTTACCCCCCCCACATACCCAGAAAGCTCTCAAACGCTGCCTGGGCCTTTTCTCTTATTACGCACAATGGGTTCCAAACTACGCCGACAAGGCACGTCCTCTTATCAAGACCACCTCTTTTCCCCTCTCGACCGAAGCCACAGCGGCTTTCGATCGAATCAAATCTGACATCGCTGCTGCGACGCTGCACGCGATCGATGAGTCTGTCCCGTTTCAAGTCGAGAGCGATGCATCCGACTTCGCCCTGGCAGCCACCTTGAACCAGGCCGGTCGGCCTGTAGCCTTCTTCTCCAGAACCCTCCAGGGTCCGGAGAGTAGACACTCCTCGATCGAGAAGGAGGCCCAGGCCATAGTTGAAGCGGTACGTCGTTGGAGACATTACCTCGCTGGGAGGCGCTTTACACTGTTGACTGATCAACGCGCGGTCTCCTTCATGTTCAGCAACACCCAGCGTGGTAAGATAAAAAACGACAAAATCGCCAGATGGAGAATCGAACTCTCCACCTTTAACTATGACATCCTGTACCGGCCTGGTAAGCTCAACGACCCGCCTGACGCGCTCTCCAGGGGGACGTGCGCCAGCATACAGATGGACAGACTACGGAAACTCCATGAGGCGCTCTGTCATCCAGGGGTCACTAGGTTTGCTCACTTTGTCAAGGCGCGCAACTTACCCTACACAATTGAGGAGATCCGCTCCATGACCCGAGCCTGTTCGGTGTGCGCCGAATGCAAGCCCCACTTCTTCCGTCCGGATAACTCCCACGTCATCAAAGCCACCCGCCCCTTCGAGCGTCTTAGCGTAGACTTTAAGGGACCCCTACCGTCGACCAACCGTAATACCTACATCCTTACGGCCATCGACGAATACTCCCGCTTCCCATTCGCTGTGGCCTGCCCAGACACCACTGCCACCTCAGTGATACAGGCCCTTCACAGTATTTTCACCATCTTCGGGTACCCCAATTCCATCCACAGTGATAGGGGGTCCTCATTCATGAGTTCAGAGCTGCAACAGTACCTTCTGGAGTGTGGCATTGCTTCAAGCAGGACCACGAGCTATAACCCACGCGGTAATGGCCAGGTCGAGAGGGAGAATGCCACCATATGGAGAGCGGTTACACTGGCTCTCCGGTCTAAAGGTCTCCCCACCTCTCACTGGCAGGAGGTTCTCACTAGTGCCTTACACTCCATCCGCTCCCTCCTATGTACTGCAACAAATGCCACCCCCCACGAAAGGATGTTCCTTTTCCCGAGGAAATCCGAATCGGGAACCACTGTACCGGCATGGCTCACCGTCCCTGGCCCCGTCCTTTTGCGACGCCACGTCCGGCACTCAAAGAATGACCCCTTGGTCGACCGAGTGACTCTACTCCACGCGAACCCACATTACGCATACGTGGAGTTCCCAGACGGGCGGGAGGACACTGTTTCGGTGCGGGACCTAGCTCAGGACGCGGTAGACCCAGCAAACCCCCCAACTCCTTATGCTCCAGGCCCCGTGCCGCAACAGAAGGACCAACAGCACCCCAATGACTCGGGCCACCCTGCCGACAAAACGACTGGGGAATTGAGCGACGGAGCAGTCGCACCCGATGAGCCCGCTGGTGACACCACTCCAGCGACCCCAATCCCGGCACCACGGCGGTCACGCCGGATGGTCAGACCCCCTGACCGCTACAGTCCTTGACCTACCCCTTTTCATTCTCTCCCTCGTTTTTGTTTTTTTTTTTCCCCGGGTCAATTCTCCAAGAAGGGGTGAATGTGATAGTACAGATCTATCACCAATGTACATAGTGTATATAGTTATATAGTTACTGTATCTAGACTGTGCTTACAGCGATTGGCTGAGAGCTAAGCCACACCTATTGTTTGGGCCTTAAAGGGTTGTGTCCCTAGCCAGGTCGGATCATTCCGGACTGGTCGGCCACCTGTGAAGAGCTCCGGTCTTTTGCTAATAAAAGCCTTGGTTTGGATCAACAAGTCTTTGGTTCTTTCGACGAGCTCTACACCAATGCCTTATACAATTTCAACATGACATCCAAACTCCTGTACTCAATTTATGATTTATGAAGGTCAACATACCAAAAGCTTTCTTCTTCACCCTATCTACATTTGTCTCCACATTCAGGCAATTATGTACCAGAATTCCTAAATCCCTTTGTTCTACCGAACTCCTCAATTGTCTACTATTTAACATATATGACCTTTGTTCATTATTCCTACCAAAATGTAACACCTCAGACTTCTCCATCTGCCATCTTTCAGCCCATACTTCTAACTGGCTGATATTCAACTGCAAGCTTTGAAAACCTTCCTCACTGTCCACAACATCACCAATCTTCATATCATCTGCATATTTACTAATCCAATTTACCACCCTATCATCCAGATCATTAATGTATATGACGAACAACAATGGCCCCAGTACCGATCCCTGAGGCACTCCACTCGACACCGGCCTCCAATTTGACAAACTATTTTCCACACTACTCTCTGGTATCTCCCATCCAACCACTGTTGAATCCATTTCATTACTTCAACATTAATACCTAATGATTGAACCTTCCTAACTAACCTTTATGCAGGACCTTGTCAAAGGCCTTACTAAAGTCCATATTGAAATATCCACAGCCAACCTTCTTAGTCACCTCCTTGAAAAACACTAATAAGATTTGTTAAACATGACCTACCATGTACAAAACTAACTATGTTGACTACTCCTAACCAATCATTCCCTGTCTATCCAAATAATTGTATATTCCATCTCTAAGAACACTCTCCATTAATTGAACTACCACTGACATCAAACTATTAGAGCCTTTTTTAAACAGCGGAAAACATGAGCCACCCTCCAATCCTCTGGCACCTTCCCCGTGGTCAGTGACATTTTAAATATTTCTGCCAGAGCCCCCACTATTTGTTCACTAACCTCCCTCAGAGTCCTAGGGAATGTATTCTCTTTAAAATAGCCAGTACAACCTTCTCATTAATCTGTACATTTTCTTCGACCTCACTACTAGTTTTCCTTACTTCACCTGAATCAATATTCCTTTCCTTAGTGAATACTGAAGAAAAAAAAAATCATTAAAAATTTCCACATCTCTTCTGACTCCTTACATAGCCTACCCTCTGATCCTCAAGGGGCCCAAATTTATCCCTCATTATTCTTTTACTTTTAATGTTCCTGTAGAAACCCTTTGGATTTATTTTGACCTTGCCTGCCAAAGTGGCCTCATATCTCCTTTTAGCCTTTCTAATTTTTTTCTTAAGTTTTTTTTTTGCACTCTTTATATTCCTCAAGTACCTCATCTATTCCCCGATGTCTATACCTGCTATACACATCTCTCTCCCACTGAAACAAATTCCCAATATCCCTTCAAAACCAAGGTTCCCGATATTTTCTAACTTTTCCTTTAATCCTCACAGGGACTCTACCCTTTGATATCCTCCATTAATCTGTTGCATCCCTCTCAGAATATAAGTTATTCCAATCCACACCAGCTAAATCCTTTTGCATTTCCTCGAAATTAGCCTTGTTCCAGTCAAGAATCTCAACCTTAGGCTTAGCCCTATCCTTCTCCATTATTGACCTAAAACTAATAGTATTATGATCTCTAGACCCAAAGAATTCCCCGACACAAAACTGTCACCTGACCTATCTCGTTCCCTAATGGGAGATCCGATACTGCCCCCTCTCTAGTCAGTTCTTCTATGTATTAATTTAGAAAACTTTTCTGAACCCATCCAGCCCTTTTATGGTACGGGTGTTCCAGTCAATGTGTTGAAAGTTAAAATCTCCTTCCATCACCACCTTATGTTTATTATACATATATGCGATCTCCTTACAAATGTACTCCTCTAATTCTGTCTGTCCATTAGGGGAACTATAATACCCTCCCATTAGTGCTTTCATGCCTTTTCCATTCCTCACTTCCACCCAAATAGCCTCACTGCACAAGCACCACCATAATGTTTTCTCTAACAAGCAATGCTACCCCTCCACCTTATATCCCCACTGTTCTATCACGTCTTAAAATGGAATCCTGGAACATTTAGCTGTCAATCATGCCCCTCCTGCATCCAAGTTTCACTGATGGCTACAATATCATATTTCCATGTGTCAATTCATGCTCTATGCTCATCCACCTTTCTTACAATGTTCCTTGCAGTCAAATATATACACTTGAGAGAATGTCCCCACATTCACTCCTTTAACTAACATCTACTTTTACTGTCCCCTCTCCTTCTGTAATTTTAACAATCCAATTCCTCTCTCCCTTCACATCTAATTGTCCTTCTACCCTCTGCCAAACTAGTTTAAACCCTCCTCAACAGATTTAGCAAACCTGTCCGCCAGAATATTAGTCTCCATCCAGTTCAGGTGCAGCCCATCCTTCTTGTAGAGGTCAGACTTTCCCCAGAAGAGTTCCCAATGATCCACAAATCTGAACCCCTTCCCCCTGCACCAGTTCTTTAGCCAAACATTCATCTGCCACATCATCCTATTGCTACCCTCTGTAGCATGTGGAACAGGCAGCAATCCTGAGATTACCACCCTTGAGGACCTGCTTTTTAACTTCTTTCCTAACTCCCTATATTCTTGCTTCTGAACCTCATCCCCTCTTCTTTCTACGTCATTGGTCCCAACGTGGACCACGACATCTAGCTGCTCGCCCTCCCCCTCCAGAATGCTGTGAACTCAATCAGAAACCTCCCTAATCCTGGCACCTGGGAGACAATATACCATCTGGGAGCCTTGATCTCATCCAGCAAACCTCTTATCTACTTCTCTAACCAACGTGCCCCCAATCACTATTGCTCTCCTCTTCTCCCCTCTTCGCTTCTTAGCCAGGAGGGCCAACCACTGCACTGGAGAAATGACCATCTCGACTTGTCACTTGCAGGTCCCCATCAACTGTAACCTGATTTTGATTGGAACTGCCACAGGGGTGCTCTGTACTGTCTGCATCTACCCCTTCTCTCTCCTGACCTAGCTACCTGCCTCCTGAATTATAGAGGTGACCGCCTCCCTGACACTCCTGACATTACATATACAGACAATGCATATGCAGGACAACTAATGATATATAAAAATAAATAAACTAATGCATATACTCTCGTAAATATGTCCGACTCGGATGGTTAGTGTGAGCAGTTCCTTTGGACGTTCAGCGTTCTCACTGCCTGTGGGAAGAAGCTATTCCTCAGCCTGGTGGTGCTGGCTCTGATCCTCCTGTATCTCTTGCCAAAAGGAAGTGACTGAAAAATACTGTATGTGGGGTGGAAGGGATCATCGATGATTTTGCATGCCCTCTTTTGACAGCGAGCCCACGAGATCAATCAATGTGCTGAGGGGTGAAGCGAAACTCCAGTGATCCCCTCTCCACTCGTATGAATGGAAAATTGCCGGATTTTTGCCTCAACGAACTTCTTCCCTCTTCTACCGTCCTCTGCACTGGAAACCAAACATCCCATTCGTGGAAAGAAGGAGCGAAAGCAAACTGCTTTTGCCTGCCTTCTCAAGCCTCCACTATTTCCGTTATTATTGATGATATCCTCTTTCATTAGATTTGATCAGATAAATGGACAATTATGGTAAAAGAGTTTGGGTTATGTTGAAGAGAAAGCCAAAGGCATGTTTTCTACCAAAGCTAAAGTAGGTCATATTATTGCAACAAGACAAATTACCTCCCAGAAAAATTATATCATAATCATAAAATTCTCATGCACGTTTCATCTTTTTGTTTATGGGTGTTAATGGATATATTTTCCTGTTAATCTGTATGAACTGGGAGTGTTTGAATTAAATTTTTTAATGTGGGAGTGGAGCCTTCTACCCAACCCATCTCCCTTCCCCTGGGCAGGAGATGTGATCATTCTGATTAACCACCTAACTTGTCTCTCCTTGACATTATAGCCCAGACATTCAGTCTCCCTGCAGTTGACTGTTTGATCCCTGAGCCAGACTGCTCGTCCCAAGGTTTCTAAGATTCAGGATTTGCAATTGAGCTAGGCAAGAATCACGAGGAGTTAATAAAGTAATGTGCTACTGCTTGCAGATTGTGGCAGTCCTCAAGGATATGTCAGTGAGCTGTGGAAGATCTTGGAGGATCGGTCCTGGGGCCTCCATGTTAATGCAATGGTGAAGGAGGGATGCCAGAGGCTATACTTTTTGATGAGTAGGAAGAGCTTTGGTATGACACCAAAGACTCAAACATTTCTACACATGGAGACCATTCTGATTGGTTGCATCACTGTCTGGTATGGAGGTTCCAATGCCCAGGACAGGAAAACACTCCAGAGAGTTGTTAACTCGGCTAGACGCTTCACGGGCATCATTCTTCACTTCATCGAGGAGAGTGCCTTAAAAATGCAGGCTCTATCCCCACCACCCAAACCATGCCCTCTTCACACTGTTACCATTGGGAAGCAGGTACAGGAGTCTGAAGATGAACACCCGTCAGCACAATGACAGCTTCTTCATTTTTAAAAGAATTTGTACATACAGACCATTTCGGCCCATGAGCCCATGCCATCCAATGTACACCCAGTTGTCTTACACCCCTGGTATGTTTCGAATGGTGGGAGGAAATTGGAGCCCCTGGGGAAAACCTATGCAGCACAGGGAGAACATACAAACTCCTTTACGGACAGTGCGGGATTCAAACCCAAATCCTGATCGCTGGCGCTGTAAAGGCATTGCACTAACCACTATGCCAACCGGGCCGCCCTTTTACCCTTCTACCATCAGATTTATGAATGGACAATCAACCACAGACACCAACTCACTTTCTCCTAGGTTCTTGCACTATTTATTTATTTTGAAATGTGATTTAATAACAATATTTTCACAGTGATGCTGCCGCAAAACAACGAATTTTGATGACAATAAATTCCGATTCTGATTCTGTAGCCAAAAGACCGGGAGAAGAGAATCCAAGAATCACGATGCAGTGGCTGAGGATCAGACTTTCAGTCAGTGAGAGGGATAAGATCGATCGATCAGGCAAAACAGCTGGTGGAAAATCACAAGAGTTGGGGAGTATGGAGAAAGGTCACAACATCTCGGGATCGTTAGGAATGGTTCTCATAAATTAGAATTACAGAATCTTGGTCACGTAGAATGGAAATTGGCCTTTTTTTTCCCCCACAGAATCCATACTGACAATGAAGCAACCATCTAATTGTACACTGATCCGATTTTATTTTCTTCACGTCCCCAGAGTCTACCACTCACACACATCGATCAATTGCTAGATAGACGACAGCAGCGATAAAAATTATGCCAAACGATGTTACATTTAAATTAACATTTTTAATTATTAATCAACCATTATATAACACCTAATTTAATTAACTAACTTAACTAAATTTATATACAATTATCCAACTGAAACTCTAACTATGCGTGAATATATTGGTGTGTGTGGAATACCCCAATTCACCACAGCTCAAGGCTCAATTCTCGGAAGGCAATTCAAAGTTCAGATTTGGAAATCCAGTGAGGGCACGTGGTCTTGAAATTGATGCGACATGCAGGCTTTAAGATGGTTGAGTCACACAGGCCTTAGAATGGTGAGACACGCAGGCCTTAAGTGGATGCGACATGCAGGCTTTAAGATGGTTGAGTCACACAGGCCTTAGAATGGTGAGACACGCAGGCCTTAAGTGGATGCGACATGCAGGCTTTAAGATGGTTGAGTCACACAGGCCTTAGAATGGTGAGGCATGCAGGCCTTAAGTGGATGCGACATGCAGGCTTTAAGATGAAGTCAGCAGTTCCTGAAGTGGGTGAAAGATACCAGGGATGACAGAACATTGATTACTCAAGAAACACTTGTTGAGGAACTTCAATAAAATGTCCTTTTTAGACGAGTGCCTTCTTCTGCAATTCGAACCCTTTTCGTGGGTCAGTTGAAATGGTCTTTTCGTCCCTCTATAAGAAAAAAGAGGAAATCTGAAAGTCTGTCGATAACCACACAATGAGGCAATGGGTTTCTCAAACCCACAAAGGAGGTTGAAAAGCTCTTTACTGTGCTGTCTTCTTAAAATGGCCTCCTGAGCAAACTGTGCAATGTTGATTCAATAAGCTGGTTGCATGGTCTCTGCCTCTGGCTTCTCCAGGGCTGATTCCCTTCAATCTGAAAATGTATCAACTTTTTGGAACATGCTCTATTCAAATCATGCTGTTCAGCTTTTGGTTACTCTATTCTCTTAAAGAGACAGTCCTACACAAATAAAATGAATTGAAAAATGGTAGAATGTCACAGAATTAATGTCGGTCAATTAACCCTCCAGCCTTCACATCTTTGAATGAGAGAGGAATCCCAGACAGAAGAAAGTGAAAATTGCGAAGGTCAGAATTGAAACCAGATCACTGGAGCTGTAAGGCAGAACCTCTATGAGTTTAGGTGAGGATGCAGGGAGTTGGGGGGGGGGGGGGGGGAGAGCACCACATTTGCTGCATAGTTCCTGACAACCACTCGGAGCCTTGGTTACCTCATTTGTGCTGTCACACTGCCCTTGCTTGGTGCTAATTGAATTTCCTGCTCACTGTCATCCAACACTCTGTAAACTGTGTTCTTTACGCACGACTGCATGAATGTTGGAGATGTCCTGTCAGACTGCTTGCAGAAGAAAGGATGAGAGGTGACTTAATAGAGGTCTACAAGATTATGAGAGGCATAGATAGGGTGGGCAGCCGGCACCTTTCTCCTGGGACGAGAGTAGCAAACACCAGAGGACGTCTGTACATAGTGAAGAGAGGAAAGCTTAGGGGAGACGTCAGAGCTAAGTTTTTTACACAGAGAGTCATGGATGCCTGGAATGCATTACCTGGGGTCGTGAGGGAGGCTGGTATAATTGGGCATTTAGATAGGCATGTGGATGAAATAAAAATAGAGGGTTATGAGATAGCTAAGATTTAGTTTGTTGAGTAGGTCTGTATAGGTCAGCACTACATCGTGGGCTAAAGGGCCTATACTGTGCTGTAATGTTTTACGTATTTTATAAAGGTAAAGGTTCCATTATTGTCACGTAATATTGCATTTAGAATGCAACATACATGAAATATTTTGACTTATGTCTACCGTAAGGCAGACAGAGAGTCACCACTTTGTCCAGCGCCCCTCACAGAAACCTACAGTACCTGTTGTCCCAAGGTGGTCTCCCCTCCAAGTACTGACCCCTCCTGTGCCTGTTTAGCTTCTAAGATCAGACTATCCCAGGCATATTCAGGCTATTACGTGCTGTAGGTTTGTGACAAATAAACTTAAACAACGACTCATTTCTCTGCTCTCACAATGTACCTGTTCAATTTTTTTTGCTTTGGATTCATAAGGTCCTTCATCAACTTAAATAGTTTTCTCTCTTAAGTTGGTGAAGTGAATTCATGTTTCTGAATCAGATTAGCACACATCGCTCTTGCTTTCCCCAGGGCATGTTATTAAAGGTGTTGATCCTAATTTCCTCTGTTTGGTCCAAAGTGCCGTCCTTCATAAGGCCACTGAGTATGGATCTTGGAGCAGGAAACATTCTGCAATGAGCACCTCTGGGTTTTCATTATTAACATAATGCCTACATCCACATTCAGATGGCAACTAATTAATTTAATTACGTGGATGAAGGATATTAATTAGGTTGCTCTGAGCTGAAATATTGCTTGATTAATCTTCTGCTTGCACAAAAATTAAAACATCAGTAGAACAGAATTTCTGTAGAGCTTCATTAAATAGAAATAAATTAGCTAGCAATTTTGCTTTTATAAAAAGAAGAATATTGTTAATCAATAATGCCAACTGAGCTGCATTTGCTTTCTCACATGAGGATAACTTGCACAGTTGGAAAAAATAAAATATAAAGGTATTTGGGGTATTGTTTTTATGAAACTCAGAAGCAAAATTTTCTCATTATAAACAAAGATATTCAAACAGGCACAATAGATATTAAGGTCATAAAGAAATAAGCCGTCAGTACAGGAAGATGTTGCTGAAGGTAGATGATCAAGCATGGTCAACTGATTGACAATGCTCTCTCGAGGACTGAATAACTTACTCCTATTCCTTAAGCTCTCGCACATCAGCTATGCTAATTAGTGAAGCCAGCAAGCGGGCTTTCATTTCACTCTCTACAGAAAGCAGAGTATAACATATAAGTGACTGTTCCTAGGGTTTCTCTTTGGAACCTCAACATTTGAGTGAGTTAGGAATGAATTTTGTGTTCTCATCTTGACCACATTATGGCAGTCTCCCTCCAATCACCTGGTCCGCCTTAACCGAGTCATGAGGTGCTCACAATCTTTTCCACCCTCGCGGTGGACTGAAAAACTCCACAGGAATTTTCGAGGCCCAAAAGAGTTCCCCTTGGCACTCTGGCCCATCGTTCCTCAACCAGCATCCCTAAAATAAATGATCCGACAAGGGTCATTTTGTTGTAGTGTGGAAGTTTGCTGATCTCAAGCTAACTTCAGCATTTCCTACATCAAGGCACAATCAAATTAATGGAGTATTTCATTGGGCATAGGATGTCATCGACCATAGTACATAGAAACTACACCACAGTACAGGGCCTTCAGTCTGCAGTACTGTGCTGACCTAATAACCAAACATCTGCCTAGATTTTCCCTACTGTATAACCCTCCAATTTTCTCAATTCCACATTCCTATCTATTAGTCTCTCAAAAGATCCTTTTTCTCACCTGCTTCCACCACTGTTGCCAGCAGCACATTCCATGAACCCACCATTCTCTGTGTGGAAAATGTACCTCTTATATCCCCCTGTACTTACTCCCAAAACTATGTCCCCTTGTGGTTGCAATTTCACTCCTGGAAAATAGCCTCTGACTATTTTCACCATCAATGCTTCTCATCATCTATACATTTCTATCAGGGTCACCATTGTTCTTCTGTCGCTCCAAGGAGAAAAGATCAAGTTCACTCAACCTCTCCTCATAAGGCGTCAATCTTGTAAATCTCCTCTGCACTCTCTCTATAGCGCCCACATCCTTCCGGCAGCGAGGTGACCAGAACTGAGCACAGTATTCCAAGTGGGGTCTTAGCAAGGTAGCAGCATCCTTGCTTATGACTCCCAATACTATGGTTAATGAAACCCAGTGCATCATGCACCTTCTCCATAAGAACCCGTGCAACAGCTTTGAAAGTCCAATGAACCCTAAGATCTCTTAGTTCTTCCACACTGCTCAGGGTCCTCCCAGGTTGAGGTCCAGGGGCAGGTCAACTGATTTTATAAATTTAGATTTAGAGATAACAGCACGGTAAAAGGCCCTCTTGACCCACGAGCACGTGCCACCCAATTACCCCCGATAGACCCAGACCTCCGGTACATTTTTGAACAGTGGGAGAAACCGGAGCACTCGGAAGAAGCCCACACAGACACAAGGAGAAGGTGCAAACTCCTTACGGTCAGGATCAGATTCGAACCCTGGCCGCCGGCGCTGTAACAGAGTGGCGCAAGCCATTACGCTGGCCAAGCTGCCCACAAGACAAGTTGAGCGATGCAAACTCTTGCAATGGAATTCAAATTCAGAGGGAATTTATAACGTATCCCCAGCTAGATGTTATACACTAATCACAAATGTCACAAAAACCTTTGTGATGTTTTTCAAAAGCTGAGTAGAACATTTATTTATTAATCCCTTTATAATATTCCTTTCGTGGCACATTGTATTAACTTAATTTATAGTTCCTTTTTTTAAGGTTGTAGCAAGCAAGAATGTCATTGAATCTGTACACTGTACTTGGGTATATGACAGAAAATATTAGTGGGCCAAATCCTGGAATTATCCAACTCAACAGTATGGAGGTAGCTCAGTTTTTACAATCATCTTTTAACACAAACTGGGGATGGGAAATAAATGAGCATCAGTGGTCCACATCCCCAGGCACTATTAAATAAAAGCAATCCACTTGAATCACCCTGTTCATACCAAACTCCACTGCAAGTGATTTACATTGGAAGCGTGAAATCGGCAACACTTCATTGGAGGAAATCTTGCTCACTTCACTTCTCCAGATTAATGAGTTTATCCAGCATGAAATAAATTGTGAAAGTTGGTATTCTTAGAGCAGAGGATGTGACAACCTCTGCATGATGAGTGACCCACACAGTCTCTGAGGCTGAAAACCATAATTGCGTAGCCCACCGAAGGAAAAAGGACTTGGTCACTCATTTAAAAAGACGAAGTGCCCACGTGTTCCAGAGAGTGGAGTCGATCTGAGACATAACAACAAAGAGCAGTTTCTGATCAGTAGTTTACTAAAGTCACAGTGAATGTTTGTTATTGTGGTCTAAAAAAACGAGTGGAGTCGGCAGGTGAGGTAAAGCAAATTAAAGACTTTACCGAACACAAGAGAGAGGGTAGAGAGCCCACTGCGAGGCTTCTGCTCCCTGCTAGTTCTTGATTCGGGATGTTCGCGCATGCGTGGTGCGCTGTTGCGAGTACAGTGGCTGCGATTGCTTCAGGTGCAGAGTAGCCGATGGCAGTGGCTGTCCCCTTTCTTGAACTACCCCCTCATGATACAGTGAACATATATAACTTTCCCCTAGTACAACAATAATATATATTCCACCCAATTCAGTCCCGGTATTTTGGGTTCGGCTTACAGACACGCCCAGCACGTGTTTTGTAATAGCCCTCTGCTGATGTGGAGGCATGGAGCACCTTGTCCCGATTGTCTCTGCTGTCCATAATCTCAGGGCCATTGTCCATTGCCGCTCCTGTTGATCCCGGGCTCACGTTCCAATTTGTCAAATACTGAATTGTCTGGGCTGGTTTGAGGTGGGGGGTGGGTCTTACTGGGAGATGTGACATCTGTTGCTCCTGTATATCACCCCCCCCCCCAAATGAACTAGGTATGATCTAGGATCCTGGCAGCTCATTCCACTATGCCTGGGTGGTCGTAACCTTGTGGAGTCTGCAAGCTTACGACTTGCCCTTAGCTCATGGAATGTTAGTTAGGAAGGTGCAGTCTTTAGGTATAAATTTTGAGATAGTCAAATGGATTGAACATTGGCTGAAAGGGAGAGGCCAGAGAGTGGTAGTGGATAATTGTCTGTCAGGTTGGAGGCCGGTGACCAGTGGTGTGCCTCAAGGATCTGTATTGGGCCCATTGTTGTTCGTTATATACATTAATGATCTAGATGATGGGGTGGTGAATTGGATTAGTAAATATGCAGACGATACTAAGATAGGTGGAATAGTGGATAATGAAGAAGGTTTTCAAGGATTGCAGAGGGATTTGGGCTGCTTAGAAAAGTGGGCTGAAAAATGGCAGATGGAATTTAATGCTGATAAGTGTGAGGTGCTTCATTTTGGTAAGAAGAATCAGAACAGGATATACGTGGTAAATGGGAGAGCATTCATGAATACAGAAGAGCAGAAAGATTTAGGAGTAACGGTACATTATTCCCTGAAGGTAGAAACTCACGTGAATAGGGTGGTGAAGAAGGCTTTTAGTATGCTGGCCTTTATCAATCATTGCATGGAATATAGGAGTTGAGAGGTGATGTTGGTGCGGCCTAATTTGGAGTTCTGTGTGCAGTTCTGGTCGCCTAATTATAGGAAGGATATAAACAGAGTGGAGAGAGTGCAGAGAAGGTTTACCAGAATGTTACCTTGGTTTAAGCATCTAGAGTACAGGGAGAGATTGGACAGATTAGGTCTTTATTCTTTGGAGCGTAGAAGGTTGAGAGGGGATTTGATAGAAGTATTTAAGATTAGGAAAGGGATAGACAGAGTGGATGTGGATAGACTATTTCCGTTAAGAGGAGGAAAGATTAAAACAAGAGGACATGAGTTAAGAATTAAGGGGCAGAGGTTTAGAGGTAACATGAGGGGGAACTTCTTTACTCAGAGAGTGGTAGACGTGTGGAGCTTCCGGGAGAAATAGTGGCGGCGGAGTCAATTGTATTATTTAAGACAAGGTTGGACAGGTATATGGATGAGAAGAAGATGGAGGGTTATGGGCATTGCGCAGGGAGGTGGGGCTAGAGAGGGATGTTTGGTTCGGTGCGGACTAGAAGGGCCTAATGGCCTGTTTCCGTGCTGTAATTATGTATATATAACATAACAATTTACAGCACGGAAACAGGCCATTAGGCCCTTCTAGTCCGCACCGAACCAAACACCCCTCTCTAGCCCAACATTAAATCCAACATAGCTCCCTCTCTAGTTGGTACCTCCACGTATTGATGGAAAAAGCTATCCTGCACACATTATACAAGCTCCAACCCATCCAGCCCTTTCATGGAATGGGTTTCCCAATCAATATTCGGAAAATTAAAATCCCCCTGTGCTTATCACAAATATCTGCTATCTCCCTACTAATTTGTTCCACTAATCCGCGTTCCCCTTCGGAGGTCTATAATACACCCCTATAATTGTAACTTCTCCTTTCCCATTCCTCAATTCCACCCACCTAAGCACCGCTGTAATATTTTCTCTAACAAGTAGTGCAACCCCACGCCTTCTCATCCCCCTCCCCCGGTTCTATCACACCTAAAGGAACTAAATCCAGGAATATTTAGCTGCTAGTCACATCCCTCCTGTAACCATGTTTCATTAATCGCTACCACATCATACTTCCAAGTGTCAATCCATACCTTCAGCTCATCCACCTTCCTTACAATGCTCCTAGCATTAAAATATATGCATTTTAGAGATTTCCCACTTTTTACTTCCTGTAGGCCCCTATCTTTACCAACAGCTCCCTTATGATCTTTTGCAATCAACCTCTGTCCATCTTCGTATAGAGCATCCCCCTTTAGAGCATCACCTGCCTTTCCCCCCCTCAAACTTTGTCTACAAGCTTTCTCTGATTGCGCTCTAACCTTCTCCTTGCTGTTCTCCTTCATTTGGTTCCTCCCCCCCAGCCATTCTAGTTTAAAGTCTTCTGAGTCACCCTAGCAAATGTTCCCACCAGAATCCTGGTCCCCCTGGGGTTCAAATGCAGCCCGTCCTTTTTGTACAGGTCACACCTACCCCAAAAATGGTCCCAGTGATCCACAAACTTGAATCCCTGCCCTTTGCTCCACCACTTCAGCCAAGCGTTCATCCTCCATCTCATTCTATTCCTGTTCTCACTGTCACATGGCAAAGCAGGTAATCCCGAGATTAGTGAGTACTTTTTAACTCTCTACCTAACTCCCTGTACTCACTTTTCAGGACCTCTTCTCTATTCCTCACTATGTCGTTGATACCTAGATGTACCACGACTTCTGTCTCATCTCCCTCCCCCTTTAGGATGTCCTGGACTCAAGCTTCAACATCCCGGACCCTGAAACCAGGGAGGCAAACCACCATCCGGTTCTCCTTGCTCTCTCCACAGAATCCCCATCTGTACTCTTGACTATCGAATCCCCTATGACTATTGCCCTCCTCTTCCTTTCCCTACCCTTCTGAGCCTCAGAGGCCAACCCAGTGCCAGAGGCATGGCTACTGACTCTTTCCCCAGTACCTGTTGTTGAGGGCCATAGCCACAGTGGTCCTCTC
Organism: Narcine bancroftii; assembly: GCF_036971445.1. Classification (NCBI taxonomy): domain Eukaryota; kingdom Metazoa; phylum Chordata; class Chondrichthyes; order Torpediniformes; family Narcinidae; genus Narcine; species Narcine bancroftii. Next base: position 16,939,287 of record NC_091471.1, read on the forward strand.
TACCACCTTACTATTCCTCTTCCCTCTCCTAACCGTGACCCACCTGTCCTCCTCCCGTGGCCCTGGTGTGACCACCTGGCCGTAACTCCTATCTATGATGACCTCACTCTCCCTGAGCAGAGCTGCAGCTCTAGTTCCCTAACACGGTTCCTGAGGAGCTGCAGCTCAGTACACCTGGTGCAGATATGGACGTCAGGGAGGCTAGAAAACTCCATGACTTCCCACATTTGACACAGAGAACAGAAAACTGCTCTCACACTCATCCCTTCTCTCTCCTCCTTCCTCAAATAAGTAGAAATTACTAAAGAATACGAAGGCAATTAGACAGCCTTACCTTAACTTGACAAGTTCAACCTCAGACTCTGCTCGCCGAAGCCTCTTGAGCCAAAGCCTGAATTCCCCACTCCTTCCCTGTCCACTCACTCCCTTGTGGTCATTATGGCCCTCCACTGAAAGCATACTTGTTTGGCAGAAGAGCTGCTCAGTTCAAAATTGGAAGAAACAACAGAAGATACCAAAGACAGCTCAAAACATTCCAAAAAATTATCTCCCCTCCATGGACTCCATCTACCTCCTCCACTGCCAAGGAAAGGCAATTATCATATGGAAGGACCTGTAATATATAGATACTTTCTCCTCTCCCTTTTCCCATCAGAAGAGTGGAACAGTATGCACCAACAGGCTTTCAGGTTCTTTCATGAAGTCCAAAACAGATTGACCTTGCAGTATTGGTTTGGTGATCATTGTTTGTTCATTATAACTCTAAACTCCGTAATTTGTGCATTTTGAATGTTAATGATGACTTGTTAGCCCTCTCACAGAAGAGCCTTTCTCACTGTATTTAGTATTTTGTGACAAGTAAACCGTGCTCCAACTTAAAGCTGTCTGCTCTGAACATAAAGTTAATGTAACATCTAGTTGGCCAGTGCTTGAATTTCAGGCTTTTTGGGTCCTTGATCAATAGAATTTTGGGGAAATTGGTAAAATAAAGTATGTGGGTTTGGTACATGAAAGGTGCATGTCTCAGGTGTACAAGGTGGTGAAGAAGGCTTAAAGCATGCTTGCCTTCATTGTGCAGGGTACTGAGTACAGAAGTTGGGACATCAAGATTTAATTGAATAAGCCATATGTGAGATCACATTTGGAGTACTGAGTACAATTCTAGTCACCCAACCATAGGAAGGATGTTGATAAGTTGGAAATGGGCAGAAGATATTCATTAGAATGTTACCAGGCTTGAATTGTATGGAGCAGTACCTCATGGTTCCTGCACTCAATTGCCCACAGCACATCATACGCCTTTTTAATCATCCTATCAACTTGCACATCAAGCTTACATGATCTATGAACTTGAACACCTTGTTCCTCCACTCTGCTCAGAAACCAGCCAATGTTCATCTTCCAAGGTGCATCACTTCACACTTTTCCTGACTGAACTCTTGTCTGCCAATTCTCTGCCCAACTCTGCATCTTGTATATATCTTATTGTAATGTGTGACAGACCTACCCTATCCATACCTTCAACCATCATGCCATCTGCAAACTTATTAACCCACCCTCTTCATCCAAGTCATTTATAAAAATCACAAAGGGACGGGGTCCCAGGACAGATCCCTGTGGAATGCTGTGGGTCCCTGACTTCCAGGCAGAATATGCTACAACTACTATCACCCTCTGCTTTATGTGGACAAATCAATTCCAAATTCAGACAGCCAACTCTCCATAGATCCCTTGCTTCATGACTTTCTAGATGAACCTACCAGGGAAATCTTGTCAAACAACTTACTGAATTCTATATACACCACATCCACCACACTGCCTTCACCAATTTCATTTTTCACCTCTTCAGAAAACATTTAGACTCATGAGGAACAGCTACCTCTCACAAAGCCATGGCTACTATCCCTAATAAGAACGTTTCTCAAAATTCTTGAAAATCCCATTCCGAACCATCCTCTCCAATATTTTACCCAGCACTGAAATAAAACCCACTGCTCTATAAATACCCAGGATTCTTTCTTAAACAAGGGAAATATGCTTACCATCCTCCAATCCTCTGGTACCACTCCTGTGGTCAAGGAGAATGCAAAGATTTACTAAATCCATATTTTTTCCGATATGGATTTAGTCATTCGGATTTATGTTTCAGATGTGGACAACATATTGGAACATTTTTGCATTCAGTTTGGCTTTGTGATAAGGTTCAACCATTTTGGGAAAAAATTAGAGTATTTTTTGAAAAATTATTTAAGGTTAAATTGCCATTAGATCTAGAATTTTTTTTATTGGGTTATATTGTATCATTGACTGGTTTGGGGTTGGATAAGTTTCAGATAGCTTTTGTTCATCTTGCATTGGTGGTAGCATTGAAGTGTATTGCGATTACTTGGAAAGATGATGTCGAAGTAAATATAATTTGTTGGCACAATGAATTGAGATCATGTATTTATATGGAAAAAATAACATAATTTTTATGATAATTAGACTTTTTTGTTCAAATGTGATCACCTTATTTGAAATGTATGGTTTTAGAAATATCCTAAGATACTATATAGTTTATTTCTGTATTTGGTGATTATATATATTTTTGCTCCCCTTGTGGGGTATGCTGAGGGTGGGGGGGGGGGTGGGATTGGTGTATGTCTTAGATTATTTTGATATTGTTTTTATGTATTTTGAAAATCTTAAATAAAGTTTTTGTTTTTATAAAGGAGAATGCAAAGATCATCGTCAACACCCTAACAATCTCTTCCCAAGCTTCCTACAAGTAACTGGGGGTATATCCCAACTGGCCCCAGTGACTATCCGAATGCTTTCCAGAAGGTCCAACATTACCACTTTCTTAACATCAACTCCAGCACAATAGCCTGCTTTGATATGACCTCACATTCATCAAGGTCCCTCTCCCTGGTGAATATTAAAGCAAAGTATTCATAAATGACCTCTCCTGGCTTCTTTGTCTCCAGACACATGTTCCTCCCTTTAACCCTGAGCAGTCCTACCCTCACTTTAGTCATCCCACTTTATTTTTGTTTGTGTAGAACGCCTTGCAGTTTTCTTCAATCTTGCATGTGAAGGCCTTTTCATGTTCTCTTTTAGCTCTCCTCAGTCATTTCTTAAGTTCCTTCCTGTCTACCTTATAATTCTTATGAGCCCTCCCTGAGTTTTTCTTTCTAATCTTTATGTATGCTTCCTTCTTCCTCTTGACTAACTGTCCCACCTCTCTTGTTAACCATGGTTCCTTTACCCTACTATTCTTTCCCCATCTCAGTGGGGCAAATCGATCCAGAAACACATGCAACTGGTCTAAACATGCTCCAAATTTCTGCTGTGCATTTCCCAGTGGACATCAGTTCCTGATTTATGCTCTCTAGTTCCTGCTTAATACCATCATAATTAGTCCCTCCAGAATTAAACAGTTTGCCATTTCATCTGCTCCAATCCTTTTCCGTAGCTAACGGTCAGGGGGATGAGGTCAATATTTTCAGGCCGATTGGGATGCTGGGATTCATTAATAGGAGGATTAAATTCAGGAGTAGAGAGATCATGTTACAACTTTTGTGAGGCCACGCTTAAGAGTATTGTGTTCAGTTCTGGTCACCTCATTATAGGAAGGATGTGGAAGCTATGGAGAGGGTGCAGAGAAGATTTACCAGGACGTTGCCTGGATTTGGAAAACAGGTCTTATGAGGCAAGGCTGGCAGAGCTGGGACTTTTCTCTTTAGAGCGTAGAAGGTTATGGGATAGGGATGGCTTGATACTTTTGTTTAGGAAGGAATATATGAGTCGGCACAACATCAAGGTTTGAAGGGTCTGTACTCAGTTGTATTGATCTATGCTTTAGGTTCTATATCTTTGAAGTGCTTACCTGCTGAGAGGTCAGACACCTGACCCGGTCTGTTGCCTAGTACTAGTCATTGGTTCCCCAGGAGGAAGTCTGGTTGCAAATCTGAAGCTTAGAGCTGCAAGGCTCTCCCATCCTCTGTGGACTCATCAGGAGCACCCACAGAGTTGATCCCTTGCTCCAGGGTTGTGTGTTTGGTCTCAGCATCCTGTTCAATGACCTGATACAAGCTGCTTTTCTCCATGCTGCAAAAACTACCCCGTGGAATGAGAAGATCCTGATGTGAACTTTCATGTAGCCTCTTCCCTCAAGGCTTCCAGCTGTTCCCCCTGCAGCGTGACTGAGGCATGAATTGTGCTTACTGAACCGAGGATGGTGTCCTTCACCGCAGCATCTGCCTCAGTTCCTGACTCAACGAGCTTCTATCTCTCCTTAGTATCTCCTTTGACTTGAAGATTTAGAATGCTGGCAACCTCAGTTAAAATCATGACCTCCAAATGGCAAGGTTAGCGTAGCAGTCAAGTACAATGCTGTAAAAGTACCATCATCCAGTTCTGTTTGTAAGTTCTCCCTATGTTTGAATGGGTTTTGTCCATGTGCTCTGGTTTCCTTCCAGCCTTCATAACTTACCGGGTTGTAGGTTAATTGAGGGTAATTGGGTGGCATGGACTCGATGACCAAAAGGGCCTGTTACCATGCTGTACGTTTAAATTTTTTTTTTAAATGTGGAAGCACAGTTCTATAGAGAAAACAGAAAAGAAGAGATTTGGGGATTCAAGTACATTATTCCTTGGAAGTGGCAGGGGAGGGGAAGGGTGTATAGATTCCAAGAATTAGGAGGTCACAATGAACCTGAGAAGAACTGAGGAATATAAGGACCTTGCTGTGCATGTTCAAGGATCTATGGAGTGCAGGTAGAATCAGTCATTGGGAAGGCATCTGGGATATTTGCCTTCATTGGGTGATGGATAGAAATAAGTTCAGTGAGATTGTGGTTTATCTTTGTCAAACATTGTCAGGTGACAATGGTAATACTGTACAGTTTTGGTTCCACCTTAAGGAGAGAGTGTGATTGGACAAGAGAGGACGCAGAGAAGGTTCACCAGGATATGGTCTTGGTTGGAGCTTTTCAGGGAGCAAGTGAATTAAAACTCGCTTGCTAGCAGGCGATCCTCCAAGTTGAACATTATTCTGACTTGGAACTAACATGCAAACTTGTTATCAATAGGCCCTTTCAAGCTGCCTTGTAACATGGGGTTAACCGGACAATTTGCCCGGATAGCACCCCACTCACAAACCAGTGTGAAAGGGTGTGTCACAGTAAGCAATGTCCAAAATCAACTGGGTCCCTGCCCTACCTCAGAGATAGTCAGGGAATCCATTAATACCCACCTTGGTCTAAATTTGAATTTATGGTTTCATATTTTTCAGATAAAGATTTTATATCAGAAATGTATGCATTATTTCAAGATATAATGGTTTAAAAAATTAGATATATCTAGGATTAAATGGAAGCATGTGGATTGGGAAAATAGGTCTCATTATGGGTTGACTAAATTAATTAATGTAAGATATAGTATGGTTAATTATAACTTTTTGCATCAGTTATTTTTAACCCCTGAAAAATGAAAAAATATGGATTTAGTAATTCAGATCTGTGTTTTAGGTGCGGATTATATATTTTATTGCAAGAAGCATAGTGAACAAGGTAGATGAGCTGAGAGCATGGATAGATACTTGGGGTCACAATATTGTGGCAATTAGTGAGACCTGGCTACAGGAGGGGCAGGACTGGCAACTTAATATTCCAGGATACATTTGTTTTAGATGTGATAGATCAGGAGGTAAAAAAGGAGGAGGAGTTGCTCTGCTTGTTAAGGAGGACATTACTGCCGTGAGGTGGCAGGATGGTATGGAGGGATCGACCAGTGAGGCTGTTTGGGTGGAATTGAGGGGTGGAGGAGGCAAGAGGGTGCTAATACGGGTGTATTACAGACCACCAAATGGACCAAGAAAATTAGAGGAACAAATTTGTAGGGAGATAACGTATATGTGTGAAAATCATAAGGTAGTGATCATTGGAGATTTTAACTTCCCACACATTGATTGGGATACCCATACGGTTAGAGGGTTGGATGGGCTGGAGTTCGTTAAATGTGCTCAGGATTGTTTTCTAAATCAGTTAGTAGAAGAACCGACTCGAGACAGTGTAATACTGGATCTCCTGTTAGGGAACGAGCTAGGTCAGGTATCAGACATTAATGTTGGAGAACCAATTGGGTCTAGTGATCATAATTCTGTTAGTTTTAGGGTAGTTTTAGGGGAGCAAGGAGAGGCCTAAAGTTGAGGTTCTGGATTGGAAAAGAGCAAATTTCGAAGGAATAAGAAGGGATTTGGGGAGTATTGAGTGGGACAGGATATTTTCAGGTAAGGATGTTAATGAAAAATGGAGGATATTAAAAAAAGAAATTTTGAGGGTACAAAGTAGTTATGTCCCAGTGTGGATCAAAGGAAAGGCTGGAACTCATAGGGAGGCTTGGTTTTCGAAGAATATTGGAAATTTGGTTAGGAGAAAAATGGAGGTGTACAAGAGGTATAAAGAGCAGGGAGCTGAGAAGTTGAAGGAGGACTACAAGGAGTGTAGAAGGAATCTTAAGAAAGAAATTAGAAAGGCCAAAAAATGGCTTGAAGAGGCTTTGGCTGACAGAGTAAAAATAAATCCAAAGGGTTTCTATAAGTACATTAAAAGTAAAAGATTAGTGAGAGATAAAATTGGACCCCTTGTAAATAGCGAGGGTAGGCTGAGGGAGAAGTCTGAGGAAATGGGGGAAATTTTGAATGATTTCTTTGCCTCGGTATTCACTAGGGAAAAAAATGTTGAACCAATTGAAGTAAAGAAAAATAGTGGGGAGGTCATGAAGCATATAAGGATAACCGAGGAGGTAGTGATGGCTGTGTTAAAAAAGATAAAGGTGGATAAATCTCCCAGACTGGACAAAATATTCCCTAGGACATTCAGGGAGGCTAGTGGACAGTTAGTTGGGCCATTAACAGAGATATTTAGGATGTCACTGGCCACGGAGGTGGTGCCAAAGGATTGGAGGGTGGCGCATGTGGTTCCTCTGTTTAAAAAAGGGTCCAAATGGAAACCTGGGAATTATAGGCCTGTAAGTCTGACATCTGTGGTGGGCAAGTTGATGGAAAGTGTTCTGATGGATGCTATTTACAAATTTTTGGAGGTAAAGGGATTGATAGGGAGTAATCAGCATGGTTTTGTCAAGGGTAGATCATGCTTGACAAACCTGATTGAGTTCTTCGAGGGGCTTATAAAATAAGGTTGATGAAGGGAAAGCTGTGGATGTTGTCTATTTGGACTTTAGTAAAGCTTTTGACAAAGTTCCCCACAGGAGGTTAGGAAAAAAGGTGGAGGCATTAGGTATAAATAAAGAGGTAGTGAAATGGATTCAGCAGTGGTTGGATGGGAGGTGTCAGAGAGTAGTGGTAGAAAATTGTTTGTCCAATTGGAGGCCGGTGACTAGTGGAGTTCCTCAGGGTTCGGTCCTGGGTCCACTATTATTTGTTATATATATTAACGATCTGGATGTAGGGGTGGAGAATTGGATAAGCAAGTTTGCGGATGACACAAAGATTGGTGGTGTTGTGGACAGTGAGGTAGATTACCGTAGATTAAAAGGTGATTTAGGAAGGCTAGAGGTGTGGGCTGAGAAATGGCTGATGGAATTTAATACAGATAAATGTGAGGTGCTACATTTTGGAAAGGCAAATTTAAATAGGTCATATACATTGAATGGTAGACAATTGAGGAGTGCAGAGCAACAAAGGGATTTAGGAGTTATGGTAAATAGTACCCTCAAGGCTGATACTCAAGTAGCTGGTGTGATGAAGAAGGCATTTGGAATGTTGGCCTTCATAATTCGGAGTATTGAATTCAAGAGTAGGGAGGTTATGATGAAATTGTATAAGGCATTGGTGAGGCCAAATTTGGAGTACTGTGTACAGTTTTGGTCACCAAATTATAGGAAAGATATAAACAAAATAGAGTGAGTGCAGAGAAGGTTCACGAGAATGTTGACAGGATTTCAGGGTCTGAGTTACAGGGAAAGGTTGTGCAGACTGGGGCTTTTTTCTCTGGAGTGTAGAAGATTGAGAGGGGACTTGATAGAGGTGTTTAAGATTTTAAAAGGGACAGACAGTAAATGTGGATAGGCTTTTTCAATTAAGAAAGGGGGAGATTCAAACTGGAGGACATGGTTTAAGATTGAAGGGGGAAAATTATAAGGGGAACATGAGGGGAAATTTCTTTATTCAGAGGGTGGTGGGGATGTGGAATGAGCTTCCGGCAGACGTGGTCGAGGCGGGATCATTGGTTACATTTAAGGAAAGACTGGATCGTTACATGGATAGTAGGGGACTAGAGGGATATGGACCGGGTGCTGGTCAATGGGACTAGGAAGGTGGGGATTTGCTACGGCATGGACTAGTAGGGCCGAACTGGCCTGTTCTGTGCTGTAAGTGGTTATATGGTTATGTGTTGGAACATGTATACATTCTGTTTAGTTTTGTGATAAAGTTCATCGTTTCTGGTTTAAAATTAGGGTTTTTCTCCAAAATTTCTTTAAAATTCAATTTCCTTTAGATCTAAAATTTTTTTTGATAGGTTATTTGTTACCACAGATATTGAACACATCACCAATAACATCAATGCAGTGGCCGACGCACTGTCACAACCAGTGATTCAGGGCATCCAGACCCTGTCCCGGGGATAGACTACATGGCCCTGGCCAAAGCATAACAGAGAGACCCCGAGGTTTCCATGTACAAGACAGTTGTCTCAGGGCTTAGGGTAGAGGACATCAGCAATTGGCGCAGTTACCCAGACACTCCTGTGGAACACGTTCACTGGAAAATCCCACCCCATCATATCGGCATCCTGGAGATGGCAATTTTGTGACCTGTGCACCTGGCGATCAGAACCACAGTCACCAGCTAGTTTGCCTAGCACAGCCTCTGTAAGTAATTCAATCAATGGGCCAAGACCTACTCCACTGTGGTGGTACACCACTGGCCTGCTGCAGGGGGCAACCTCTGTACCTGCAGAAGAGCACGGGGACAAGACAACACCTGGCTGGATGTCAATCACCGTCCAGGATAGAAGCCAAAGCCAGCTCTTCGAAGACAGTCTCAGAGCTTGCAACATCACTCCTCACAGCTAACTCTGTGGAAGTTTATGTTGAATAAAGCCTGTTGAACAGACTTTGTTTTGAGTGTTTGCTTCTGTTCGTCAGCGCATCACAATTTATTTGACATAAATTCTTAAAGCTGCTATGGAAAAGCTCCTGAGTGCCAGGAGCCTTGAAATTGACCCATGCCACCCAGAAGCACAAACATGCTTCGTGATCTGGAAGCACACAGTCGAAGCGATCATCGAGGCACACTGTTGACAACATCCTGGACTACGACCAAAAGAGGCTCATCTTACTCCAATTGAAGCTGGGTCCCCAAACCTTCCAGGCTCTCAAAGACTGCACCGGGTACTCAGAAGCGATGAACACCCTCGAGACCTTGTATAAACTTCAACGAATGTGGTCTTTGCAAGTACCTCCTGAATATCTGAGTTTAACTACCCGGGGAAGTGTCTGAGTCTTATCTGGGAGCCCTGCATGAGTTAGCCCGACTTGTCTGGCTGAAGCCGGGTAAATGAAAGGGACTGATCAGATTCGCCTTCATCTGAGGGCTACATGCGAGGGTCATCAGGCAGAAACTGCTAGAAGATATTATCTACTCCCTGGCCAAAAGAGTGGAGGTAGTCCAAACCCTGGAGGCAGCAGCCCTGCACACTGAAGCCTTCAACTCCAGGCTTCCTCAGGCCTCCATGTGATCAGCGCATTCGGCCGCTAGACCAGACTGGGGATGAAAAAATCGCTGCTGTGGGCAGCCAGCGCTCTTGTAAGTACTGTGGTTCCTGGTGTGGCACTGATTATCGATCGCGCCAAAACTACCCGGCCAAAAATCAGTATTGTTTGAGATGTGGCAAGAAAGGCTACTTCGTCAAGGTATGCCTCTCAAAGCCTATGGCCCTCCACAACCTGCCAACTGCCGCCTCCCAAAGACTACAATGATGTCACTTCTGGTCTATGGAATGATGTCACTTCTGCTGCCTGTGATGATGTCACCCTCACCAACAGCCGGTGGCGTGATGTCACTTCCCCCGGCGCAACTACCAGACATGACTCACCCTCCCACGTGGCACCGCCATCTTGGGCCGGTCAGTCGTGGGCCAGTGAAAATGGGACCGACGATGATGATACCGTGGTCAACACGGACACTGACCAGTCCACCCTACCGATGCACACCATATCTCTGGATGCCGCTAACCACTACACACGGCCATGACTATGGAGAGCACCACTGGTCAACATTCACCTCTCCCGACACCTGCAGAGGATACCGATGACCACGCCTCACCTCCATCATCGGGGAATGCCAACTTGGACCCCGAGATGGTACTAGCAGTCACCACCCTGACCAGGAACATTCCCCATGACCTCGGACTCTCCATGATGGATGTAAAAATCAATGGGCAAGTAACAAAGTGCCTAATCGACAGTGGCAGCACCAAGAGATTCATTCTCCCGAGTGTGGCCCATTCACTAAAGCTAAAAATCCACTCCACCACTTTATCGCCTTTGCCACCCAGAACCGGTCTATCAATACCCTTTGGTGCTACTCAGCCAATCTGACTGTGTGTGGCGGGGTGGGGGGGGGGGGGGGGGTGAAAGACATACACCAGTTTCAGGCTCCTGGTCATGCCCAAACTCTGTGACCCAGTCCTCCTGGGCTTAGACTTCCAATGCCACCTTCAGCGCATCACCTTCACCTTTGGGGGACCCCTACCTCCACTCACATTCCACTGCGCACAAAGCAATCAACCCCGGCCAACTTGCAGCCTCTCCATGTTGCGCATCATCCCTCCTGCGCTCTTCTCACACCTCACGCTAGGCTGCAAGCTGATAGCTGCCAGAAGTAGATGCTATTGCGTCGTGGACAGAGACTTCATCAGGGTGGAGGTGCGGCAACTTCTGGCGGAAGGTGTCATAGAGCCCAGCAACAGCCCATGGAGAGCCCAAGTCCTAGTGGTCAAAGTGGGAAGCAAGCTGAGAATGGTCATGGATTACAGCCAGACTATTAACCGGTACACCCAGTTGGATGCCTGCCCTTTACCAAGGATAGCTGACATGGTCATCGAGATATCCCATTACCGGGCCTTCTCCACGATTGACCTGAGGCGGCCTATCACCAGCTCCCCATCCACCTGCGGAACAAGCCATACAGCCTTTGAGGTACCAGTTCTGCCGAGTTCCGTTTGGGGTCACGAATGGGGGTCTCCATCTTCCAGCAGGAGATGGATCGAATGGTAGACCGGCACAAGCTAAAGGTGACTTTCCCGTCATGTGTCACTATCTGCGGCCATGACCAGCAGGACCACAATGCCATCCTGGAGAAATTTCTCCAGACAGCCGAGGAGCTGAACCTAACGTAGAACAAAGAGAAGTATGTGTTCAGCACCACCTGCCTCGCCATCCTGCGATACATTGTGGCACATGGTGTCATCAGCCCAGATCCAGAATGGATGCGGCCATTAATGGAGTTCCCCCCCACCCCCACCATGCTCAAAGCCCTCCACAGGTGCCTTGGCTTATTCTCTTACTATTCACAGTGGGCTTCCTGCTTCTCGGACAAGGCCTGCCCACTGGCCTAGGCCACAACTTTTCCTTTCCCACCTGAGGCGCAGGCAGCCTTCACATGCATCAGACAGGATATCGCAGATGCCACAGTGCATGCCGTGGGCAAGGACTCCCCTTTCCAGGTGGAGAGCAATGGCTCCAATATAGCCCTCGCTGTTACCCTCAATCAAGGGGGGGCACACGTTTGCTTTCTTCTCCAGGACCCTCCACGGCTCAGAGGTAGGACGCTCCACCATTGAAAAGGAGGCCCAGGCGATCATGGAAACAGTCCGCCACTGGCACCACTATCTGGCCGGCAGGAGGTTCACCCTCTTCACCGATCAGCGGGCTGTGCTGTTTATGTTCAACACCACCCACAGGGGCAAGATCAAGAACGACAAGAGTTGGCGCTGGAGATTCTAGCTGGCAACCTACAGCTACGACATCCAGTATCGCCCGAGGAAGTTTAACGACTCCCCCAGTGCCATATCCCGGACCTGCGCATCGCTCCACGATGACCAGCTGCAGTCACTGCATGAGTCCCTCTGCCGCCCGGGCGTCACCCGCTTATACCATTTCATCAAGTCCAGGAACCTCCCGTTCACCGTCAGGGACATCAGGACCATGACTGGGGCGGGCCAGGTCTACACGGAATGCAAATCTCACTTCTTCCACCCACCCCAGGCTCATGTCATAAAGGCCACTTGGCCCTTCGAGCACCTCAGCATAGACTTCAAGGGGCCCCTGCCTTCAGCCCCTTCAGCTGACCCATCTGAACCAAACATCACAGCAATATAACCCTTCCTTTCCTTTACCATTACCCTCCATTTTTCTTATATTTATGTATCTATCTTAAAGTCTTTTTTAACGTCCCTATTGTACCAGGCTCCACAAGAGTTGGCACGCTGGCAATGTATTCCTGGCACCCACTACATTGTGTGTGAAAAAAACTTACCCCTCACGTCTTGCCTAAATTTCCCTCCTCTCACCTTATTTAGAGGTCCTCTGGTATTCTCGCTCCAGGAGAAACGTGCTGGCTGTCCACCCTATCTGTCCCTCTCATCATCTTTTGTGCCTCTATTAAGTCACTTCTCATCCTGTAGAAATTTAATTCCTATTATTTGTTCTAATAAATTACCTATTTCAAACCAGAAAGGTTTAACGCTCGGACACTGCCAAGTAGAATGTACCAATTTCCTGTCCACATCTAAAACAAATTGACCTCGATCTGATGCTCTACAGCAACTGTACCACATTGATGCAGCCAGCCAGGATGCTCTCGATAGAACTCCTGTAGAACGTTGACATCATGGTGCCCGCCTCAAGTGCAGTAGCTGTTGTGCCTTCCTGACAAGTAAGGAGGCGTGTGTCCAGGATAGGTCACTAGTTAAGTGGCCTCCAGGGAACTTTGTGCTCTCCACTGCAGAATTGTTGATATGCAACATAGGGTAGTCATTCTTGGTCCTCCTGAAGTCCACAATTATCTCGTTCGTCTTGCCCATGAGACTCAGGTTGTTATTCTCACACCATTTCACCAGATTATCTCCCTCTCCCTCCCCAATCCCTTGTCCTTCTTCCGCACCCCTCCTTACTCCTCTCCTCCTCACTTCCCCGCCACCTCTTCCCCTCTTCTCTGCTGTGTGACTCATCAGTAGTTGCCGACGAGGCCAACTACTGCTGTGACGTCTGCAAACTTAGTGACTCTGCGATTCCATACTTCCTGTCATGAACGCAATACTCCAAGTGTGAGTTTTATAGAGCTGCATCTATACCTCACAGTTCATGAATGTGGCAAAAGCAATGTTATGTGTGGGAGGGAGGGAAGGGTTAGATTGTTGTGGAGTAGGTTTACATGGGTCAGCCCCACTTCATGGGCCAAAGGGTATTCAAAGAGGTGAGAAGAAGAATGGGGCGGGGGGGAATAATGAACCCCTTTGTTTTCACATCAAACTCTCTCCTCTTTCATCCCATGAATGTCCTAGGACGGTGTGACAAGGTTTGGCAGGCTTTCTTTCATCGGTCAGAGCATGAGGCAAGTTCTGGTCACCCAGGAGGAGGATGGATTTGCGAGAATATCACAGGGCCTGGTGGGCATGGATAACAGAGAGGCTGGGATTGTTCCAGTGGGATGTGGGAGGCTTTACACAAGTAAATCAAATCATGAAGGACACTGATTCAGTTGATAACACTGGACCACAAAGGTTTTGCTTTTCTTTTTATATATTTTTATTGGATTTTACAGAAATAGAACATAAAAAAGCCATTAATCAAAGGTAATATATAAAAAGGAATATAATGAAAAAAGTTATATAAGAAAAACAAAACTATATATGAACTCAATATCAACAAACATAAAAGAAAAGCAGACACAAACAATTGCAGCCTATGGCTAATTGAAAGATTTGTCAAAAGTAACCTACAAATTCTACCCCCTTCCCTTCCAGTTATCTGGTCAGTACAAATACATCGAATCCACGCTGCTGAAGATCCAACTGCGCTGGGTAGGTCACGTCTCCAGAATGGAGGACCAATGCCTTCCCAAGATCATGTTATATGGCGAGCTCTCCACTGGCTACCGAGACAGAGGTGCACCAAAGAAGAGGTACAAGGACTGACTAAAGAAATCTCTTGGTGCCTGCCACATTGACCACCGCCAGTGGGCTGATATCGCCTCAAACCGTGCATCTTGGCGCCTCATATTTCGATGGGCAGCAACCTCCTTTGAAGAAGACTGCAGAGCCCACCTCACTGACAAAAGACAAAGGAGGAAAAACCCAACACCCAACCCCAACCAACCAATTTTCCCCTGCAACCGCTGCAACCGTACCTACCTGTCCCACATTGGACATGTCAGCCACAAACGAGCCTGCAGCTGACGTGGACATTACCCCTCCAATCGTGAAAATGAACTTAAAATGTTCCTCACATGCACCATCTTCAGATATAATCTGTTGTTGTGATTTCCTGTCGTATTTTCAGCCTACTAGTATATTGCTGTTTTGGTCAGTCCAAGCACGGCTAGCCGTGCACTCAGTGCAGCCTAGTGAGAGCGAATATAGCTTTGGAGGGATTTAAATCTTTTGAGAATTTTCTTGGCAACGACAGAGCACCAAACTGAATTCATCTGATTGACAACATACTTCAAGCAGACAAGACCATGAAATGTGACATGTCATTGAAAATTCATTTACTGCATTCGTGCGTGGACTTCTTCCCTGCTGATCGAAGTGCAGTCAGTAACGAACAGGGTGAAAGATTTCACCAGGAAATTGCGACCATGGAAAAGCGGTATCAGGGCAACTGGAATCCATCAATGCCGGCCGACTATCATTAGAGACTGACACAAAATTCAGCAGGAAACATTTTTAGATCAATTTAACTAATGCAATATGTCAGTATCATTATGTGATTAAACACGCTAAATTCGCTAGAAGTTAATGTTTCTTTCTCTTCCTACGTGATACAGCAAATCTGAAATTATCTTTGCGTTCAGCTTGAAGTTGTCTATCATAATCCCTATATATTTCAAGAGGCAATTTTCTTGCTACAAGAGAATTTTTTACTTGGGGGGACACGCTTTGCGTTGTGATTAGTGTAACGTTGTAACAGCACCAGCGATCGAGACCGGGGTTCAAATCCAACGCTGTCTGTAAGGAGTATGTACGTTCTCCCCCTGTTTGCGTAGGTTTCTGTGGAAAACACAATATGATGGAGTGATTAAACGGCTTTAATTACCAAAAACCTGAGCATTACTGATACATTACTTGGCCAAGTTCCAGGTACAGGAGCAAGAGGGGGGAAATCCGGGCACGCCAGCCTTTATTGGGAAATCCGGGGAAGAGCCAAGGGAGGGGTTAGGCAAGGTCAGGGAAGGTTCAGACTGGCCATCTACATCTATACAAATGCCTTTCATCATAGTTTCCTCTGGGTGCTCTGGCTTCCTTCCGCCCTCAAAACTTACTAGGGGTTGTAGGTCAATTGGGTGTAATTGGGAGGCACAGGATCGTGTGCTGAAATGGCCTGTTACTGTGCTGTATGTCTGAGGTGCACTGTTAGCCAGAATCAGACACACACAAGGTAAAAACTGTACAACAGGCTTTAATCCACAAAGACTTCCACAGAGCCAGGCTGGCTGTAGCTGCAGTAACTCCATGTGAGACTTCGGGAGGCCGGCGCAGGCTTATATCCCAAAGGGCGATTGACACCTGACCGGGTGGGGCTTGATCCATTCAGGCCGACTGATTGACAGCCGGCCAGGTGTTGTCCTGTCCCCTTACGCTCCTGCAGGTACAGAATTTTCCCCCTGCAGTAGGCCAGCGGTGTACCACCACAATGTCTACATTTATAAATTTAAATCCTCTGGAAAAAAATTGTTGTCCAGTGTAATCACAGTCTATTTCCCAGGGTGAGAGAGTGGAAAACAGGAGGGAAAAGATTGAAAGGGCAGGTGAAAGATTTAGAAGGAACCTGAGGGACACATCTTTCTCCCAGAGGGCGGTGGGTGGGTGGAACAGGCGGCCAGAGGTGCTGCAGGGTGGAAGAACTGTAACATTTAAATGATATTGAGACTGAATCGATCAGGGGACCAGTTTGGAAAGCCCACTTGAAGGCCAGTGACATTGTGGGTCAAATGACCTGTTAGCCTGCAGGAAAAATCCATGATTCTCCCATCCATCTCTCCCTCTCCTCCTTCTAGGATCTTCAAAGTGGTCGATATCGACCCCCAGGGGTTGGTGGGAACATCCAGGGGATCGATAAAATGCCAGGAGTTCGAAAGAGAGTTGATAACACGGTGTTGGGGGTGGGGGTCAATTTAAAATAGTGCCTCCACAACACCACCCCGTCCAGCACAAGGGGTGGGGGAAACTTACCTGTCATGAAGGTCAGTATACTGCTAGCACACTTCCCCCTCATCACACTTTGAATGTCACCGTCACGTTCTCCATCAACTCACATGTGCTGTATTTAACAGGGAAGTGCCCTTTCTGCCCCTTAATTTGTCCTCCATTTGGGAGTGTAGGGATAAACCTCCAAATTGAGGCAAATTAACGTTCAGTTTGAGATGGCACCAGATGGAGAACAGAGGGCTCAAAACCCAGACTGTCTGGCCACCCTACCCAGTGAAACCCCCCCCACTAGTGTCCAGCCCCCCCATGCAGCCCTCCACCCCCCATCCTGTCTAGTGCCAGGGTTTCATAGGGGGTTGATGAAGAACCACGTTGTCCCTGAAGGGACAAGTTTGGTGTCACCTGCCATATCCCCTCATTTCCCTTTCCCTCTGGGGTTTTCCATTAATTCATCCCTCAACTTCCTATTGTCCCCTTCTCTTCACTTCACCTCCTCACCCTTCCTCCCAATCCCTCCACCTCCTCACTCAAGCTCCTCCCCAAACTTTCCTCCTTCTCCCACCCCCTTCTCCTTCCTTCCGCCCCTTCTCCTTCCTGTCCACCCCTTCTCCTTCCCCTCATCCCTTTCTCTTTCCTTCCACCCTCTTCTCTTTCTTCCCACCCCTTCTCCTTCCTCCCCACCCCCTTCTCCTTCCTCCCACTCCCTTCTCCTTCCTCCCCACCCCCTTCTCCTTCCTCTCATCCCCTTCTCCTTCCCCCTTCTCTTTCCTTCCACCCCTTCTCCTTCCTCCTACCCCTTTCTCCTTCTTTCTCACCCCCTTCTCTTTCCTCCCACCCCCTTCTCCTTTCTGCTCACCTCTTTTACTTCCTTGCAACCCTTCTCCTTCCTCCTGACATCCTTTCTTCTTTCTCCCTACCCCTTCTCCTTCCTCCCACCTCCCTTCTTCCTCCCCACCCCTTCTCCTTCCTCCTCACCTCCTTCTCCCTCTTGCCCTCTTCTCCTTCTTCTCCACCCCTTCTCCATCCTCCCACCCCTTCTCCTTCCTCCCACCTCTTCTCCTTCTTCCCATCCCCTTTTCCTTCCTCCTGCCCCTTCTCCTTCCTCCCCACCCCCTTCCCATTCCTCCTCTTCCCCTTCAAACTCTTCCCCCTTCCTCCCCATTCCCCTTCCCCTCCCATCCCACCCTTTCCTCACCCATTCCCCATCCAACCCACCATTTCCTCACCTATTCCCACCCTAACCTTTCCCCACCCCTTCCCCTGTGTTCAAACCACTTCCACCTCACTCCTTCCCCTTCCTCCCCTCCTTCTCCACCCCCTTCTCTTTCCTCCCCATTGCTTCCCCTCCCTCTCCACCTGTTACTACCCACCTCTTTCCCCTTCCTCCCCTTTCCCTGTTACTCTCTGCATCTTTCCCTTTCCCCTCCCCCCCCTTCTCCTCACACTACTTCCACTACTCTCATTCCCTCCCCATTTCTCATCTCTCTACTTCCTCTTGGCCCTCTAACTCTCTCCTTCCCCACGCTCTCTACATCAGACTCTTTCCACACTATCTCACCTCTCACCTGGATGTCCCACTGCCAGGCAGGCTGGGGGCATGGCTGCTCAGTGACTGTCAGAGCAGCAGCAAATGAAGGCCCCCAGGGTAAGCCATGGTCCTGGTAGGGTGCCGGTCAGAGAATGAGGCCAGGCCCACTGTGGTGGGCAGGGCCAGCACCAGGGTTGAGAGACAATAGTTATAGGATGGAGGTATTGTGGGAATGGAGAGATGGAGGGAGTGTGGGGATGGAGGGAGTATAGGAATGGAGGGATGGAGGGATTGTTGGGATGGAGTAGTGTGGGGATGGAGGGTGTGTGGGGATGGAGGGTGTGTGGGGATGGAGGGTGTGTGGGGATGGAGGGAGTGTGGGGATGGATGGAGTGTTGAGATGGAGGGAGTGTGGGGATAAAGGGAGTGTGGGGATGGAGGGAGTGTTGAGATGGAGGGTGTGGGGATGGTGGGAAGTATGGGAATGGAGGGAGCGGGGGCAGAGGGAGTGTGGGGATGGAGAGAATGTGGGGATGGAAGGGGCAGAGAGAGTGGGAATGGAGGGGGCAGAGAGAGGGAAATGGAGGGGGCAGAGAGTGGGAATGGAGGGGGCAGAAAGTGGGGAATTGAGGGGCAGAGAGTGGGAATGGAGGGGACAGAGAGTGGGGAATGGAGGGGGCAGAGAGTGGGGAATGGAGTGGGCAGAGTGTGAGAGCATGATATTATTACAGCACCAGCGATCAAGGTTCAAACCTGGCGCTGTCTTTAAGGTGTTTGTAGATTCTCGACGGGTCTGTATAGGTTTCCTCTGGGTGCTCCGGTTTCCTCCCACCGGAAGGGCCTGTTAACCTGCTCCATATCAAAATTTTAAAAATTAATTTAAAGCCCATGGATGTGGGTGGTAAGGAGGGATATGGGATCAGGACTACAGAACATTATTCTTCCTAGTCCCACTGACCTGCGCCCAGTCCATAGTCCTCTATACCTCCTTCTATCCATGTATGTGTCCACATTTCTGTTAAATGTGAAAATTGAGCCCGCATTCACCACTTCAGCTGGCAGCTTGTTTCACACTCCCACTACTCTCTGTGTGAAGAAGTTCCCCTGAATGTTCCCCTAAACTTTTCCCCTTTTACCATTCCCCATGTCCTCTAGTTTATATCTCACCCAACCTCAGCATAAACCCTAAATGCATTTACTCTATCTACACCCATCATAATTTTAAATACCTCTATCAAATCTTCCCTCATTCTTCCACACTCCAGGGAATTAAGTCCTACCTGTTTAACCTTTCCCTGTAACTTAGTTCCGAAGGGCCCAGCAACATCCTAGTAAATCTCTGCACTCTTTCAATCTTATTGATATATTTCCTGTAGCAAGGTCACCAAAACTGCACACAATACTCCAGATTTGGCCTCACCAGTGTCTTATACAACTTCACCATAATATCCCAACATCTCTGCCCAATACTTTGATTTATGAAGGCCAAAACACCAAAAGCTCTTTACAAGTCTGTGACGTCACTTTCAAGGAATTATGTATCTGTATTGCCACATGCCTCTGTCCCAACGTGCTCCTCAGTGCCATTACATTTACCGTGTATGTCCCACCTTGGTTTGTCCTTCCAAAATGCAACTAATCACACTTGTCTGCATTAAATTCCATCTGCCATTGTACAGCCCATTTTCTCAGTTGGTCCAGATCCCTCTGCAAGTTTTGAGAGTTTTCCTCGCTGCCCACAATGCCTCCAATCTCTGTGTCATTTTGCTGATCCAAATTGCCACATTATCATCCAGATAATGTGACAAACTATAGGTTATTGGTGTACCCAGGTGGCTTGGGTTCATGGGCCAGGCGGGCCTGTTACGGAGATATATCTCTAAAATTATTTTTTTTTAATTCTCCCCTTCCCACTTGGTTTAGGGTCCTGACCCAAAACATTGACTGACCATCTCTCTCCATGAATGCTGCCTAACCCATTGAGTCTCTCCAGCTAAAAGTAAAAACACAACGCTGGAGAAGCTCTTTATATAGCAAACATAAAGATACCTAACCAATGTTTTAGGCCTGTGCCCTTCATCAAGGTGTGAGCAAATTGTAGACAGGCACCTGAATAACATGGCGCGAGGAGGGCCGGGGGAAGACCACGGCCCTCAAACAAAAGGTCATAGGTGGATAAGGAAGGGAGGGCACAAAAGAAAGATGGAGGGGGGGATAGCTCTGTGAATGGAGAGGGAAGGGGGTGGAGAGCTGGAGGAAAGGAGACATGGATGTGTGAGGTAGCTAGGGTTTGATTTGATGGTGGAGATTGAACACAAAAGCTCCAGTGCTCCCAATGTTCATCTGATATAAATTTATGCTCATCCAATCCTGGTGTCAGGGAGCAGTGGGACGGATCAGAGAGGGATGGGGAAGAGAGGGAAAATGGGAGTGGGCCAGCAGAAACCAAAGTCAATGTTATTGCCATCTGGTTGAAGAGTGCCCAGATGGAATATTAGGTGTTGCTCCTCCAATTTACAGGTGGCTTTGGCTTGGCAGTCCATGCAGCTATGGACAGACATGTCAGTGTGGGAGTGGGATGCAGAACTGGCTGCTTGAGGTCCTGTTCATTGATCTAATGAAGGCAGAGAAAAGGTGCTCGGCAAAGCCATCTCCAGTCTATGTCCTGTCTCTCTAATGTTGAGAACGCTACAATGGAAACACTGGAGATTTACAGACTTGGTTATCAAAGGATTTTGGAGAGCTGGTTAAGAAAATGAGGGGGCTATAAATATGTGGTATAGGCAACAAGGAGCTAATGAGCTTCTTGCAGAGTATAGAAAATGTAAGAATGTAGCGTGAGCTAGAGCTAAGAAACACACAGCCGCCACATTGGATGAGGTTAACGACTGTTTTAATCAAATCTAGCATGCACCCCTTAAAGGGCAGCGTGAGATCAGTCACTGTGTGCGTGATGATGTCATAACTGTGGCCCTGGACACGTGCTGCGCTGGAAACACGTGGCAGGGGGTACCCCTGACAGCACCATCTTCTCATGGCTGACCTTCCACCTGGCATTACAAGCGGGGCCGGTTCACCATGAGAGAGTGAGCCGCCATACAACCACCCCCCCCCCCCAGAACCAGCTACATGTTCCGCCGCTTGGGCGGGCGGCCCCGGCGTTTGAGCATGGCCATTTGAAGTGGCCGTGATAGGTCCAAGTGTGCCACCTTAAGGCAGTCTACCATGAAAAGTTTGCTTTTTCCCCCCATGTCCAAAGTAAAAGTCTTGCTGGACTGCTGGAAGACCTTGTACGGGCCCTCATACAAGTGGTGCAATGGTGCCGTGTGCGGTCCACTCCAAACAAACACAAATTCTGCTGCGTCCAGCTCCTTGGGAAGATGGGTCGAATGAGCGCCGTGATGCATGGGTGGCGGGGGAGCCAGTGAGGAGAGTTTGCTATGTAGGTTTGCTTAAAGGTTCGTGTGCTTGGATGCGGTGCTGGGATCTGGGCTGAAAAACTCCCTGGGCAATGAGAGAGGCACAGAAGATGCCTATAGGTTCTCCTTGGGTACTGTTCTGATGCCGAGGAAGACCCACGGTAGTTCGTCCACCCAACCGGGGCCTGTGAGGTGAGCCATGGGAGCTGTTTTCAAGGGGCAATGGAATCTCTCCATCAAACCATTTGCCTGCAGGTGGTAGGCTGTGGTGTGGTGGAGTTTAACCCCCAGAAGGCTCACCAGTGGCGACCAGAGTGCAGAGGTGAACTGTCGTTCGTGATATAAGCCGGGTCTCTGAATCTGGTGATGCAGTGGCTGACTAAAGTCCTGGTGCACGTCTCTGCAGAGGCCTTTCAAATTGGGAATAGCTTCCAGCCATCTTGTGGTCCATTCGATCACTGTGAGCAGGTATCGTGCCTCCGTGGACACCGTGGACACCGGCAGGGGGCCTCCGCACTGCCTGGTTGAACCATTGGATCGGGGCTTGTCTTGCTGGTGGACCTTGGAGGCCTGGCACGTGGTGCAGCTCCTCTCCATCTCAGCCACCTCCTTTTTGAGCCCATGCCATATGAATTCCTCTCCAGCCATATGCACCGATGTTTTCACCGAGGGATGGGCTAGTTCATTGCCCAAGTTGAAGGTTCTCGACCTCCACTGTGGTGGGACTACCGGGTGTGATGATCCAGTGGATACGTCGCAGAGCAGCGTGTCCGGCTGTTGGACAACTGAATGTCCTGGAGGTCCAGGCCGGAAATGGCGGTCCAGAGGGCCTGTGTCTCCGTGTCCTCCTACTGCACTTGTGCCACCTAGGTGTAGTTGAGGCTGGGGGAAAGGGTGTCGATAGTCGGTAGGGAGAGCGCATCTGCCACAAGGTTGTCTCTACCTCCTCTGTGCTGGATGTCAATCGTGAACTCGACACGTAGGAGAGATGACGTTGCTGGCGAGCCAACCACGGAACCTTGGCCATTGCCAGTGCCTGTGTGAGGGGTTTGCGGTCCATGAACACTGTGAATGGCCTGTTAACATAACATAACATAACAATTTACAGCACAGAAACAGGCCATTAGGCCCTTCTAGTCCGCACCGAACCAAACACCCCTCTCTAGTCCCACCTCCCTGCACAATGCCCATAACCCTCCATCTTCTTCTCATCCATATACCTGTCCAACCTTTTCTTAAATAATACAATTGACTCCGCCGCCACTATTTCTCCCGGAAGCTCATTCCACACGGCTACCACTCTCTGAGTAAAGAAGTTCCCCCTCATGTTTTCTGTTCTTCAGAAAATACAGGAAGTGCCGGATGGCCAGGTACAGCACCAGGAGCTCCCAGTCGAAAGTGCTGTACTTTAGCTCCGGCGGACAAAGCTGTTTGCTAAAAATTGCCAGTGGGCGCCACTGTCAATTAAACCATTCTTCGAGTATACCCCCTCTGGCCCTTGCTGAGGCGTCCACTGAGAGTGCAGCGTGTGCCTCCTGGCACGGGGTGAACCAATAGGGTGGCGTTGGCCAAGTCATCTTTTGTTTCCGTAAAAGTGCTCTCTGCTTCCTCCGATCAGGCCAGGACCTTATCCTTAGCGTCGATCAAAGTGAACAGCGGCTACACGATGCATGCGGCGCCTGGGATGAATCGATGATAAAAATTCACCACCCCTACGAACTCCTGCAGGCCCTTGAGCAGAGGTGTCAAACTCAAATTCACCGAGGGCCAAAATTAAAAACTTGGACTAAGTCGTGGGCCAAACTAAATATTTATTGGAAATTTTCAACAACATCTGCATGTTTTCTCTTCTTTCAACATATGTAATGTTAAACTTTTTCTTATTAAAATAAATGTTTAATAATAGTTTTGGTTAAACTCTTTCCAGAAGAAGCATTAACAAATGAGAAATAAAATATTCAATCAATAATATTTCTCTCCAGCCTTTAAGCTCCTTTTAAATGTATTTTTTTTCACAAGCCAACAAGTCAAAAAAATAACAACTTGCTTCAATGAAAATCCAATCTTTCAACTATAAACAGTCCAAAGTTAACCAAAGAAAATATTAATCCAAGCTACACTGTGATTTACTCTGATGCACCTGGATCTAAACCAGATACTTGGCATCTCTTCTTAGATGCAAGTTCATCAAACTCTGGGGTCAGACTCTGAGCTGAGGAAATCCTCAGGACTGAATGAAGGTGCTCGTCAATAAGACGACTCCTGTGCGGTGTTTTGTTTATCTTCATCAAAGAGAAGAGTTGTTCGCAGAGATACGTGCTGCCCAACATTGACAGCATTTGAGCAGCTTGTGCACGGAGTTGGGGCAGTGTGTCGGGAAGGAACTGTGGGAACTGCACAGCACCGACAGAGTCATACTTTGACTTGAGTGTGTCATTACACTGGAGCTCAATCAGCTCCATTTGGAGGTTGGTTGGAGCGCTTGTCACGTCAACCGCAAACGGATTGCTGAGTAGTTCAAATCTGCATTTCTGGGCTTCAAAGTCAGCAAATCATCGGGAAAACTCCGTACGAAGTACGCTTAGTTTTTCAGCAAACTGCACTGGGCAACACGGCAGGTGAGATCTGTTCTTTCATAATTTGGCAGCACAGAAAATGAGCCATGTTTCCCTGCAGCATCTGAGTCTCCCACAAGCACAACTTGGTTCTAAAAGCCCTCATGTCTGTAATGACATGCCCTCGTCCCTGAAGCTGCAGGTTTAGCGCATCGAGATGGCTCACGATGTCACACAGGAATGCCAGCTCACATTGAAACTTTTTATCCCTGAGCTCTGTTGTGTCTTTGCCTTTGCTCTCCATAAACAGACATATTTCTTCACGCAGCTCAAAGCATCTCTTCAGTACTTTTCCTTGGCTAAGCCATCGCACCTCTGTGTGATAGGGCACGTCTCCGTATTCTGACCCTAACTCCTCCAGAAAGGACTTGAACTGGCAGTGATTTAAACCTTTGGCTCTTATGAAGTTAACTACTCGAGTTACAGTGTTCATAATATGCTCCATTTTCAAGGCTTTGCCACACAAGGCTTCCTCGTGGATTATGTGGCGGTAAACTGTAAGCTCACCTGCATGATTCTCCCGCATCTTCTCCCAAATCCTGCCCACCAGTCCACTTTTCTGACCGCACATCGCGGGCGCACCATCTGTCGTTAGTCCCACAAATTTATCCCAAGGCAGTATCATTTCATTGAGACATTTGGACACCTCCTTGAAGATTTCTTTTCCTGTGGTTGTGCCATGCGTGGATTTTAATCCTAAAAGTTCCTCTGTAACGGAAAGTTTCGTGTCCACTCCACGGATGAATATTGATAGCTGGGCAGTATCTGATGTATCGCTGCTCTCCTCTACAGCAAGTGAGTATGCCATAAAATCTCTCCCCTTCTCCTTCAGTTGTTTTTGCATTTGCAAAGCATTCTGGGATTTGCAGTATTAGCTGTGCATGCGCTATACTGGTGCGGCGGCCAGCGGGCCAGCTCTAATACATATTTGATATGATCTTGCGGGCCAAATATAATTCTATCACGGGCCAAATTTGGCCCGTGGGCCTGAGTTTGACATGTGTGCCCTTGAGGGTAGTGGTTTTGGGGAACCGCTGGATGGCCACAAACATTTCTGGTGCTTGCGAGATGGTGTGTCTCAGGAACTGCAGCGTCTGCTTGCCGAACTGAGCACGTTGACCATGAGGCCGAATTCTGCCAGGTGGCAAACAGGGTGCAGAGGTGGGCCTTGTGCTCCTCATGGTCTTGGCTGGCGATAAGGATATTGTCAAGGTAAATAAACACAAAGTACAAGTCCCTACCCACTGCATCCATGAGGCACTGAAAGGTCTGAGCAACGTTCTTGAGCCTGAAAGGCACACACAGGAAATCAAAAAGGCCGAAGGGGGTGATGATCGCTGACTTACCAATATCCTCAGGATGGACTGGAATCTGATGATGGCCCTGCACCAGGTCGACCTTGGAGAAAACTTGGGCGCCGTGGAGATTAGCCGTAAAGTCTTGGATGTTGGGAATCGGGTACCTGTCCGGCATGGTTGCGTCATTCAGGTGGTGATAATCCATGCAGGGTCTCCAGCCCCCAGAGGATTTGGGGACCATGTGGAGGGGGGAATAACCAGGCAGATGATACCCAACTCCTGCAGGTGAGAGAACTCCTCCTTGGCTAGCTGCAGCTTCTCAGGCCGAAGTCGGCAGGCCTTGGCATGAAGCGCGTGGCCTTGGGTGGAGATGTGGTGGTATACCCCATGCTGGGGCAAGGTGGCACTGAACCAAGCCTGTAGGATGGCAGGGAACCCATCCAGTATGCTTGAATACTCATCCCTGGGAGCGATGATGCCGGTTATTTCGGGCTTGTAGGCATCTGTGGCATCTGGGTGAACCGAGTGGAACGTGCGAACATTGACCAGCCTTTTGCATTTCATGTCGACTAGCAGGCCATGTGCCCTTAGGAAGACGGCCCCCAAAAACACGGTACCCACTGAGCTAGCACGAACTTCCAGCGGAATTTTAATTTTTCTATTTAGATCTGCGCCCTGCGGGAGCCGAAGATTTTGATGGCAGAACCGTTGGCTGCCTGCAGGATGGGGCCACGAGATCAGGTGCATGTCTCAAGGGTGGTGGGGGGGAAAGACGCTCAGCTCCACTCCGTTATCCACCAGAATACGTTGGCCGGTGGACCTATCGGTTACGTGAAGGAGACTGTTAGCATGGCCAGCGGTCGCAGCCATCAATGGCGCCTGGGTTTAAGCATCTGGAGTATGGGGAGAGATTGGACAGATTGGGTCTTTATTCTTTGGAGCGTAGAAGGTTGAGAGGGGATTTGATAGAAGTATTTAAGATTATGAAAGGGATAGACAGAGTGGATGTGGATAGACTATTTCCGTTAAGAGGAGGAAAGATTAAAACAAGAGGACATGAGTTAAGAATTAAGGGGCAGAGGTTTAGAGGTAACATGAGGGGGAACTTCTTTACTCAGAGAGTGGTAGCTGTGTGGAATGATCTTCCGGGAGAAATAGTGGCGGCGGAGTCAATTGTATTATTTAAGAAAAGGTTGGACAGGTATATGGATGAGAGGAAGATGGAGGGTTATGGGCATTGTGCAGGGAGGTGGGATTAGAAAGGGGTGTTTGGTTCGGTGCGGACTAGAAGGGCCTAATGGCCTGTTTCCGTGCTGTAATTGTTATTATTATTATTATTATTATTAAGATTGTTTCCCTGGTAGATACATGGTTGCCTGCACTTATGAGCTCCCCAGCGCTGATGGTAAAAGCATCAGGTAAGATGGTGCTCCTCTGACTTGTGCTTGGGGGAGGGCTGCAGCCAGCTGGTTCCTGGACGAGTGACCTGACTGAGGGCGGCTTCATTCTCCCTCTTGGTGCGCCAGAGGGTGTCCGCTCGGGATGCGACTCGGTGTGGGTCCATGAAGTCCTCGTCTGCCAGAAGGAGCTGAATGTCCTTGGGCCTTTGCTCCAGGAAGATCTGGTGGAACAAGAAGCAGGGCTTGTAATCCTCCGCCAGTGCCAGAATCTCATCCATGAGGGCCAATGGTGTGTGGTCTCTCAGCCCGTCCAGATGTAAGAGTCTGGACGCACGCTGTTGAGAGGAAAGACCAAAGGTGCCCAGGAAAAGGTTCTTGAGGGCAGAATATTTACCCTCAGCTGGTGGGTGGTGGATGAGGTTGTCCTCCCTGGCTACCGTTTTCTTGTCCAGAATGCTCACGACATGGTAAAACAACGTGGCATCTGCGGAGATGTTCCTGAGGCGAAACTGTGCCTCCGCTTGCCCAAACTACATATGCGGGCGATGGGTCCAGAAGGGGGGCAGTTTGATAGCCATGGTGTTAATCTCAACAGGATCCATGTTTCAAGCTCAGAAAGACATCTAGGCTCACCAATGTAGTGCGAGCTACAGCTAAGAAACACACAGCCACCACGTTGGATGTCGTTAACGACTGTTTTATTCAAATCTAGAGCGCATCCCTTTAAGGGCAGCATGAGCTCAGTCACTGCATGCGTGATGAAGTCATAACTGCTGCCCTGGGCGTGTGCTGGGCTGGAAACATGAGGCAGAGGGAATCCCCAAAGGCACCATCTTCTTACAATCGGGGCCAGTTCGCCATGAGAGAGTGCGCTGCCACAAGAGAATGCTTATGAAGGAAGGCAAAAAGAAGACACGAAGGTGCTTTGGCAGATAAGGTGAAAGAAAATCCAAAGGGTTTCTCCAAATATATTAAAAATAAAATGATAGTATGTAGCAAACTTGGACATCTAGAAAATCAGAGTGGTCAACTGTGTGTGGAGCCTCGTGAAATGGGGGAGATCTTAAATAATTTTTTGCATCAATATTTACATAGGAAATTGGCGTAGTGAATAAGGATGGAAGGGAAACAAATAGAAGTGTCATGGAACATACGGAGTTTAAGGAGAAAGAGGTACTTGCTGCCTTGCAATGAATGAAGGTGGATAAATCCCCTGGATTGGATATGATATTCCCCCACACCTTCAGGGACACAAGTGGTGAAATTGCAGGGCTTCTGGTGGATATATTCAAAATGTCCTTAGTCACAGGGCAAGTGCCAGAGGATGGGAGGGTGGCATGTCTTGTCCCTCTGTTTAAGAAGGGCTCCAAGAGTAAACCAGGCAATTATAGGCCAGTAAGCCTGACATCAGTAGTATATAAATTATTTGAAGGATTTCTGAGAGATAGGATATATAAATATTTGGACTGCATCAGCTGATTAAGGACAGTCAGGATGGATTTGTGCATGGTAGTCTGTGTTTGACAAATCTTCTAGAGTTTTTTGAGGAAGTTTCCAAGAAGGTTGATGAGGGAAAGGCTGTGGATGTTGTTTATATGGAGTTTAGTAAGGCCTTTGACAAGAGCCCACATGAGAAGTTGGTTCAGAAGGTTAGGATACTAGTATACTAGGTTGCAAAATGGATTTGAAATGGGCTTGGTGGAAGAAAACAAGGAGTGGTTCCTTCTTGACACCACAAACCCTTTCTGCCATCTACAAGACACAGGCAAGAACAACATGGGATACTCTGAACTTCCCTGAATGTGTTCAGCTGCCGCATCTTTTTCATATTAATCTCCAACCAACCAGGTTGGCGCAACAGCCGAGAAGACATGCCAACATTTCGAATTCCTTTGCACCCTTCAGCAAACTCTACATGCACTGCCGAGAGTAACCTGACAGGATGCATGACTGGAGCTGCTCTGCCCAAAACTGCAAGAAACTGCCGAGAATTGTGAAGGCAGCTCAGACCATCTCATTAACCTCCCTTCCCTCCATCTTCACCTCCCGAGGCCCCAGAAAAGCAGCCAACCTTCTCAAGGGCTCACCCACTTCTCTCTTCTGCCTCCTCCCATTGGAACGAAGATTCAAAAGTGAAAAATCTAGTTTGTTTGCTCCATGGATCAGACCCCAAGTAAAATAATGTTGTCTTCACCCTCTCTGAACTGGTCTCTCACTGTAACTCTCTGTCCTGCGTTTCAATCTGCAGCACATTTGAATTGATAGACTTGCTGGATAGCACATAAACCAAGTTATTTCCCTCTACTTCAGTGCACATAACAATAAACATAAACTTGAACACAGTTGGAAAACATATATCTATTTATCATCCCTGGATTTATGTTGTGGAATTCTGAAGCAACAGAAGGCAGCGGAGGTTCAAGAAATGGTTCTCCTCAAGGACAATTAGAGATAGGCAATAAATGTTGGTCTCCTGAAGAATGAATAAATCAATAAGAACTTGACTCTTGGTGCTTAATGATCTTCAGACTAATGTTGAGTACAGTGTAGTTCATTGTGACTGTTAGGAACTAATAGAACATTATAAAGAATTCATTGTCATACACATTGTGCAATGTGTATGTGCCAAGTTCTAGCTTCCTGCAGCTGAACAGGTATTTGGCGAGGGGAAAAAAATGACAACAAAAAATAATGGCAGGAGAAGGATATAGAGTAGAACGGAGTTTTTTATTTAAAGTTTTGGAGAAATTCAATTTTGCGCCTTTTTTTATTGTTTGGATTAAGGTTTTATATAGAAGTCCTTCTGCTGGAGTTGTGACAAATGGACAGGTATCTTCACCTTTTACCTTAACTAGATTAACTAGACAAGGCTACCCTTTGTCAACAGCTCCATTTGCATTGGTTCTTGAACTTTTGGCTCAAATGATTAGACAAGATGGTAATAATGAAGTATTAAAGTGAAATCTGATGTATTTAAAGTAAATGTGTTTGCAGATGACGTTTTGATATTTGTAACCCAACCTTTGGAATCTTTGAGGTATCGGGTTATAAAATTAACTGGGTAAAGAGTGAGATTATGCCTTTATCTGAAATGGAATAATCTTTGTGTAGGCATATTGTGAAATTTAAATGGATGGATCAGATTAAGTATTTAGATATTAAGATAGATAATAATTATAATAATTTACATGAATTGAATTACCTATCTTTACTGTCTAAAATTAAATATGATTTTAATCGGTGGAAAGATTTACCTATAACATTAATAGGACATGTTAATTGTATTAAAGTGAATATATTTCATCAAATTCATAATTTTTTTCAATCTATTCCTTACAAGATTGCTCAAAAAAATTTTAAAGACCTAAATGCTTTGATGAGGAGGTTTTTATGGAAAGATAAAATGGTAAGGGTGTCACTACAGAAATTAACTTGGAAGTATGCATTAGGAGAGTTGCAACTTCCAAATTTTCAGAATTATTATGAATCGGCACAGTTGAAATTTATTAACAGGATGTTCGAAGTGGATAAACCTTTGATATGGGCTAATATTGTATTATCTCAGATTAGTGAGAAGAAGATGGATCCGTTTATTTAATTTTCATTTATTAAGTAATTATAATTTACCTGTGTTGAAACGTTTAATGGATTTAAGGAGTAAAAAAATGAAGCTATAGGTACTCAAGGTAAAATTTTGTGTAAAGCCCCTTTGTTTCAAAATAAGCTTTTTCCTTTTACACTTAACAATCAACTTTTGAAATTGTGGGATCAGAAAGATATTAAATTGATAGATTATTATGAAGTGGGATATTTTATTTCTTTTCAAAGAATGAAAGAGAAATATGAAATATCTTCGAATACTCTTTTTCCTTATTATCAGATTAAAGCCTTATGGTTGGATAATTTTGGGTGTATGTTACAGTTACCGAGATGGTCTAAATTTGAAATTTTACTTACTGGCACTAAAGGATTTATATCTGAGATGTATGCTTTATTACAGAATAAAATGATTAAGTCAGATGTTTATAAATCTAGATTAAAAAAAGGAAAATGATTTGTCTTTATCTATTTATCAGGATGATTGGATGAATTTATGTGAGAATAGTATGACTAAAAGTGCAAATGTTGGTTCACTATAATTTTCTTCATCAATTATATTTAACCCCAGAGAAATTTGTAAATATGTTTATTTCTTCTGATTTATGTTTTAGATGTCACAATGAAGTTGGTTCCTTTTTACATTCTACTTGGCTATGCGAGACGGTGAAACCTTTTTTTAAGGAACTTTTAGAAGCTATTTTTAAATTGAAAATTCCATTTGATCCTTTAGTATTTTTGTTGGGTTATATTAAGAAGTTGAGTTTGGAGTTAAAACTAAATCAATTTCAAATTGCTTTTTTGAGATTGGCTTTAGCTGTGGCTAGAAAATGTTTGGCAATTTACCTGGAAAAATTAGACTAATTTGAGTATTTGGAGGTGGCATTTGGAAATGAGATCTTGTATTCCGTTGGAAAAGATTACATATAATTTACGTAATAATTATTCCTTTTTTGTTAAATCCTGGAGCCCATATTTAGAATATATTACTAAAACGAGAGGACCCAGTGTCAAGATTCGGGGGAGTAGATTTAGGACAGAGATGAGGAAAAATAGTTTTTCCCAGAGAGTAGTGAATGTTTGGAATTCTCTAACCAGGGAAGTGGTTGAGGCTGCCTCATTAAACATATTTAAAATTCGGTTAGATAAATTTTTACATGATAGAGGAATTAGGAGATATGGGGAGAAGGCAGGTAGGTGGAGTTAGGTCATAAATTAGATCATCCATGATTGTATTGAATGGCGGAGCAGGCTCGATGGGCCATTTTTGGCCTACTCCTCTTCCTACTTCCTATGTTCCTATGTAATATATGGGGCTGAATTATTATCCTGCTTCCCTCGCATTGATGATGTTGCTCCGAACCAGGGCAAATAATCGATTGAGAGTTTTATGTTATATGATCTCCTCTTCTTTCTCTTCCTTCTTCTATTGGGGTTGGTTTAAAGAAGGGTTGGGAGGGTTAAGGTAGGGGGATAGAGGGGGGTTGTAGGGGGTATTATTTACAAAAATATCAAGTATGCATCTTGTTTTCCCTTTAGTTATATTTTTTAATTGCACGATTTACCATGATTAATAAATAATTTTTCAAAAAATATGTTTAATTGAGTTAAAAAGAAACAATAAATAGAAGAACATTGATAGAGAATACATGTTCACAGTTACCCTCATGCAAAAGAAGTGACTTAGCAATAGTGTAGACAGTTCTTTTATTGTGTTATAGCAGTCCCTGATCAGTGTAACAAGGGGTGGACTCCCATTAGATGCCAGTATGCCATCTCCTGCTCTAAAGCACAGTACCACAAATTCTGGCATTTATTAGACAATCCTGCAGACCCTTCAGCCCATCAAGTCCAATGCTGGCCATCAACCACACATTTTCAACAAATCTTACGCTGATCCTATGTTTTACCCTTCCCGCATTCTCATCAACTTCCCCTACATTCCACCACTGGCCTACACACCCACCATGGTGTATCATTAAAGTTATAAATGAAACAAAATTGGCACAATGCTGTTATAGTGTCAGCGATCGGGAACGGGGGTTTGAATCCTGCGTAAGGAGTTTGTACACTTTTCCCCGCATCTGTGTGAGTTTCCTCCAGGTGCTCCAGTTTCCTCCATCCATTCAAAACATAGATCATTTGGGTGTAATTGAGCGGCATGTGCTCGTGGGCCGAAAGAACCTGTTACCGTGCTAAGTTAAATTAATGAAAGTTGTTTAATTAAGTCTTCTCCACCCAATCTGGCTGCTGGATTTAATACATTGCTCAAATGACAATGCTTCAGAAATATTCTATTCACCATGCAGTGTATTAAAATTTCTGCAGTCAGGAAACGTGCAGTGTAAATGTCATTCATGCTTTCTATGTTGTTAAGACCACTTCTTCCATATACTGTAGCTAGCCTAATATCTGAATAATGAGTAGAATACGAAATCATATTAATTGTACGTTCACCCTTTAAGCAGTCTCAGTCAAAGTTAAACCAAGAAAAGTATAGAATATTACTGAAAACGGTTAACATAAATGAGCAATAATTGATTCACTGCTACGTAATGTACATGTAGGAAATATTGAGCAAGATCTCTGGGGTGCCACAGATTTTATCAAAGATAGATAATGTATCCCTGGCAAGTTTTATTGCATTATTGCTTGTGCAGAGGATTTATTGAGGCCTGGAAGTGTTCATATTAGTGTATTTAATTGAAGCTAACATTTTTACAGAGGCCAATCCTTGATTCACCCATGTTGGAACTTTGTAAATTGAATGCATTAATAATACTAGGCAACATTTTTTTAACACGTTTTGTTACGACCCCAGAGGACCCATAAACCCAGCAGCAATAGATATTCACCAAGACAAATGGTTTCTTAAACAAACATTGCTTTTAATGATCTTTAAACATGAAAATAGAATCAAACTTTAACTTATCACTGTTGATTTAACTAACCTAACTAACCCCCATCTAATTCTATGTGCACATGTATGTAATGTGTGTGTAAGTTCAGAAAAGTTCTTTGATACACAATCAAATCTCACTTCTCATTCCTCCAAGTTCACTGGTTGCAGGCAATTCTTAAACTGTGCACAGAATTTAGCATTTATAAAGTTCAGCAGGCTTTGGTGCTTGAAAGGTAAATGGTTACCGCTTAGGAAGATTCTTGTCATTTTCAGTGAGAAATATGTTGTTCCAGGACATCAACAACTGATGTACTTCCATCAGTCACTTCAGTGTCCTGCTGACAAAACTTGACCCGTCAGGGTTCTCCAGGTGACAACCTCTTTCTTTCAGGTCCCCACAGAGTTCCTTTTTGTTTCTCTTATTCAAAGAGAACATTAGACAGCCAATCCTCTCCTCTTGCTGGAACCACAAGAACTTTGACCAGGCCATCTTCCAAAATGGGGCTTTCCACAAGCTTGCCAGCTTGTCCTGTTCCAATTCCAGTCCCAGTTGCTTCTTCTGGCTGTAACACTGTACAAGTGATCTGTGTGTGTGTGTGTGTGTGTGTGTGTGTGTCTCTCTCTCTCTCTCTCTCTCTCTCTCTCTCTCTTTGCTTGCAAAACCACAAGTTCTCTTCAAGACAATCCGCGGCACCAACATGATCTTTCATCTGTTGCCTTTTGTAAACAACAATCCATTAGTGAAGTTTCTTGAGCACTCTTCAAAGCACTTGCAAAAGCTGTGGAGCCAATATGTCTAGCATGGGGCAGATCTCCAGTATCTTAAATAAGATCTGTTTTAAAGTGTTTGTACATAACCTACTCTAACAAACCATTCTCAATTTATCTCCCAAAAACTTTTCTATATACTTGTCACAGCTTGCTTCCTGAAAAAATATGGAGATTATGATAGACAGCTTTAAGATGAACACAAAGATAATTTCAGATTTGCTGTATCATGTAGGAAGTTGGAGAAACATTAAATTAACTTTTATTGAATTTAGCGTGTTTAATCACAAAATTTTTTGCCGCTGATTTTAATTTGTACTCAGCATCTGATGCCTCTCATGTCGGCCAGCATTGATGGATTCCAGTTGCTGTGATACCGCTTTCCCATGGTCACCATCTTCTGGTGAAACCTTTCACCATGTTCATTACTGACTGCACCAAGATCGGCAGGGAAGAAGTCCAAGTGTGAATGCAGAAAATGAATTTTCAATGACATGTTGCACTTTATGGTTTTTGTGGGCTTGAAGGAGACTTAAAATATGACAGGAAATCACGAAAATAGGTTATATCTAAAAGACGATATGTGATAGGAACATTGTACGGTAAATGTCATGATCAGCAGCCCAAAATCCATAAAATACACCCAAAGAATTCAGGAAGCAAACTCTTTGTTGTCCCGTGTAATGAACAGTATTACCTGATGAACCCTGGCAATTATTTTCACTCTTCATATCAGCCATTCTCAACCTTTTAATTGGTTATGGCTCCCCCAGGACTCTGCTCAAAGATAATAGGCCCCCTTCCAACTGAAACAGCCAAGTTTAGTAAGTTTCTATTAACTACATAAAAAATATTAAAAATATTTAGCATTTCAGTCTGTGACTCCCCTTAAATGTAACTGTTCATCCACCTCCCCAATTGACAATGGCTGGTTCAAATCCCCTAATGCATAAACATTTTTGATTTTGCTTTGGATATAGATGTTAATTTAACATCAGGGAGTCTGGCTTCAAGTGAGAATTGTCCAAATGTTATCTGGCGATGAAATGAAATGTTGAGCATAGCAGTTATCACAAAGCTGTTACAGCACCGGTGACCCGGATTCAAACCCGGCACTGTACGTTCTTGCTGTGTCTGCGTCGCTCCAGTTTCCACCCACCCTTCAAAACGTATGGAGATTATAGGTCAATTTGGTTTCATAGGCCAGAAGTGCCTGTTACCATGCTGTATGTCTAAATTCAAAAAAAATTGAAAACTTTGGTGGAAAGAATAGGAGAACAGAAATGGTAAATGATAAACATTAGTGCAGAGAAAGAGAGACTCTGGTATACTGGTTCATTGACACAGAAAGTAAACACACAAGATGTTCATTTCTGCAAGAGGGTCCGAATATAAAATGAAAGGAAATCTTGAAGGCTAGTTGATCCTTCCTGAAGTATGAAGGAATGTGCAACATTATGCTCCAAGGCGTACTCCTGTGTAAATGCATCAGAGGTTCTGTGCTTTCATTCTCCAACCCCCTTGCCGCAAAGGTCAATGCATCATTTTACCTTCTGACGATCATGTAGATCGAAGAGGCTGACTCCTCTCAGCAGATTAGATCTATTCTTTGCGACATTCACAAGGGCTGATATTAAGACAAACAAGAGGGGCTGACCAACCCCAGTAACACCACTGGACTGGAGTCCGTGTGAATGCGGGAGTGATTGAGGTGAATCCACACACACTCGGTAACTCTGGTGGGGGGGGGGGTGGGGAGTGGGACTCTCTTTTGCATCTCTTTCTCTGACTGAAAGAGGAGCCCAGCAATTTCTGCTGATGGCAAATCTGTCTGCCTTGCGTCAGACTAAAGAAAATTTTGTGTAATATTCACAATTGTGTAATATTTATTACATGACAATAAATTAATCTTGAATCTTGGGTGATTAAATGAATGAATGAATGGAGTTATTTGTATATGCAATTTTTGTGTGTTGCAGCTATGTAAATAATATTAATAAACCATGAATATAGATTAAATTACTGCATAAAAAATAATGAATGTTAAAGGATAGAAAAAGATTAAACACCAGAGAGCATCAGATAAATCTACAGTGGGAAAATCAACACTCGGAGCTGAATTCATTAATAAGGTTAATTAAACAAGGTCAGA
The DNA here is from genome assembly GCF_036971445.1 of Narcine bancroftii. Lineage (NCBI taxonomy): Eukaryota > Metazoa > Chordata > Chondrichthyes > Torpediniformes > Narcinidae > Narcine > Narcine bancroftii. Next base: position 16,975,402 of record NC_091471.1, read on the forward strand.
AAAGTGCAGAGAATTAAACAAAGTGCAGGTCATCAATGTGACATCAGGAAAATTAGAAGTTAAAGCCAAAGATAGGGTATACCTGTAAGATCTTAGCATCCAAAAAACAAGTGAATAATGTTAGTAGAAAAAAAATACAATAGCCATAATGGAGATAGGACTTAATCTTGCTGGATAATTAGAAGATACAGGTAAAACGGATTGGAGCAAGATTTGACTGAGAATACTGTAGGTTAAAAATGAAAAAAAGAACATCCAACCTGTGCTCCTCCCCCTACCCCTTCCTCCCTTCTCTTCTCTCCACCTCTCACCTTCTCGCCACTTGTCCACCTGCTTTTCCTTATTCCCGTCCAAGGGCTCAGACCCAAAACGTTGGTTACTTTTTACACACTATGGATTGTGCGTGACCTGCTGAGTTTTTCCAGCATGTTTGTGCATTGCACCCGTATCGAAAATCAGCCTGAACATCGACAGATGCTTAAATTAATTAACCTAAATATTGGTACACCCTGTACATAAATTCAACTTGGTTAATGCTTTTGCTGGGATGGAGGCAGGTGACAAAGATAGTCAGAGGGGCCTAGGATGTGTGTTGCCAGGCATCGACAGCCAAGCTAAAGCCCTGACCCAGGACAGTGAGAGGCTCTGGAATGTGATTTGCCTGGGAAGCAACAGACTGATAAATATCCAACAGTTTTGCTTCTCTCTGGAAACACGTGACTTACACAAGTTAGTGGAACCAAATACCTGAGGGGAGAGAGATTCATCTGTGTGGTTGATCCACAATATGGTGCATCATGTCGATGGACATTAATGCTGATGGGATCATCAAACCCAGGAAATAAGACTAAAACATGAGGTGGTTTAAGACACTTAAACGGGCACATGGATGAAAGAAAAACAGAGGGTTACAAGGTAAGGATTTATTTTTTTGTTACATAGGAATATATAAGTTGGCACAAAATCGAGGGCTGTAGGGCTTGAACTATGCTGTAGTGTTCTACGTTCTAAGTTCTATAACTGAACAGGAACATGGTTGAAATGGATTGGAGGTCAGTCCACAGGACCATAAGAGAGGCAGAGAAGATCACTGGAGTCTCCCTCTCTCACCTACCCAATGCCATTGAGGTGATCTACCAAGATCATTGTCTGAAGAAGGTGAACAAAATAATTGAGGACCGCTTCCATCCCGCACACAGTATTATTCAACTGCTCTTGTCGAGGAAGAGATTCAGAAGTATCGGAGCCAGCACCGCCAGGCTGAGGAACAGCTTCTTCCCACGGGCAGTGAGAATGATAAATGACCAAAGGAACTGCTCACACTCAACCTCCGAGACTCTCATATGTCCTAAACAACATTGAATCCTTTATTTGTGTAGATGAAATACTTGTCCTTCATAGGTTTGTTTGTCTGTATACGTGTTATGTCAGCTTGCTTGTCTGCATGTTTTGTACTGAGGACTAGAGAACAGTATTTTGACAGGTTGTACTTGTTCAATCAGATGACATTCAATAAGAATCAGAATCAGAATTTATTGTCATGAACAAGTCACAAAATTTGGTGTTTTTCGGCAGTGTCACAGTCCAAACATTTATATTATTAAGCATCTTACAACACTAATATATTAAAAAATATAAAAATAAATATAGTGTGCAAAAAGTAAAGCAGTGTCTTTGGTTCATTGATTATTCAGGAATCTGATGGCAGCGGGGAAGAAACTGTCCTTGTGCTACTGAGAGCTTCTCTTTAGGCTCCTGTGCAGAGTGAAGAGGGGATGGCCTGGGTGGTGGGGGTCTTTGAGGATAGAGGCTGCTTTTTTAAGACAATGACTTATGTAGATGTCCTCGATGGAGTGAAGTCTAGTGCCTGTGATGTCGCAGGCCAAGTTAACAACACTCTGGAGTTTTTCTTGTCCTGAGATTTGGCACCTCCGCAACTGGCCAGAATGATCTCCATGTAGAAGTTTTTAAGAGTCTTCATTGACGTAACAAATCTACTCAAGCTCCTCGCAAAGTATAGCCGTGAGTGAGCCTTCTTTGTGATTGCATCAATGCAGAGATTCCAGGACAGAGCCTCGGAGATGTTGACACCCAGAAATTTGAAGAATTTGACCCTCTCTACTACTGAGCCCCTGATGAGGACTGGATTGTATTCCCCTGACTCCATCCTGAAGTCCTGAATCATCCCCTTGGTTTTGCTAACATTGAGCACAAAGTTGTTGATGTGACACCACACAAAGAGCTGATCTATCTGCCTCCTGTAAGCTTCCTCATTGTCGTTTGTGATTCTGCTGACAACCAGTGTCATTGACAAATTTATAGATAAGCATTAGAATTGTGCCTGGTCACACAGTCATGGATGCATAAAGAGTAGAGCAGTGGGCTAAGCACGCATCCTTGGGTTGCACCTGTGCTGACAATCACTGAGGAGGAGATGTTGTTTCCAATTCATACTGACTGTGGTCTTCCGATAAGAAAGTCAAGGATCCAGTTGCGGGGGTTGGGGGGGTGGGGGGCACAGAGGCCCAGTGATTGTAGCTTCTTGACCAGCTCTGAGAGAATAATGGCTTGACTTGAATATTCAAAGATGGTTGACATCTAAATGTTAGCCAGAGTCCTTATCAAGGTGACAAGTGCTCTTTTCCATCCATCTGGAAGGTCAGACAGACCATTTGATTTATTCCAAACCATTTCCCCAACTCTTTCTCTACTACATCAGCCCACCCACAAGTTAGTGGAACCAAATACCTGAGGGGAGAGAAATTCATCTGTGTGGTTGATCCACAATATGGTGCATCATGTCGATGGACATTAATGCTGATGGGATCATGCAAACCCAGGATTATTAACCTGTTAACCTTTCCCCTTATTGTTTTCATTATTGCCTGTCCTCTTTCTTTTTCCTCAGTCCTGAAGCAAGGTTCAAGGTTAAACTCTACACATCAACTTTTGCCTGCAGTAATAGCAAACAAAAGGTCACCATGAGCATTACCAAGTACTCCCAATAACGAGAAGGAGAAGCAAAAGAGAGTCCCCTTAGAGTTACTGTGGATTTACCTTCAGTACTCCTGCAGCCTCTACAGCCTCAAACCATTCGCCAACCCGAGCTCCAGATCCCAACCTTCAATATCATCCAAATCATTGTCTGTCCACTTCCCTCCATGGATGCTGCCTGATCCGTTGGCTGTTTGGGGTGTTCTGTTTTAGATTTCTGCATCTGCAGTCTCTTGGATTTAATTTTCAGCCTCAGCCATTCAGGCACTCCAGTAGTAGAACTTTGGAGTGACAGATTCCCGTGGAACCAGGCATGGTAATAAGCCCATTTACCTTCCTTGCTGATAGCTCTTTACTTAAGAAAACTGTGCTAGCTAACAGGAGGGAAATGAACATATTTGCTGCCATAATACTAAAATTCTGGATGCAAAGTATTTTCTTTTCATTTCTCTCTCTTTTTCTCTCCCTATCTCCCTCTCCCTCTCTCCTCTCCTTGCTCCCTTACTCTCTCCCTCCCTCTCACCTTCTTTCCTCTCTTCCCCACTCTCCCTCTACCCCATTCTCTCTCTCACTCTTCCTCTCTATCCCTCTTTCTCTCTTGCCCTATCTCTGCCCTCCCCCTATCACTCTCTCTCTCTCTCTCTCTCTCCCTTTCCCTCTCTCTCTCTCTCCCTCTCTCTCCCTCTCTCTCTCTCTCTCCCTCGCTATCTCTCTCCCTCTCTCTCTCTCTCTCTCTCTCTCTCTCTCTCTCTCTCTCTCTCTCTCTCTCTCTGTCTCCCTGGGCCTAGAGTCAATATCATTAATTGGCACCTTTACACGCTTCCACATCCCTTACCATTCCTTATTAAATAATGCCTTCGTTTAATTGTAAAAATAAATTTCAGGATGTGCTCACGTCAAGATGTTTAATAATGTCCTCAGTGGTAGGGGAAAGGATAATGTGCACATACTCTCTATATATAGTTATATACAGAATGTGCACATATACCCTCAGGGTTAAACCCTCAAGGTTCTAAAGCCTCCTGCCTTAGAGGTATTTTTCTATTCACAGAGAATTACTGAGAATCTACAGTGATGTCAACTTGACTATACTGGTGATTTTCTTCTACCTGAACATTCTCTTCCATTTACATGATCTGGGAGGCTGGGACTTGCTTTCCACCAGTTTTGGGGAAAGAGTCAGCTCTTCTCATGGGTGACCCTATTTAAACTGACCTGGGCAACAACTCACTTCTCTTTCGTGAATTATTTTGCTGGAATAAGCATTTGCTTTTTAAATTGGAAGGTGAGGTGGAAAAATCAGAAGAAGGGTACCAAAACCGTGGTGATTGAACCACTGCACTGGGCCGCGTGCCCACCAGCCTACTGCAGGAGACGACCTCTGTACCTACAGGAAGACCACCTGGGAGACTGATTCCATCTGGCCGGGTGTTAATCACCAACCTGTATTTAGACTTGAACTGGCCCATCCCGGGCCAGTCACATATGGAGCCATTGAGACTAGTACTGGTGTACAACAGAGTTTAAATGGATTAAAGCCTATAGTGCAGTTTCACTGTGTTTTGTATCTGCTCGCTGCACCACAGCGCACCACAATTTAATCCACCTAAACTCTGTGTACTGAGGAGCTGAACCTCACTTACAACAAGGAGAAGTGCGTGTTGAGCACCACCTGCCTCGCCATCCTGGGGTACATCGTGGAACGTGGTGCCATTGGTCCTGTCCCCAAACGCATGTGCTCCCTAATGGAATTGCCCCTCCCCCACACACTCACGGCCCTCTGCAGGTACCTAGGACTCTTCTCTTACTACTCCCAGTGGGTCCCCTGCTTCTCAGACAAGGTCCCCCCCCCCACCTGAGGCGCAAGCAGCCTTCACCCACATCAGACAAGACATCGCCAATGCCACAATGCATGCTGGGACAAGGATACCCCATTCTAGGTAAAATGTGATGCTTCTGATTTTTACCTCGCGGCCACTCTCAACCAAAGGGATAGACCCTTGGCTTTCTTTTTCAGGACCCTCCATGGTTCTGAACTCAGACCCTCCACCATTGAGAAGGAGGCCCAGGCGACTGTGGAAGCAGTCTGCCACTGGCACCACTACCTGGCAGACAGGAGGTTCACTCTCCTCACTGACCAACATGCAGTGGCTTTAATGTTCAGCACCACCCATAAAGGCAAGATCAAGAACGGTAAGATCTTGTGCTGGAGAGTCAAGCTGGCCATGTTCAGCTATGACATCCAGTATAGCCCAGGGGAGTTCAACGACTCCCCCGACGCCTTGTCCAAGACCTGCAGCACCGTGCAGTCCGACCAACTGCAGGTGCTGCACGACACCCTTTGCCACCTAGGCATTATGTGCCTGTATCACTTCATTAAGCCCCAGAACCTTTTCTTCACATTCCAAGAAGTCTGAATCATGACCGAGTCATGCAGGGTCTGTGCGGAGTGCAAACCCTGCTTCTTCCACCGGCCGCAGGCCCACATCATCAAGGCCACTTGGCCCTTTGAATAGCTCAGCGTCGACTTCAAGAGCCTCCTGCCTTCCACGAACAAGAACATCAACTTCCTCCCGGTCGTAGATGAATACTCCCGTTTTGCCTTCACACTCCCTTGCCCTGACACGTCCACAGCCATTGTTATCAGGGTACTGTCACAAATCTTCACCATATTCGGATATCCAGCATTCATCCATAGTGATTGGGGGGTACGTCTTCATGAGTGAGGAGCAGTACCTAGTAGCGTGAGGCATTGCGGCTAGTCGCATGACTAGCTATAACCCCTGGGGCAATGGGCAGGTGAACTGCAAAAACAGGGTGATCTGGAAGGTGGTCCTCCTGGCCCTGAGGTCCAAAGGCTGGTCCATCAACTACTGGCAAGAGGCCCTTCCCAAGGCACACCATGCCATTAAGTGCATGCTTATGTGCATGGTTACCAATCAGACCCTAGAACATTGGTGACTGGCATCGCCCTCCCATCATGGCTAACATCTCCAGGATCGGTGCTCCTCTGTAAGCATGTGCGGGCCCACAAATCTAATCCCCTGATCGAGCAGGAGCTCCTTCTCCATTTAAACCTGAACTATGTCTACGTCAGATATCCCAATGGACGTATGGACACTGTTTTGACCAGGGATCTGGAACCAGCAGGGGCCCTGCACACCCACCATGAGTACCTTGTCCAACCTCCCCAGCACAGGTACCTTTGACCCACTCAGGATTCACCAGGAGCCAACCTCCTTCCCCCGTCTCTCCAGCAGGCCCCACTCCCCGCGGATCAGACCCACAAATACACCCCCTCACTGCCAGACACTGCCCTGCCCACGCTGCCGGTCACCCTGGCAACCCTGGACCCGTCCGACCCACAGGCAAACCTCCCCCCCACCAACCATTGACCAGGAGCTAACCCTGCTATGGTCGCAAAGGCACAGATGACCATTGTACCGCCTGAACTTGTAAATGCTAGTCAGCACTGAGACTCCCCCCCCCCAAGACTCATTTTATGAAGGGCATTAAATGTGATGATACAACCACATCACTGGGCCTTGAGCCCACCAGCCTACTACCGGGTGTGACCTCTGTACTTGCAGGAAAATCATCTGGGAGGCTGTCTCCATCTGGTCAGCTGTCAACCACTGACCTGTACATGGACTTGAGCCAGCCCCTCCCAGACCAGTCACACATGGAACCATCGAGACTACTACTGGTGTATAACAGAGTTTAAGTGGATTAAAGCCTGTAGTACAGGCTGCACCACAGCGTACCACAAAGACAATATAATTGCAGGAATAGGTAATATAGTGCCTGAAACCTGTTGTCCATGGAGTTAGATCACCCTGTTTGGATCTTGGCCATTGTCCTGACATTTTTTTCAACATTCCCCATATCCGAAGAATGTATCCACCTTTGACTGGAATATGTTCCGTAACTCAGTGTCCTAATTTCTCTGGAGCAGAGAATTCCAAAGATTTTCCAACCCTCTCAGTGTTCCTAATCATCCTCTTCCATGTCTGAAGCAGTTGTCAAAAATGCCAGAAAAATTCAGCAGGTCATGCTGTATCCATGAGAAGTAAAGGAGAACCAATGTTTTGGGCCTGGGCCCTTCATCAGGAATGAATGATTGGTTACATTTTACTTCCTATGGATTTTGCGTGACTTGCTGGGAATTTCTGTAGCACGTTTATATCTTCAAAGTTCAGATTTATTGGCAGAGTATAAAGAAGATATTGCATATAATCCTGAGATTCATCTTCTTGTGGGCACGGCAGAATTTATACTTATCGGTGGTGCAAAAAAAACTGTACTCAGGAAAGGAAATGTATACGAAAGAGAAATATAAACAAGAAGGAAGTGAAAGCAAACTGTGCAATACAGAAAATAAACATTCAGTAATAAATAATGTGAAAATTAACTCCTTCAACGAGTCTCTGATTGAGTTGGTCATTGAGGGGTCTGACGGTGGAGGGGTAGCAGGTGTTACTGAACTTGGTGGGTGCGAGTCCTGTGGCACCTGTACCTCTTTCCTGATGGCAGCAGTGAGAACAGAGCGTGCGCTGGGTAGTGTGGATCCTTAATTATTGCAACTCCTCACCAATGGCAGCTCTTCGTGTAGATATTCTTGATGGTGGGGAGAGTTTGCCTGCAATACACTGAGCTGTGTCCACTGCCTTTTGCAGGACTTTCCAACCAGGATGTATCGCAACCACTTTCCACTACTCATCTTCAGAGGTTTCCCAAGGTTCATGATGTCATACTGAACCTCCGCAAACTCCTGAGAAACTGAGGCGCTGATGTGCTTTTTTCACGATATTGCACTCGACTTTAGCATCTGCCAACTTTCTTGTTTAGCTCATGACCTTTGGAGGAGAACGTTGTCCAGGCATCTACTTTGTCCATCTCCTCAGAACCTTGTACGTTTTGATGAATGTTTGAGTGAATGAATTAAGAGTTTATTGTCTGATATATAAGTACCATTTTTGAAATGCACTGAAAAATTCTCAAGGTACAACTATATAGATCACACGAACTAACAAAAAAGTATGTGTAAGTTACAGTAGAACTCTGATTGTCTGAAATGGTCGGATAAACGTTTTTTCAGATAACCATATAACCATATTAACACTTACAGCTTAGAACAGGCCAGTTCGGCCCTACTAGTCCATGCCGTAACAAATCCCCACCTTCCTAGTCCCACTGACCAGCACCCGGTCCATACCCCTCCAGTCCTCTCCTATCCATGTAACTATCCAGTCTTTCCTTAAATGTAACCAATGATCCTGCCTCGACCACGTCAGTTGGAAGCTCATTCCACATCCCTACAACCCTTTGCGTAAAGAAATTTCCCCTCATGTTCCCCTTATAATTTTCCCCCTTCAATCTTAAACCATGTCCTCTAGTTTGAATCACCCCCACTCTTAATTGAAAAAGCCTATCCACGTTTACTCTGTCTGTCCCTTTTAAAATCTTAAACACCTCTATCAAGTCCCCCCTCAATCTTCTATGCTCCAGAGAAAAAAGCCCCAGTCTGCACAACCTTTCCCTGTAACTCAAACCTTGAAATCCTGTCAACATTCTCGTGAACCTTCTCTGCACTCTCTCTATTTTGTTTATATCTTTCCTATAATTTGGTGACCAAAACTGTACACAGTACTTCAAATTTGGCCTCACCAATGCCTTGTACAATTTCATCATAACCTCCCTACTCTTGAATTCAATACTCCGATTTATGAAGGCCAACATTCCAAATGCCTTCTTCACCACACCATCTACCTGAGTATCAGCCTTGAGGGTACTATTTACCACAACTCCTAAATCCCTTTGTTGGTCTGCACATCTCAATAGCCTACCATTTAATGCATATGACCTATAACTGGTTATTTTTTTTTAAAGCAGACCAGTACCAATAGCAAATCACTTGTATCAATGTTTAAACAGCAAACCAAAAGAGAAGGCATTTTATGCATTAAAATAATGTGAAAGGAAATAGCAAAGATTTGTAATAAGCACAGGGTTATTGGTGGGGTATTTCAATTTTCCTAATATAGATTGGGAAACACATTCTGTGAAGGGGCTGGATGGATTAGAATTTGTAAAATGTGTGCAGGATAGTTTTTTGCAGTAATACGTTGAGGTACCCACTAGAGAGGGGGCAGTGTTGGATCTACTGTTGCTGAATGAGATAAGGCAGGTGACTGAGGTGTGTGTTGGGGAGCACTTTGAATCCACTGATTATGGTACCATTAGTTTCAATGTAATTATGGAAAGGGATAACTTCCAGTTATTGATAGCGTATCAGAGAGTTCAGGGAAAATACATCAGCGGCACCATACCTATAAGAACTTAGCATTCAAAATAATGAATTAATAATATAAGTAGAAAAGAAGGAGTGTCATTTAATAGATCTAATGGAGATGTGGTTTCCGAGAGGCCAAGTTGGGGACCTCTACCTTGCAGGATTTTGCAAGATACAAGTAAAAGTGATTGGGGCAAGATTTTTGCTGAGAGCAGCTTGCGATAAAAATGACGAAGGAATGTCCTATGCAAATCAGTTTGAAAATCCAAACAAAAAATACATCTGCAGCTGCTCAAAATCTGGAAAATTCTTGGGGAAAAAGTACTCAGCAGATCAAACAGCATGGGCTAGAAAGAGAAACAGTTAAGGGTTCAGTTCTGTGAAGCTTCATCAGAAATGTAGAAGGGAAGAGATAGAAGTTAAAGCACAAAGCTGGCGACACTCAGCCGGCTAAACAGTGCCCTTCACGTAGGTAGCAAAGATAAAGATACATGACCCAGCATTTCGGGCTTAACCACCCCTCCCCCTCTTCATCCTCATACCTCGATGAAGGGCTCATTCCCAAAACGTTGGTTATGTATCTTTATCTTTGCCACGTGAAGGACACCGTTTGATCTGCTGAGTTTCTCCAGTGTTGTGCCTTTACTTCTATCATGGTGGCTGCAGATTTTTGTGTCTTACTCAAGGGAGAGATACAAGTTTGCTTTGTGGAAGAAAAGTTGGGGAAGGAATATGCAGCCCAAAGGGCATCCCTGTGATGAGATGGGATGGAAGTGGCAGTAATTACCAACACATGTCTCATAGAAACCTATAAAATTCTGGCAGGACTGGACAGAATGGATGCAGATGGGATGTTTCCAAGGATGGGAAAATCCAGAACCCGGGGCCATGATTTGAGGATAATAGGCAAACCATTTAGGACTGAGATGAGGAGGAATTTCTTGACCCAGAGGGTGGTGAATCTGTGGAATTCATTGCCACAGAGGGCAGTAGAGGCAGGGTCATTAAATCTATTTCAGAGGGAATTAGATCTATTTCTTCAGTATAAGGGTATTAAGGTTATGGAGAGAAGGCGGGGACGGGGTACTGAACTTTAAGATCAGCCATGATCTCGTTGAATGGCGGAGCAGGCTCGAAGGGTCGAATGACCTACTCCTGCTCCTATCTTCTATGTTTCTATGTTTCTATTAACCTTCCTGGTCTGTGTCATCCATTGTAAGAACAAGGATGTGGGACCTGACCACCTAGAAAGACCAATACTGTCAGCAGACCTTGAGCAGCATGGTTAGAGTTGTGTGGCGTGGCTAACGTAGCAGTTAGCAGAATCCTATTACATTCCGCCCTGCTCCAGCTCCCTCAACAGCCCCTAAGGCTAGAGCTGGATGAGGTCCTCACCCTGGATGAGACATATAAGGCAATCGAACAACTGAAAAGTGGCAAAGCAGCAGGTATGGATGGAATCCCCCCCAGAGGTCTGGAAGGCTGGCGACAAAACTCTGCATGCCAAACTGCATGAGTTTTTCAAGCTTTGTTGGGACCAAGGAAAACTGCCTCAGGATCTTCGTGATGCCACCATCATCACCCTGTACAAAACCAAAGGTGAGAAATCAGACTGCTCAAACTACAGGGGAATCACGTTGCTCTCCATTGCAGGCAAAATCTTCGCTAGGATTCTACTAAATAGAATAATACCTAGTGTCGCCGAGAATATTCTCCCAGAATCACAGTGCGGCTTTCGCGCAAACAGAGGAACCACTGACATGGTCTTTGCCCTCAGACAGCTCCAAGAAAAGTGCAGAGAACAAAACAAAGGACTCTACATCACCTTTGTTGACCTCACCAAAGCCTTCGACACCGTGAGCAGGAAAGGGCTTTGGCAAATACTAGAGCGCATCGGATGTCCCCCAAAGTTCCTCAACATGATTATCCAACTGCACGAAAACCAACAAGGTCGGGTCAGATACAGCAATGAGCTCTCTGAACCCTTCTCCATTAACAATGGCGTGAAGCAAGGCTGTGTTCTCACAGCAACCCTCTTTTCAATCTTCTTCAGCATGATGCTGAACCAAGCCATGAAAGACCCCAACAATGAAGACGCTGTTTACATCCGGTACCGCACGGATGGCAGTCTCTTCAATCTGAGGCGCCTGCAAGCTCACACCAAGACACAAGAGAAACTTGTCCGTGAACTACTCTTTGCAGTCGATGCCGCTTTAGTTGCCCATTCAGAGCCAGCTCTTCAGCGCTTGACGTCCTGCTTTGCGGAAACTGCCAAAATGTTTGGCCTGGAAGTCAGCCTGAAGAAAACTGAGGTCCTCCATCAGCCAGCTCCCCACCATGACTACCAGCCCCCCCCACATCTCCATCGGGCACACAAAACTCAAAACGGTCAACCAGTTTACCTATCTCGGCTGCACCATTTCATCAGATGCAAGGATCGACAATGAGATAGACAACAGACTCGCCAAGGCAAATAGCGCCTTTGGAAGACTACACAAAAGAGTCTGGAAAAACAACCAACTGAAAAACCTCACAAAGATAAGCGTATACAGAGCCGTTGTCATACCCACACTCCTGTTCGGCTCCGAATCATGGGTCCTCTACCGGCACCACCTACGGCTCCTAGAACGCTTCCACCAGCGTTGTCTCCGCTCCATCCTCAACATCCATTGGAGCGCTTTCATCCCTAATGTTGAAGTACTCGAGATGGCAGAGGTTGACAGCATCGAGTCCACGCTGCTGAAGATCCAGCTGCGCTGGATGGGTCACGTCTCCAGAATGGAGGACCATCGCCTTCCCAAGATCGTGTTATATGGCGAGCTCTCCACTGGCCACCGTGACAGAGGTGCACCAAAGAAAAGGTACAAGGACTGCCTAAAGAAATCTCTTGGTGCCTGCCACATTGACCACCGCCAGTGGGCTGATAACGCCTCAAACCGTGCATCTTGGCGCCTCACAGTTTGGCGGGCAGCAACCTCCTTTGAAGAAGACCGCAGAGCCCACCTCACTGACAAAAGGCAAAGGAGGAAAAACCCAACACCCAACCCCAACCCACCAATTTTCCCCTGCAACCGCTGCAACCGTGTCTGCCTGTCCCGCATCGGACTTGTCAGCCACAAACGAGCCTGTAGCTGACGTGGACTTTTTACCCCCTCCATAAATCTTCGTCCGCGAAGCCAAGCCAAAGATTACATTGCCAGCAGCTGGAGTTTGAATCCGAGGCTGTCTGTAGGAAGTTTGTATGTCCACCCTGTGTCTGCATGGGTTTCTTCTGGGTGGTCTGGTTTCCTCCCACCTTTCAAAACAATTGCAGGTTAATTGGGGTACTTAGGCGGCTCGGGCTTGTGGGCCAAACAGACCTGTTATCCTGCTGTATATCTAAAAAAAGATAGAAAAATAAAGTGGAAATAAATGAGGAAAAATATAAGCAGGCCAGACAGCATTTGTGGAAAGTGGTTTAGAGTGAAACACGAAAGTCTGCAGACATTATGATTGTAGTAAAAACACATAGAACTGCTGGAGGGAACTCAGTCAGTCTCACAGCATCCATAGGAGATAAAGATATCTTACCAATGTTTGGGACCAAAATGTCAGTAACATATCTTTACCTCCTATGGATGCTGTGCACTACTAATTAACCACAATCAGACAGAGGGTCGTGATTAATAGGCTTTAATCACCTTAAAGTGTCAGCACAGCTTGCATGTTGCTGCCCCAGTTTAAGGCAGGTACCGAGGGAAAGGTTTGGGCATGACAGCCTTTATGGGGATATCTGGGAGGGAGGAGTCACAGGTTCAGGGGATGGGCCAGCCCATAGAGCAAATACATTCATCTGTACACAATAGTGGTTGCACCACATGCTCCAAGACCGGCTGAGTTCCTCCAGTATTTCTGTGTGGAAAGAGATTAGCCCATTTCACACTGTGGTTCGCACAACACGAGCACCAGAGACCCAGGTTCCAATCCTGCACTGTCTCTGAGGAGTTTGTATTGATCTCCTGTGACCTGGGTGGGTTTTCTCTGGGTGTTCTGTTCCCATCCACCTGCCACAAAATTTATGGGGTGGTCAGCTAATTGGATGCAATTGGGCGGTACAGCTTTCAATGGCCAGAAGGCTGTATCATTAAAAATAAAACTACAAAAAGAGAAACAGTTAACATTTCAGGTGTGTGGCTCTCTGGTGCAGTGGAGAAACAAGGCTTACGAATCAGTGGAAGGAACAGGTGGTGTGATATTTACAACACTTGCAGTAATTATAGATAATCATCCAGGATACTGCACAAATATGTGCCCTATAACACCAAGAAGGATAAGACCAGCAGTTACATGGGAATATCACCCCCAGAACATCCCCATTCAAGATGCACACCACCCCAATTTGGAATTATATTGTTATCCATTCACTTCAGCTGGAATTGAATCTGCCTGTGATGACCCAGGATTTAAAAAAAATAAATAAAACTGCAGTCACAGCGGGGTTTTACGAAGGGTTTGTGTAAACTCACACGCATTCCAAGCAAGTAAAACTATATTGCAGTTTAATTGCTTTACAATCCTATTAAAATGTGTAGCTAATGTTTTGTTTATCTATATCCTGAGATCTCTTTGTTCCTCCACCCAATCGGATTCTTAATTTCTATGGTATTTTCATTTTCTCAAACAAAAATGCTTCGCCTCACACTTTTAGGCGCTGAGGTTCATTTGCAATTTAACAGTCTGGTGCACAAGGTTTCCAATTGCTGCCTATATTTTGTCCATTTTCCTTCCGAATGAGCTATACCCTGGAGATTCCAACTCTGCAAAAAAATGAATTGTGTTATTTCCAAATCCAGCTGACAATTCTAAATGACATAATGAAGCAGAAGTCCAAGAAGTGATTCCTGGGCACACTCTTCCTTCATTCCATATAACAACCATATACCAATTACAGTGTGGAAACAGGCCATCTCGGCCCCTCTGGTCCGCACCGATTTAAGTGAGCTCCACTAGTCCCACCAGCCTGCTCCCTGCCCATAACCTTCCAATCCCATTCAAACCATTCTTTCTTTTGTTTACCCCTGAGTAATGTTTATGCGTTGAGTTTGTGTCCTTTTTGGAGATTTTTTTTCAGAAAGGTGTCCCCACTGAATTATCCTGAGGCAGATCTTCATAATAAAGTTCAACATTCAATCCACCCTCATGGGCAGAAATGGGTTTGATTCATTAATTATATTTAATAGTCCCATTGTGCATCTACTGCTTCGATACTGACCAATCTGAATAGCTACATTTTATTCCTCTTCTCTACTCTCCACTTGGTTTACGTCCAGCTCCGTGTCTCCTGATACCTCATGACTTAATTTTGATCATGAGCCACCAGAATATACCTCACCGATAGGCTTTTGAGAACCTGTATCTGTGACATCCTCCAGTCATGTCTGTTCCTTTTGAAATGGCTCTGAAAAATCTATGTTGGCTGAATGTGGTTTAGCCCTCCAGGCCCTATTTTAATTAATTTATATATCTTCTATCTCCTTCTCTTGCTTTAGTACACATTTTAGTGATAAATGGCTGATCAACAGTTTGCAGATTTCATCCTGTCTCCCTTGTTATACATAGCAATGACTTTTGCTATCTGCTACTTCTCTCCAGAGCTTTAAATCTAGCATTCTACTAGTTCCTCTCTGGTTTCTCTGTATATGCCATCTAGGCCTGGGGGTTAATCTTGTTTTAATTTCAGTGGTTAGCACAATGCCACGACAGCGCCAGCGACCCGGGTTCGGATCTGGGGCTGTCTGGTAAGGAGTTTACATGTTTTCCTCTGGGCGTTCTGGTTTCCTCCCACCCTCCAAAGACACATGGGGTTTGTAGGTTAATTGGCATTTTTTTTTTGATTGACATGGGTTCGTGGGTCAGAAGGTTCTTCTTACCATGCCGTAGCACTTAAAAAATAAATACAATTTAATTGTTTGTTTTTTTCGCTGCAACTACAGTAAAACCCATAGTATCTGGCAGCTATGGGGATTGTAGATGCCAGATAAGTTAATTTTCCGATTGCTTAAGATTATGTGTTGCCTGGATTGGTGAACTAACCACTATGGGGTGCCCATGTTAAACTTGTGGATTTGTTAACTATTTCTTTTCTGCAATTTTTTGGCCGGTTGCTTGAGACTGCCGTGTGCTTGAATTCGGGATACTGTACATCATTTTAAACTCTCATCCAACCTAACAACTATTCTGTTACCTCTTTAGTAGATATTGAAGCAGAAGACTATGGAAAGATAAAATGTTTGCATTGGGTGCTCAAGCCACATGATTAATGAGACCCAATTGGGGATCAAGGGCTTAAGATAGATTGCCTTCCACACAATTTGCACAGCATGGTGAATAGCCATAAAATATACTGGCTGTAAGGCAGATCCGGACTTGCCGAGTTGCCCAAATTCATGTAACTTCTTTTTTTTAAAAAAAGGCATGTGAATGTGCGGAGAAATAAACAGAACAGACGGTTATAAGTTCCAAGCGAAGGTGAAAGAATCGATTGCTTGAAAAGAAAATTTGCTTCTGGCAAGTTGAAAAGAAAATGACTTAGGAGGGAAAGAATTATTGATTGCAAAACAACTTGTACCAACCAGATATTCGTTTAACATCTCGCAACACAAAGACTTGGGAACCTTGAGCAAACCAAGAATCACTGGAGGAACTCAACATCCATAAGTAGAAAGGGTCAGCCCACATTTCGGGTAGCTTAAAAAAAAATAGCTTAAAATTGTTTAAGATGTCAATGGCAGCAAAATTAGATAGAGGTTCATCCACACGTGCCTGAAGTGATCAAGCCAATCTGACGTCCCGCTGACACACAGCACGTCGTGCTCCCCAAGGGACTGTGCTGATTGCAGTTGCTCGGTTGTCAACGTTAATTTTCCGTGAAGCACAGGGAGAAGGAAGTGACAGGGCAACGACGTGTAATTTGTTGAAGGGGCTGTTAAAGTTTTGATCTCTTGCTAAAAATAAATGCTGCCAGAATCTTGACCTTTAATGCAAGAGGAGTTGAGCATGAGGCTTGAGCCATCCGATTCCAGAGCTCATGCCGCCTCAGCGCATCCCAAAGCAATTCACGTCAATAAAATATTTTGATGTGCAGTCATTCTTACACACAAAACGGCTGATTTCTGTCCCCTCTGTCAGCAATGCAGTGAACCTCCTGTCGTTCATTTGAACATTCTGATGTGGCACCAACCATCCCTGGTA
The DNA here is from genome assembly GCF_036971445.1 of Narcine bancroftii. Classification (NCBI taxonomy): domain Eukaryota; kingdom Metazoa; phylum Chordata; class Chondrichthyes; order Torpediniformes; family Narcinidae; genus Narcine; species Narcine bancroftii. The sequence continues at coordinate 16,991,918 of NC_091471.1, forward strand.
AATGCATTTCAGGCACCTACCATGCTCGTGTGTGGAAAAAAAAAAGTTACTTCTGACATCTCCCCTAAACTTTGCTCTGTACATCAAACTACTTTTCATCGATTACAGCTCGGCATTCAATGCCATCAGACCCGGTCAACAAGCTTCAAAATCTTGGCCTCTGCAACTGGATCCTCGACTTCCTTATCCGAAGGCCAGTGCCAAACAACGTGTCCGCCTCTCTGACCATCAACACCTCAAGGATGCATTCTTAGCCCACTTCTCTACGCACTCTACACTCATGTCTATGTTGCCCAATTGAAATGCCATCTACAAATTTGTAACAGCACCACAGTATTCAGCAGATTCACAGACGGCAATGAGGAAGCGGACAGTTCAGCTGGTTGAGTGGCGACACAACAACAATCTTGCACTTCGTGTTAGCAAGACAAAGGAAATGATTATGGACTTCAGGAAGTGGAAATCAGGAGAACACAAGTCAGTCTTTATCAAGGGGTCAGCAGTGGAAAGGGTTGAGAGCTTCAATTTCCTGGGTGTCAACATCTCTGAAGATCTATCCTGGGTCTGCACGTTGATGTAAATGCAATGAAGGCTCACCAGCAGTTATACAATGTGACGGGTTTGAGGAGTTTTGGTACGATGCCAAAGAATCTTGCAAATTTCTACGTGTACCGTGAAGAGCATTCTGACTGGTGACATCACAGCCTGGTATGCAAATATCAATGCACAGGACAGCAAAAGACTACAGAGAGTTGTGAACTCAGCCAGCGCCATCATGGGCATCAGTCTTTACTCCATCAAGGACAACAACAAGAGGCAGTGAATCAAGAAAGCAGCCTCTATTCTCAAGGACCCAGGCCGTGCCCTTTTCACACTGCTACCATTAGGAAGGAGGTGCAGGAGTCTGAAGATGTACACCCAATGGTACCAAAAACAGCTTTTTCCCCTCTGCCGTCAGATTTCTGAATGTACAATGAACCATGGACACTACCTCATTTTCTCTTCCTTATCCATTTGGTTTTCTAAATACTTCTAATTTATAGCAACACTTGCACCTGTGATGCTGCCGCCAAACAACGAATTTTGTGACATGTTCATGACAATAAATTTGGATTCTGATCCTGATATTCTCTGGTACTTGGCTACGATCTGCCCAGGAAAATGGTGCTGGCTGTCCTTTTGTATTCTTTTGTATTCTTCTATAACTCCATTAAGTCACTTCTCCATGGATGGTCACCTTGTTGTGGTGGAGAAGCTTGTGTGGTCCTGAGAGCCCAAGAGTTATGCTGTTTGGAGCTATGTTCCTGGAAGGGTCACCCATGGTGAAGTCCCTGATAAAGGACAATCGAACCAGAACCTCAACGGTGGAACAGGAGGACAAAGTTATTTTGAACTCAACAGCTGTGAAGGCGGATGAAGGCTGCAACAAATCCATCAGCTCCAATTGTTGTGGTTCCAAGCCATTGGAATTAGTTGGTTGATCTGTGAAGTATAGTGCACTTCTTGGACTGCCACATCAAGTACACATTAAACAAATACACGCACAGGTATCTTCGCTCTGTGAATCAACGGAACGAAGATCATCGTCCTTGATCTTGAGGAATAACCATGATTAAGTCACCTCTTACCCTTCATTGCTCTAAGGGGGAAAACCCTCACTTGGCCCACCTTGCTGCAGAAGGTAGAATTGGAATTGGAAAGTTGTAGGTCTGCAGAAATTTAAAGGAGATTTAAAACCATGGATGTGAATGAGTACACAAAGAAGGAACATAATGGGCCGGGCGACACTGAGTCATGCTTGACTTGCCTTTTGCAAGCTGCAGTTCAGAGTGCAGAACGAATCAATAGTATTCGATCTGATTGGCAACCAGAGCCCTGATAATGGGCTTTGACGCAAACATTGCTCAATTCACTCAATACTTCTGTTCATTTATTACTGGCAATCACCTCTTTAAAGGCACGTGGGCCATATAACAGCAAGCGTAAGCAGGTCATCTGGAGAAATATGATTCAATCGATGCTATTATTTTTTCAACACTGCTAAAAAAATCCAACAAGTACACATGGTCTGTGTCATTAGTATGGAGGCGTAGCGATCAGGAAGGAACACACACCTCAAAGCTATTTCAATGGCCCCTGCACAATAAACCTTTCCATCAAAATAGGTGGTTTCCCTCTGATCTTGATTGTTTCTACAAGTACCATGTAATTCGCAACAATACTTTATCTGAAACTGGAAATATTCTGCCACTCATCATGGTTGGGTAGGTTCAGTTGATGACCGGGGGCTTTGTTGAATATTTTGGTGTTGATTTAACTTAATTTAAAGATTCAGCATGGTAATGGGCCCTTCCAGCCCACAAGCCTATGCTGTTCAATGAACCTACTGAACCTGAATGTCTTTGGAACGTGGGAGGAAACTGGGCCACCCAGAGGAAACCCATGGAGACAATGGTAGAACAGGACAAACTCCTTACAGACAGTGCCAGATTTGAACCTGAGTCACTGGCGCTAAAATAGTGTTACATAGAAACATAGAAAATTAGGTGCACGAGTAGGCCATTTGGTCCTTCAAGCCTACACCGCTATTCAATATGATCATGGCTGATCAGTACCCGGTTGCTGCCTTCTCCCCATACCCCTTGATCCCCTTAGCCACAAGGGCCAAATCTAACCTTCTCTTAAATATTGTCAAGGAACCGACCTCAACTACTTTTTGTGGCAAAGAATGCCACAGATTTACCACCCTCTAAGAGAAGAAATTTTTACTCATCTCAGTCCAAAAAAACTTTCCCTTATCCTTAAAATGTGACCCCCTGGTTCTGTTTTTTTCCCGGCATTTGGAAACAACCTACCTGTGTCTAGTCTGTCTAATCCCTTAAGAATTTTATATGTTTCTATAAGATCCCCCCTCAATTTTCTAAATTCCAGAGAATACAAGCCTAGTCTATCCAACCTTTCTTCATATGCGAGTCCTTCCATCCCTGGTGTCAGTCTAGTGAATCTTCTCTGCACCCCCTCCATGGCGAGAATGCCCTTCCTCAGATAAGGAGACTAAAACTGCACGCAGAACTCCAGGTGTGGTCTCACCAAGGCGCTGTACAGCTGTAGCAGGATCTCTGTACTCCTGTACTCAAATCCTCTCACTGTGAACGCCAACATTCTCCCTCTTCACCGCCTGCTCCACCTGCACGCCCACTTTCAATGACTGATGCACAGCAACACCTAAGTTTCGCTGCTTCTCCCCTTTTCCTAAACAGATACCATTTAGATAATAATCCTCTTTCTTCTTCCTATCTCCAAAGTAGATAACCTCGCATGTATCCACATTATCTGCCACGTCTTGTCCTGCTCACCCAACTTGTCCAAATCACTCTGCACCCTCCTAGCGTCCTCAACACAGCCAACCCCGCTACCCAACTGGCCTAACCCAGTGGTTCTCAACCTTTTCCTTCCACTCACACACCTAACTTACTTAAGCAAGTACATACTATTAAGCATGTTATAGGAATCCAGGGGTGCTCGGTGGTTAGTAAGGTGGTATGTGAGTGGGAAAAAAAAGATTGAGTACCACTGCCCTAACCATTATGCTAACCGTACTGCATCTAAAGGTAATGCCTGTTTTAAACTGCTGAATTCCCAGTCTCTGCACAAGAAATGAGGTTTGGAGGAAACAATAGACAGCTTTAATGTAAGGCATAAGGACATAAATCTCTGTTTGACAACAGTGAGGGAGGAAGCCAGTTAATCTCTTTACTCTGTTTTTTATTGACCGATGAAATGTTGATATGGGCACCGGAATTTGCTTTTCTTTAATGGGTGCTATAGCAACCAACTAAACCCTTTAAGCAAAAGTCCCCCTTTGAAGAATGATCTGGAATTTTTAAAAAATGTTACTTTTATTTACAATGTGGTAGAAGCTGATTTTGGCCATTTAAGCCCGTGCCACCCAATTACACCCAAATTGACAGACAACCCCATATGTTTTGGAGGGTGGAAGGAAACCAGACACCCACAGAAAACCCTCACAGACATGGGGAGTATGTACAAACTCCTAGTAGAGAGCAACCTCATCTGAACTAAGTGTTAAAAATTAATCAACATCTTTCAAAGGGAATTAAAGAAGAATAAGTGGTGATGAAAGCAGTGGAATTGACTAATAGGAAAGTATGACCAGAAGTCAACATAAATTCAATGGGCTGAATAGCCTCACTCCGTAACATAGCATCTCTATATTTCTATTCTGTTCTCTTTCATTTTGTCCTGCTGTGTCGATCATGGTACCCCATGTCTATCATACAGTTCCATGCCTACCTTGGAAGGGACAGAGATGCTGACCATAGGCTGAATGGGATCTTTATTATAGAGGTGTGTGTGGAATAATAGGCTCTGAAACCCATTGGCCCAGCTCCTGTTCAACCTGCAATTGGTACCTCATCCACTGTCCTCAGCTGTGAGCCAGTGAAGTAACAGAAGTGAGCCTTGTGTTTGCCTCACCCACGTTAGGTCAGAAAAGACGGAGTTCTGTAAGGGAATCCAGCCACACAACTCTGTCTGAGTTGTGAATGCAGCTTGGACCACTACAAAACTCCAACCCCAGCTCTCCCCTCCACTGATTCCAAGTTCAAGTTGCGCTGTCCCAGGAACCTGCACCAATGCGCAAGCAGACTACCTCCAGGACCCACCTCCCCATAATAGCATCTGCTACCCCAGTGACATCAGGCTCTACCACTTTGTGAGGGTCTGCAACCTTCTCTATTCAGTAGAGAAGATCAAGGAAATGACCTGTAACTGCTCGGTCTGTGTGGAGTGCAAACCATATTTCTACGACCTGGAGAAGGCTCAACTGATCAAGGCCACCCACCACTTTGAACATTTCAGTATGAACTTCAAGGGCCTCCTCCATCCATGAATCAGAACGTGTACTTCCTTAATATTGTGGATGAGTACTCACACTCCCATTCGCTATTCCCTGTCCAGATATGACCATGTCCACAGTCATTAAAGCCTTCCAAAACATCTTCACCTTGTTCGGATACCCCAGTTACATTCATAATGATCAGGGGTCCTCATTCATGAATGAAGGGTTGCACCAATACTTCATGACCAAGGGCATTGCCACAAGCAGGACACCAGCTACAACCCCTGCGAGAATGGGCAGGTGGAGCGGGAGAATGCCTCGATCTGGAGGCAATCCTTTTGGCCCATCTCCCAGTGGCAAGACATCCTTCTGGAAGTGCTACATGCCACCAGGTCCCTACAAACGCCACCCCACATGAATGGCTGTTCTCCTTCCTCAGGAGGTCAGTGTCAGGATCCATGCTACCAGTCTGGCTGAACCGGTTCGATCTAATACAGTCAGCCTCCAGACAGTCAACCCCGCGGGAGAAGACAACTACGCGACTGGCCCAGTGGCGGATAAAGCCACTGGACTGGCCAGATCTGTAAACTGTAAAAGACACAATGAACTGTAACGATGGACTCTGAAACGTTTCACCCTGCTGGACGCTATCTGAAAATAAGTGATGAATGTGGTGGAACACGGCATTGCATGTATACTGTACTGGCTGGCCCACCTCTGACTCCATAACTCCTCCCCATAATATTCCCCAATAAAGGCTGAGCTGACCTAGTCTCCTCCTTTCATACCAGGCTTGGAACCGGGCCAGCAGCATGTGAAGATGTGCCTGTGTTTTAGATTATTAAAGCCTTTAATCACTCATTTCAAGTCTGCTTGTGGTTAGTGATGGCGCTACAGTAAGCAAATGGCAACCAGCATTTCAGGACTAACCCTTGGTTAGGAAAGTCAAACATTGAGCCTGAAACATTGACTGCCTTTTATTTCCTATGAGTTCTTTTTGATCTGAGTTCTCCAGCACTTCTGGGTATTGTACCTTGAACTAAGAGATCAGATATACAAATAGTTGGATAAACAGGGACTGTTTAAAGATAGTCCACATCTCTTCATGTATGGTAGATCATTTCAATCAATCTTATAGAATTTTTTGAGGAGATATCCTGGAAAGTTGGTGAATGAAAGGCTGTGGATGTTGTCTACGTGTTCACTCTGCCAAATAAAGTGGGTTGAACCAGCCAATTTAACAGGTCCGTAGTGGGTAATCAGGTGGTGTGAAAGGTCCCAACTGGGCAGGGGGAGTAAAAATCGACCGGGCTCTGACTCTTGGTGCGAAGCACATAACAGAGACCATCCGAGTTAATTCATTAAAAACTCCATGGTGGTGTGAACGCTCAACCAGCTCTACCTAGAACTATTATTGACGTTAGTTCCTGCGTGCATCAGTCTGGTAGTATTGTAAGTAAGCCTGAGATCATTTAAAGCACAGGTACGTGCTGACAGTTCCACCGACTGCCCTGTGAAATATAACTGCACAGTAATATCTCACAGGGCAGCCAGTGGAGCTGTCACAGGGCAGCTAGCAGGGGTGTCAGAGTGTGGCCGACAGGGCTGTCAGAACGTAGCCAGCGGAGTTATCAGAATGCGGCCGGTGGAGTTGTTAGTGTGTACCTGTGCTTTAAATCATCTCAAAATTACTTTTAATACCTAATACAATGTCATGCTATGTAAATAGTTGTTAGACTTTATTGTTTAGGGAATAATGACCAGCTGGTCTGTGGGTTTGTCCTAAGTTTGAACAGTCTGGAGCCCACTGCCTTAGATATTCTCACCATCTCTTGTACATTGAGCAGTAGAACAGAGGGATCTGGGAGTACAGATTCATGATTTCCTGAAAGCAGTGTCACAGGTAGCTGGGATTGCAAAGAGAGATTTTAGCACATTGTCCTTCATAAGGTATTGAATATAGGAATTGGGATAACATGGTAGTATCTAAGACATTGATGAGGCCAAATTTAGAGTATTGTGTGCAGTTTTGGTCACCTAACTATAAGAAAGACATTACAGTAAAATCCCCATTAACCAGAAACTTAAATAAATGGCAAAAAAATAAATAAATAGAATTTCAAATAAATAAGGCTGGGCAGATGGACATTGTGGGAATCGTTGAGACTTTTCTGGACACGTGCAGGTTCACCCCGCTGAACGACCAAAGCCCCTTGCAGTTAACTGAGATTCACTGATGGTATATTAAACTGATGGCTGGCTCCAACACCATCTACCCAGCTTTCCCACCTAAATCCTGAGCCCTTCTGAAGATCCTTCCCTCAGTTATAAGCTAATAGAAGTGTATGTTCTCCTTGCAGTCGTGAGAGCTTTTATTCACGCTACAATCTTATTAGCTAATTTCCTAAACGATGGAAGCTCTACTCAAGCCAGAGATGACCCTCTGTCCCCCGACACAGCTGAGGAGGTCACATACTGGCTAGACTGCTTCCAGGCCTACCTGAACGTGACCAGAAATGTCTTCCACCCCAATGAACTCAGGAGGTCAGCACTCGTTTCAAGGGTAGAAATGAAAGAGTATGCAGTCATCAGGGACTGCTCTACACCTGGTGCTACCATTGAGGCTAGGTATCTGAAGTCGCAAAACGAGGTCTTAGAGAGGCACTACATCGCCAGCGACCAGGAGAGACCATCAATGACTACCTGCTGGATCTGTGGACACCTGCCGAGAAGTGCAGGTATGAAGCAGCTACAGGCAATATTTGTGAGGAAGAACAGATCCAAAACACTGGCCAAATCGCTAAAGAAGGATGACCTTGAATCCAGCAAGCTTGCTCACCCAGGTGACCCCTTCTAAAGACCGGCTGGTCCCGCTACCCCTGCCCTAATGGCTGCCACTTCCATGCTAGGGAGCGCTTTTTCTGCAGCCAGATCTAGCATCCTCAATCTCATTGCCCAGCTAAAGACTCCGTTTTTTAAGGGACTTCTCCCCTCCATGAACAGGAACACTTTCTTCCGCTCTATCATTGATGAGTAAAATTTGGGGAAGGGGTTAGTTACGACAACAGCACGTTTATTGAGCGGTTAGCGCAACGTTATTACAGCTCCAGGGTCTGGGTTTTGAATTTAAATCTTATAAGCTATGGGAATTACCTGATTAAAGTGAACTTTATATAATTAAAGACTATAATACTGATTTTTTTTTTCAAATTACTTCACATTTTACACTGTCTTTTGTCTTTTAAATGGTGCATTCTTAATGTAGGTGTATTAGTTAGGTTATGGAAATGTTTATAGACTTCAACTCATCATTCAACATAATCGTACAGCAGCCACCTGATTAGGAAGTTGAACATGCTGGGCCTGAACATCTTCCTCTGTAACTGGAGCCTCGACTTCCTGACTGGAAGATCTCAGTCAGTCTGGATTGGAAGCAGCATGTCCAACACCATCACTCTGAGCACAGGGGCCCCTCAGGCCTGCGTGCTCAGCCCACTGTTGTTTACCCTGCTGACCCACGACTGTGTAGCGGGATACAGTTCTAATCACATCATCAAATTCGCTGATAACACGACCGGGGTGGGGCTCATCAGAGCGATGAGTCAGCTTACAGAAAGGAAGGGCAAACACTAACCGACTAGCGCAGAGACAACAACCTACACCTGAACGTCAACAAAACAAAGGAGATGGTGGTTGACTCCACCGTCGAGGTAGTCAATAGCAACAAATTCCTTGGCATGCTCCTTGCAGAGAATCTCTCCTGGTCTCCCAACACCAGATCCATTGCCAAGAAGGCTCATCAACATCTTTAGTTACTGCGGAGGTTGAGGAAAGTCCATTCTACAGGGAAGACATTGAGAGCATCCTACATAACTGCATCACTGCCTGGTTCGGGAACAGCACCATCTCAGAATGCAAGTCCCTGCAGTGGATAATAAAGACTGTTGAGGGGATTATTGGGGTCTCTTTCCCTGCCATGATAGACATTTATAACTGCCGCTGTTTGTGGAAAGCCGTAAACATTGTGAAGGACTCCACACATCCCTCCTGCAATCTGTTCTCCCTCCTGCCATCGGGGAAGAGGTACCGTAGCATTCAGGCGCTCATGACCAGATTGAGAAACTTGAGAAATTGAGTTACAGGGAAAGGCTAAACAGGTTACTACCTGACAGAGGACACCTATTCAGTCTATGATGTTCCAGGCTTCTCAGAAATCTGTGCACCTGCACAATGCCCTTCCCGATCCTTGTGCTTGCTTAACCCACCTCTTCCACTGCACAAGTTAGCCTCATCTGCGCTAAGGGGATGGTAGCATTGTGTAAAGCCATTGGACTACCATCCAGAGGCCTGGAGAAATGATGCAGTGATACAGATTTAAATCTCCTCACAGCTGCTGTGGTATTGAAATTCAATTAATTAAATCAATTCTGGAAGTTAAAAGCTGTTGAACTGTGGCTAATAAACCCTGTGGTTATCTTGTAAGGAAGGAACTCTGCTGTCCTTACTTCATCTGTCCTTTAATGCAACTCCAGATTTCAGTTTGGTTAACACTTTGAAGTGATTTGTCAAGTATTAAATGGTGTTAAATGTTAAATGGATTTAAATGTTAACCTTGCCCACAACACCCACCTTTTCGAAGGAATTAAACAAAAACACTATTTTCGCTTCCCTAGACCATGTACATTCTGAAGTTCTTCATAAATGGGGGTGGGGTGGGGGGAGCAGCACTTCTACGCTCCATGTCCCGACTGAGAGCTATCACTCTCTTTGCTTATTATGGGGATAACATTTGGATTTAACGCCCTGTAATGATACGCTGCAGTACATCACTCGGCCAACAGGTGGCCTAGAGTCATGGCACCTGGCCTAATGACATCCAGTACCAGGTGGGCCCAGAGGGCCAATGGTATAAAGCCGAGGTCCCGACCATGTGTTCTCTCTTTCTACCCCGGCTAGCAGCCAACTAGATATTTATGTGAGTGGAATAAAGCTGTGTTGCCCCAAACAGTATTGTGGCCGTGTTTTCCTTTGGTGCAGCTTGCCCATCCCTCACTGAGCCTGACTGATCATTAAACCACAATCAAGTTGCTGCATCGGGAGTAACATCTTGGCCAGATCAGGTAGAGACGCCAGACCTTTTCTTCGAACTCTTTCAGTGACGACAAAAGCAAATGCAATGCTGGCATTCTCTTCAAGAGGAATAGAATATAAGAGCAGAGATGCGAAGTCAAGGATTAATAAGGCGCAGGTGAGACCTCACTTGGAGTATTGTGAGCAGTTTTGAGCTCCTCATTTAAGAAAGGATGTGTTGAGGTTGGAGAGGGGTTTTTAGAGAAAGTTCACAAGGATGATTCTGGGAATGAAAGGAGTGTTTGCGAACTCTGGGCCTGTACTCAGTGGAATTTAGGAGAATGAACCAGATTCAGGATTTATTGTCAAGAACAAGTCATGAAATTCGATGTATTACAGCAACATCAAAGGGCAAACATTCATATTATAACCATCGTACAACATCACTAAAAATAAAATAATAATAATAGATCATAAAAAGTAAGACAGTCTTTGGTTCATTGATTATTCAGGAATCTGATGGCAGCAGGGAAGAAGGTGTCCTTGTACCGCTGAGGGCTTGTTTTTAGGCGATTGGGGGAGGGGGGTGATCTTGTTGCAACATTTCGAATGTTGAAAGGCATGGACGGTGTAGATGTGGAAAGGTTGCTTCCCATGGTCTCTCGCATTATAACAGTGTGGCGCTAACTGCCACGCTAACTGTGCTGCCCAGTTTCTTCCCTGCAGCCATCAGGCTCCTGAATGAGCCTCACCACAGTGTCCCCATGCTGCCCTTGCTATGGTCCCTCTGATCTTTGTTACTGTCACACTATAGTCTATGATCATGCTCATGCTCTCCAACTTTGTATGACTGTACACATGTCAGAGTTGACTTGCGAGACCGGCTCCTTAAACAAATCATTCTCACTGAACTTCTTGTCAACTTTTTGTCTGACAATAAACTTAAATTTTGTTTTTTGGCTAAGCTTACTGTGGAATAGAAGGGAGGATGTCAATCAGAATTGTGCTGCAATGGTCATATCTGGAGGCAAAAAGGCATAAAATCATAAACAAATAGTAGTGTGTGGGTCATTTATCCCCATGTGTCTGCTCTTCCATTTTAATAGGGCTGCATTTGATCTTCTGATCTTTCTCCTCAGGGTCACTTCTGTAGACTAACTCCACATCCGTTGAAAACCTCTCCATCTCTTTCTTCAAAATACTGAGAAGCAAACCTGACGTGGATGGAGAATTCCAAAGGTTCATTACTGTCTGGATGAAGACGTTCCTTCTCCTCTCTGGCCTGAGCAGCTCATTACTTTGAGATTGGATGTTGTGGTCAGCCAAAGGAAATATTAACCACCCATCTCCTTTTTTCAATCCTACAGGAATTTGTCTCAATTCAATGAGAGCATTGTTTTTTTTAATTCAAGGGAGCTTCGAACAGCCCAGCACAGGAACATGCTCTTTGGCCCATGTGTCTGCATTGAACATCAAGTTCAAATTCATTATCATCTTATAATTATATTACTGTATATAATTCATTTTATTACGAGAAGACTCTTGAAAACTTCTACAGGATGGCTGGTTGTATCACTGCCAGATATGGAAGCGCCAACTCTCAGGACAAGAATAAACTCCAGAGGGTTGTTAACTCAGCCTGTGACATCACAGGCACCAGACTTCACTCCATCAAGGACATCGACATCAGGCGATGTCTTAAAAAAGCAGCCTCTATCCTCAAAGATCCCCACCACCCAGACCATGCCCTCTTCACTCCGCTACCATTGGGGAAAAGGTACAGGAGCCTAAAGACGAGCACTCAGCGGCACAAGGACAGATTTTTTTCCCGCTGCCATCAGATTCCTGAATAATCAATGAACCAAAGACACTGCCTGACTTTTCATACATTATTATTGTTATTTTTTATTTTATTTTTTACAATAATGTTGTAAGATGCTTATAATATGAAAGGTTTAAACCATGACGCTGCCGCAAAACACCAAATTTCATGACTTGTTCCTAACAACAAATTCCGATTCTGAATCTGATTGTACAAGCACAACCTGACAAACAGCGTTCTCAGAGCAAGCAACATGCAAACACACATAACGCACATAAAGATAAGCGATGCATCTGCAGGACACGTACATATGCACAAAGAAATAAATACTGTTCAATAAATAATAGTCTCGGAGGGTTTGTACGAGCAGCTCATTCAGTCGTTCAGCATTTTCACGAAGCTGTTCCTCAGCCTGGTGTTTCTGGCTGGGATACTCCTGTATCTCTTTTCCGATGGGAGGACCTGAAAGATGCCGCCTGCGAGGTAATAAGGGCCCTCAACAATTTTGTGCGCCCTCTTCAAACAACGATCCCGATGGTCTTACGTTGATGGGGGAGAGGTGGGAGAGAGTGATTCTCTCTGCAACCCTTACGAATTGACCCCCCCCCCACCCCGATCCAATGTTCCACGGCAATCATACCCACACTGTGATGCAGCTGGGCAGGAAGATCTCAGATGCCTAAAACAAATTAAAACTCTGCTGTTTGCACCTGATATCCTCACTCCCTGCTCTTGGTTCAATCCTGCCTACCCTTGTCCAGGCCCAATATGAATTCACTCTTCACTCATATTCCTGTACATCCCACCAATCAACACCTTGAATCCTTTTCATACTCCTTGTCAAGAAGAGTCTTACATACTGCTATTGTAGCTACTTCCACCACTATTGGCAAACTGTTCCACGAACCTACCACTCTCTGTGTAAAATCTCTCTCCTCCCCCCCACATTTTCCTTAAACCTACCACTCTCTGTGTAAAATCTCTCTCCTCCCCCCCACATTTTCCTTAAACCTCCCCCCCTCAATATAGTCTGCTTACTCACTGCCCATAACCATAAATTAACCTGGTGAACCTTTGCAGATTAGGAGTATCAGACCCAGTACCATCAGGTTGAGGAAGAGCTTCCCACGGACAGTGAGAATGTTGAACGCCCAAAGGAACTGCTCACATCAACTATCCGAGTCTCTAGTTATTTATATATGTGCATGCTAGTCATGCTTATGTGTTTTATGTCCAGTTGTGTGTCTGCATGTCCTGATGTCCTGAGAACGCTGTTTCGTCGGGTTGTACTTACACAATCAGATGACAACTTGAATTTGGCCTGTACTCATTGGAATTTAAGAGAATGAGGGGGGATCTCATTGAAGCATTTTGAATGTTGAAAGGCATGGACAGAGTAGATGTAGAAGGATTGTTTCCCATGGTGGAAGAGTCTAGGACAAGAGGGATCAACTTCATGATTGAAGGGTGTCTGCTTAGAATGGAGATGCATAGGAATTTCTTCAGTCAGACAGTAGTAAATTTGTTGAATTTGTTGCCAGAGACAGCTGTGAAGGCCTGGTCATTGGGTGTATTTAAGACAGGGATTGATAGGTTCCTGTTTAGCCAGGGCATTAAAGGTAATGGGGAGAAGCCCGGACAGTGGGGCGGAGTGGAAAAATGGATCAGTTCAGGATTAAATGGTGGGGCAGACTCGATGGGATGATATTTCTGCTCCAGTGTCTTATGGTTAACAATCAATCCTTAGGTAGGGAGACCAGATCTGCGCACAGTATTCTAGATGTGAGAGTCATACAGCACAGCATCCAGCCAACGCATCCATGCTGAACAAGTTGACATTCTGGGTTGATCCCATTTGCCTGCATTTTAATCCATATTATTGCAAGCCCTTCTAATCCTATATCTGTCTGGATATTTATTCATATTTCAGATTTATTATTAGATATATGACATCACATACTACTCAGAGATTCTTTTTTACTGTGGGCGAGGTAGAATTACCACTTATTAGTAGTGCAAAACAAAAACTGTGCACAACATACACATCTAAACAAATAAATGCAAACAAACTGTCTGTGCAATACAGAAAAAAGTTTTAAAAGTGCATAAATAAGAGGTTTAAATGAGTCTCTGATTGAGTTTATTGTTGAGGAGTCTGATGGCAGAGGGGTAGCAGCTGTTCCTGAACCTGGTGAGTCTTATGACACCTGGACCTCTTTTCTGATGGTAGCAGCGATAACTGCATTCCCTGTAGAAGTTCTCGATGTTGGGAGAGGGTTTTACCTGTGATGTTCTGGGCTGTGTCCACTACCTTTTGGAGGGCTTTATACTCAGGGGTTTAGCTGTCCCCATACCAGATCATGATGTAGCCAGTCAGCTTCCTTTCCACCGCACATTTGTAGAAATTTGCTGGGATTTTTGATATCAGACTTAACCTCTCCAAACTCCTGAGGAAGGAGAGATGCCGATGTGCTTTCTTCACGACGCCATTAATGTGTTGGGTCTAGGAAAGAGTGTCCGAGAGAGTGACTCCAAAGACTTAAATTTTCTCACCCTCTCCACCTCTGATCCCCCAATGATCACTGGATTGTACACCTTTGTTTTTCCCTTCCTTAAGTCCACAATCAGTTCCTTGGTTTTGGTGACAATGAGTGCAAGGTTGGTGCAACATTCAGCCAAGTTTTCAATCTTCCTCCTGTGTGCTGACTCACTGACTTTTTTTACGCAACCCACTACTGTGGTATCATCGGCAGACTTGTGTTATTGTCATACCGGGCCACACAGTCACAGGTATAAAGTGAATGGAGCAGGAGGCTAAGAATTCAGCCCTGCGGTGCTCCAGTACTGATGGAGATTGTGGAGGATATGTTCTTACCAATTCTCACTGATTGTGGTCTGTAGGTGTGGAAATCCAGGATCCAATTACACAGTGGGGTATTGAGTCCCATGTTTGGAGTTTGCTCATCAATTTTGAGGGGGTGGTGGTATTAAATGTTGGACTGTAGTTGAAAAAGGACATCCTGATATATGCATTTTTGTTTTCCAGTTGTTCCAGGGCTTTGTAGAGAACCAGTGAGATGGCATCCACCGCAGACCTGTAAATATGATAGGCGAATTGGAATATATCCATGTCAGTGCTCATACAGGAACTGATATGGTTCATCACAAGCCTTTCAAAGCACTTCATCCCTGTTGATGTAAGTCCTATTGGTTGATGGTCATTAAGGCAGGTTACTAAGCTCTTCTTGGATACTGGTATGATTGGCGCCTGTTTTAAACAGATGAGTACCATGCCATGCTGGAGTGAGATCCAGGATCCAATTACACAGTGGGGTGTTAAGTCCCATGTCTTGGAGTTTACTGATCAGTTTTGAGGGGATGAAAACTGAAGTGAAATACAAAAGTCTGCAAATGCTATGTGCTGTAGTAAAAATGAATAAATGCTGGATAAACACAACGGGACTAGTAGATCCATAGGAGGTAAAAATAAACTGTAGAACCAACTTTTCCAGCCTGAGCCCTTCTTCATTGTTTCAATAACTTCCTCTGGCACCTTGTTCCAGGTGTGGACCAGCTTCTAAGAGAAAAAGTAACCCCTCACATCCCTTTTAAAACTTTCTCCTCTCATGAACCTATGCTCGCTAGTTCTACCATGGTCCACCCTGATATCCATGTCTTTTGAATGTCTCTATTTTACCAGCCTCCAGCACCACCTCTGGCAATGCTTTTCAGGCACCCACCACTCTCTGTGTTAAAAGCTTACCTCTGGTGTCTCCTCCAAACCTTACCTCCACTTAGCTTACATGGATGCCCTCTGGCATTTGCAATTGAAGCCCCAGGAGAAAGATGCTGGCTGTCCATCTTATCTTCACCCCTCATAATCATATATACCTTTATTAAGTCACTGCACATTTGCTCTGTCAAACTTGCTCCAAAAGACATGTTCTCCAATCCTGGCAACATCCTGGTAAATCTCTTTGACACCCTCTCTGAAACATCTACACCCTTCGTACAATGAGGTGACCAGGAGGACAGCGTGGACAAGATGGCTCTTGAGAGAACCACATTGCAGTGTTTTGTGGGGTGGAGGTCCAGCCCCAGCCACTGAGATAAGAACCACACTGTACAACTCTAGGAGTGTCTTAGGACTCTGCGCCCCAGATATTTTATGTCAGCACTGGAGACACACAGGAGATTGACAAATGCTGGAATCTGAAGCCAAACATATTCTGCTGGAGGATCCCTCGAGTTTTGACTCAAGGCTTCAACCATTCTTTTTCGAATATCATTTTTTTGTTATTATCAGGTTAAAAAAAATTATCAGGAAAACTGAATTATAGTTTAAAATTACTTAGACAATCTTCTTTGGAATTATTAATTACTGTTACAAAATAAAAGCTGTTACAAAATAAAATGTCTAAACCAGATATTCATAAATCAAGAATGAAATGGGAATCAGATTTAGATAGAAAAATTGATGAAAATGTTTGGAGAAATCTGTGTAAAGACAGTATGACAAAGGTAATAAATGTACGTTATAGGTTAGTGCAATTGTCTTGGGTAAACTTATACCTCTCATTTTGTTCGTTTTAGATTGGTCACAGTGTTTGAACTACCGAAAGAAAATAGACACACACACACTGAGAGCAGTTCAGATTATACAAAGTCCATCCTGGAATCAAGAACTGCTCAGGGCTCACCTCTTTCTTTCGGCGAAACATCTTGAGACCAACCCTGCTCGCAGCGCCAATTGTCTTGGGGAAACTTGTACCTCTCACTTTATTCATTTTAAATTGGTCACAGTGTTTGAACTACCGAAAGAAAATAGACACACACACACACCGAGAGCAGTTCAGATTATACAAAGTCCATCCTGGAATCAAGAACTGCTCAGGGCTCACCTCTTTCTTTCGGCGAAACATCTTGAGACCAACCCTGCTCACAGCGCCAATTGTCTTGGGGAAACTTGTACCTCTCACTTTATTCATTTTAAATTGGTCACAGTGTTTGAACTACCAAAAGAAAATAGACACACACACACACCGAGAGCAGTTCAGATTATACAAAGTCCATCCTGGAATCAAGAACTGCTCAGGGGTCACCTCTTTCTTTTGGCAAAACATCTTGAGACCAATCTAAAATGAACAAAGTGAGAGGTACAAGTTTACCCAAGACAATTGGCGCTACGAGCATGGTTGGTCTTAAGATGTTTCGCCGAAAGAAAGAGGTGACCCCTGAGCAGTTCTTGATTCCAGGATGGACTTTGTATAATCTGAACTGCTCTCCGTGTGTGTGTCTATTTTCTTTCGGTAGTTCAAACACTGTGACCAATCTAAAACGAACAAAGTGAGAGGTACAAGTTTACCCAAGACAGCAATATAACTTTTTACATCAATTGTATTTGACTCCACATAAATTGAAAAATTTTCAACTTAGTTCTTCAGATTTATGTTTTAGATGTGACCAAGAATTAGGTACTATTTTTCATTCAACGTGGACCTGTCCTAAGGTTAAAAGGTTTTGATTGCAAATTAAATAGTTTTTGGAACGGGTATTAAAAGTGAATTTATCTTTTGGTCCAGGGTTGTTTTTATTTGGAGATATTAAGACGACCGCTTTAAGATTGAGATTGACTATGTGTCAAGTTGAATTTTTGTGTTTGTCTCTGGCTATTTCCATGAAGTGTTTAGCTATAACATGGAAATCTGACTCGGTTTTAGGTATGAAAAGATGGCACAATGAAATGAAAGCCTGTATTCCTTTAGAAAAGATTACATATAATTTAAGAGATAAATATTGTTTTCTTTATGAAAGTTTAGAGCCCTTATTTGAAAATTATTGGTGTTAGAATTTGATCTCTCGGCCTGCTTCGATGTGTGCCACAGTTCTTGCCGCCAAAAAGTTTAATGTGCTTGTATTAGATGATCATTTCTTTTCTCTTTTCTTTGTAGGTGGGGAAGGGAGGAAGGAGGGTATTAGTAGGGTGGTTAGCGAGGGGGTGGGGGGGGGTTGGGGTTTTTTATATAAATAACTAATCACACTACATCTGTATCAATATGTAGTAATTATTGTTGTTATGTGATTTTAAATTGTAAATAAAATATTTTAAAAAACATTCTTTTTCTCTCACTGATGCTACTCAACCTGCTGAGTTACTCCAGCAGATTGTGCTTGGCTTCAGATTCTAGCACCATCCCCTCTGTGTGTCCAGTACTAAAATAAAATGCATTCAGAGGGAACATCAACCATTGGTGGGGTTAATAGATTATGTGAGCGTCTCTCATACAGAATTCTGTACTCAGTTCCTGATTGACAGAGCACCAAGCCAGAATCCTGCAAACCAGCACTGTAAAACGATTATTCAGCCACGCTGTGTACTCTTTTAAAATAGTTTTGGGATTGTCAGCATACAAGCAGGTGGCCATGCCATTTCCAAACATCTCCTCGATGGACTAATTCACTCAAATCTATTTTCCTATTAACTCATTCATGGAGTTTGGCAGTATTTATTGTCCACTCAAATGCACCTGAACTTAAGAGGCAGGTAAGAATAAATTATTTGGTGGCCCTGCAGTCATGTATACATCAGACTTCCCTTCTGGAAGTTGCCATTGTCCGAAGATATCGCAAACATAGCAAATATACTAGTCTATAGTCAATCCAACTATTTAACCACAGAACACCACAGCATAGAAACAGGCTTTCTAGCCCATCTAGTCTGTTCTGGAATATTATGCCGTCTGGTCCCATTGACCTGCGTCCGGTCCATATCCCTCCATAGTCCTACCTGTCTAAATTTTTCGGAATCAAGCCCGCATTCACAACTTCAGCAGGCAGCTCGTTTCACACCCTCTCCACTCTCTGCATGAAGACATTCCCTTTACCCTTAACCCTTTGTACTCCAGCCATTTTTAACCTTTCTTCTTCTTTGGCTTGGCTTCGCGGATGAAGATTTATGGAGGGGGTAAATGTCCACATCAGCTGCAGGCTCGTTTGTGGCTGACAAGTCCGATATGGGACAGGCAGACACGGTGGCAGCGGTTGCAGTGGAAAATTGGTTGGTTGGGGTTGGGTGTTGGGTTTTTCCTCCTTTGCCTTTTGTCAGTGAGGTGGGCTCTGCGGTCTTCTTGAAAGGAGGTTGCTGCCCGCCAAACTGTGAGGCGCCAAGATGCACGGTTTGAGGCGATATCAGCCCACTGGCGGTGGTCAATGTGGCAGGCACCAAGAGATTTCTTTAGGCAGTCCTTGTACCTCTTCTTTGGTGCACCTCTGTCACGGTGGCCAGTGGAGAGCTCGCCATATAACACGATCTTGGGAAGGCGATGGTCCTCCATTCTGGAGACGTGACCCACCCAGCGCAGCTGGATCTTCAGCAGCGTGGACTCGATGCTGTCGACCTCTGCCATCTCGAGTACTTCGACGTTAGGGATGAAAGCGCTCCAATGAATGTTGAGGATGGAGCGGAGACAACGCTGGTGGAAGCGTTCTAGGAGCCGTAGGTGATGCCGGTAGAGGACCCATGATTCGGAGCCGAACAGGAGTGTGGGTATGACAACGGCTATGCATACGCTTATCTTTGTGAGGTTTTTCAGTAGGTTGTTTTTCCAGACTCTTTTGTGTAGTCTTCCAAAGGCGCTATTTGCCTTGGCGAGTCTGTTGTCTATCTCATTGTCGATCCTTGCATCTGATGAAATGGTGCAGCCGAGATAGGTAAACTGGTTGACCGTTTTGAGTTTTGTGTGCCCGATGGAGATGTGGGGGGGCTGGTAGTCATGGTGGGGAGCTGGCTGATGGAGGACCTCAGTATTCTTCAGGCTGACTTCCAGGCCAAACATTTTGGCAGTTTCCGCAAAACAGGACGTCAAGCGCTGAAGAGCTGGCTCTGAATGGGCAACTAAAGCGGCATCGTCTGCAAAGAGTAGTTCACGGACAAGTTTCTCTTGTGTTTGGTGTGAGCTTGCAGGCGCCTCAGATTGAAGAGACTGCCATCCGTGCGGTACCGGATGTAAACAGTGTCTTCATTGTTGAGGTCTTTCATGGCTTGTTTCAGCATCATGCTGAAGAAGATTGGTCCAAGGATAAACACAAGTGCAAACACCAGTATGAACTGGTGGATATAAAACTAGTCCCAAAAACGTGGACACTGTGTATATGTACTTGTTGGTATTCCCTGAAAATGGGAACATGGAGTCCAAAGGGTTCACCCACTTTCCCTAGCTCTTGTCTCACCTAACCTCAGTGGAAAAAGATTGCATGCATATTTACTCCCTCTATACTTATCATATGTGGAATTTCCACGTACTTCAACAACTGTGCTTAACAATCACTGAGCTGCCAAGGTAGCCTTTCTTCTGAAGTTAAGAGGTCACACAGTGCAAGCAAGCCATGGCTCTTGTCTCAGAGGCTGGGGCTGGTTTTCATCAAGGATCTCTGCCATATAGCCACAAGGTTCCAATCCACCACCAAGCCACCAGCATCAGGTCCAGCAGGCAGGGCCTAGGGCAGTAGGATGGACTGGAGGAGGAATGAAAGGTGGGTCAAGCATGAGCCAGGGAGAAAGTGAAGGGACACAAGGATGGACAATAGGATTGGAACATGCCGGAGTAGGCATTTGAGGAGGGAGATCTGAAAGTTGTCTCTGCAGATTGCAGCATCAACATGTGGGCACTGGGGGATGAGGCATCAGTGAGCTCACTGGGAGATGGGGCATCAGTGTGTGGGCACTGGGGGATGGGGCATCAGTGAGCACACTGGGAAATGGGGCATCAGAATATGGGCAGTGGGGAATCGGGCATCAAAGCAGGTACTGGGGATGGGCATCAGTGTGTGAGCACTGGGGGATGGGGCATCAGTGAGCACACTGGGAGATGGGGCATCAGAATATGGGCAGTGGGGAATCGGGCATAAAAGTGGGAACTGGGGGATGGGTATCAGTGTGTGGGGACTGGGGGATGGGCATCAGTATGTGGACATTTGGGATGGGGCATCAGTGTATGGGGCATCAGTGAGGGCAATGGGAGAAAGGGCATCAGAATGTGGGCACTGGGGATGGGCATCAGTATGTGGGGACTCGGTGATTGGCATCAGTGCAGTGTGTGGGGACTTGGGGATGGGGCATCAGTGATGGCATTGGGAGATGGGGCACTGTGGGTGACAGATGTAGGGTGATATTAGCTGCATACTTCAGGAAGGATCTGGGTGCATGGTGGCATGCCCTGGGCTACTGGATCTAGTTTGATAGAGTAATATGCTACTGGCCATGTTGTAAGAGCCATGTTGCTGTGTTAAGAATGCTGCGGCATATGCTTCTAAAACAGTAAGATATACAGGAAGGGGTGGTCATATAACAGTCGGCTGAGGGCCTGGTGGTGCCTGAAGTGCCGCAAGAAGTTTTGTAAAGGCCTCCGTTACTTTTGGGATTAATGTATAAGGTTGGGGAACATCTGATGAGGCGTATGGAGATAACAGACAAGTGGTTATGTTTGGAATCCATTGGCAGCAATAATTAACTAGTCCCAAAAATGAGCACATTAATTTGGATGCAGTTGTCTGAGGAAAAGAGATGAACAGTTGCGTTTGTTCCAGGGTGAGGGTACGTTATGTAGCACAGAGGAGAGTTCCAAGAGACTTTACCTGTTTTTGACCAGCCTTAACTTTATGGGATGGAATAACATAACCAAAGGAGTGCAGTGCATTGTGGAGGAAAGGTGCGTTTGCCACAACGGTTGGGCTAGCCAGTAATAGATCATCCACTTATTGCACGATGGTTGAATGTCCAGGAAGCATGATAGACTGCAACTAATTATATAACATTTGAGAAAAGATAATGGGTGAGTGTACAAAACCCTGTGGTAACCGGGTGCATGTGTACCATGAGCCATCATACGTAAATGCAAAGAGATACTGAGAGTCTGGGTGTAGTGGGATTGCAAAAAAAAATGCTATAGTGGACAGTGATGACCCTCAGCTCAGAAAGGAAGGAGGAAAGAGAGGTGAGCAGTAGTGATTCAATAGTTAGGGGGCAAGATAAGAGGTTCTGTGGGAGAGATTGAGAATCCAGGTTGGTCTGATGCTGCCCTGGTGCCAGGGTCCGCGATATCTCAGCACGAGTTATTGGCATTCTTAGGAGGGAGGGTGAGCAGCTAGATGTCATGGTCCATGTAGAGACCAAAGACGTGGGTAGGAAGGATGAGGAGGTCCTGCTAAGAGAGTTTAGAGAGTTAGGCACAAAGTTGAAGGTCAGGACCTCCAGAGTTGTGATCTCAGGAGTGCTACCCGTGCCATGCTCTAGTGAGACTAGAAATAGGAAGTTAACGCAGCTAAATATGCAACTAATGAGATAGTGCAGGAGGGAGGGCTTTATGTTTTTAGACCATTGGGCTCCATTCCAGGGAAGGTGGGGCCTGTTCCAATGTGATGGTTGGCACCTGAACTGGAGAGGGACTAACATCCTTGCAGGTAGGTTTGCTAGTGCTACTCCGGGGGGCTTAAACTAGATTGGCAGGGGGATGGGAACTAGAGTGTTAGAGGAGATAGTGAGGTGGTGGAGGCTAAAGGTCATGCAAAGACTGCATGTATAGACAGAAATCAAAGATCTGTACATGATAGAAATGTTCTCAGGTGGATTTATTACAATGCATTGTTGCAAAGGCAGGCAATCTTAGGGCATGGATTGGCATGTGGGATTACAACATTATTGCTATTAGTGAGACTTGGTTGCAGGAAAGGCAGGACTGGCAGCTCAATGTTCCAAGGTTCCGTTGTTTCAGACGTGATTGAGGGAGAGGGACAAAAGGAGGAGGAGTGGCATTGCTAGTGAAGGAAAATATCACAGCTGTGTGAGGTCAGGACACCCAGGAGGATTTGTCTACAGAGGCCATATGGGTGGAGTTGAGGAACAGGAAAGGTGAGTCCACGCCTTTATTATCGACCATGCAATATTCAGAGAGAATTGGAGGAGCAAATTTGTGGAGAGATAGCAGACCGATGTAAGAAAAAGAAAGTTGTGATAGTAGGAGATTTTAACTTTCCACATAGTGTCTGTGTCTCCAATTCTGTAAAAGGGCTGGATGGCTTGGAGTTTGTCAAGAGTGTTCAGAAAGTTTTCTAAATCAATATATAGAGGTACCAATGAGGTAGGATGCAATATTTGATCTCCTACTAGTGAACGAGACAGGTCAGGTGACAAAAGTATGTATAGGTGAACATTTTGGGTCCAGTAAACATAATTCCATTAGTTTCAAGTTAATTATGGATAAGAGTAGGTCTGATTCTTGAGTTGAAATTCTAAAATGGAAAAAGGCCAATTTTGTGGAAATGAAAAAGGATCCAGGAGAGTGGATTGGGATAAGTTGTTTTTGGGCAAGGATGTGGTTCAGTAAGTGGAAGGCTTTCAAAAACAAAATATTGAGAGTGCAAAATGTTCCTGTCAGGATTAAAGGCAAAGTTAACAGGCGTAGGGAACCTTGGTTTTCAATGGCTATTAGTAATCTGGTTAAGAGGAAGAGAGAGGTGTATATAGTGTAAGGTAAAACATCATGAGATGGGAATGTGTAAGGAGTTACCCTGTACAGGGCTGTAACAAGATGTGAATGCATCCTTGTACTTACAAGATAAGAGAGACATTGATGGATTGAGAGGCAGGAAGCTAGCAGGGAAAGGATAGCAACAGTTTTAGTCATTGGACAAGTAATGATATGATGATGTTCTAAGCACGTATCCAAGGGTATAAAAAATCACCATTTTGCTGATAACGGCAGAATGCATTCTCCGACTAACATGGTTAGTTGCAAGTGTTACAATCCGGTAATAAAGAACAAAGAACCCTGATTTCGACTCAGTCTGGTGTTTGTCTCACTCATTCATGAACAAAGCAGACCTAACAATAGGCAACAAGGAGCTAATGAGGAACTAGAAGAGTAGAGAAAATGTAAGAAAATACTTAAGAAGGAAATCAGGAAGGCAAAAAGAAGACATGAGGTTGTTTTGGCAGATTAATTAAAGGTAAACTCAAAGGGTTTCTACAAGTATATTTAGAGTAAAAGGATAGAAACGGACAAAATTGGTCCCCTAGAAGATCAGAATGGTCATCTATGCATGGAACCTCATGAGTTGGTGGAGATCTTAAACAGTATTTTTTAACATCAGTAGTTATTCAGGAAACTGGTATGGTGTATAAGGAAGGAAGGGAAACAAGTGGCATGGAACATATAGAGATTAAAGCAGAGGAGGTGCTTGTTGCCTTACAGTGAATAAAGGTAGATAAATCCATTGGACCTGACATGATGTTCCCTCAGACCTTAAGACAGACGAGTGTAGAAATTGCAGGAGCCCTGGCAGAAATATTTTAAATGTTTTTAGCCACGGGTTTGGTGCTGGAGGATGGGAGGCGAGCTCATGTTGTTCTATTACTTAAAAAAGGCTCCAAAAGTAGACCAGGAAATTATAGGCCAGTGAGCCTGATGTCAATTGTAGGTAAATTATTGGAGGGTGTTCTGAGAGAGAGATCGGATATACAAGTATTTGAACAGCCAAGGGCTGATTAAGGATAATCAGCTTGGCTTTGTGTGTGGTAGGTCTTGTTTAATGAAGATTTGATAGAGGTTTACAAAATTGTGAGGGGTATAGACAGAATAAATGTGAGTAGGCTGTTTCCATTTAGATTGAGAGATAAATTCAGGAGGACATGGCTTTAGGGTGAAAGGGGAAACATTTATGGGGGTGAGAAGAGTGGTGGGAGTGGGGAACGAGCTGCCATCTGTTGTGGTAAATCTGGCCTCACTCATGATTTAAAAATAAATTGGATAGGTGCAGGATGGGAGAGGTCTGGAGAGTTAAGGAATGGGTGTAGGTCAGTGGGACAAGCAGAATGGTGTTTCGGCACAAACTAGAAGGGCCAAATGGCCAGTTTTCTGAGCTTTAGTATTCTATGGTTGCATGTTTCTATGGTCTATAATAGTGAATACTGTGGAATCTGTATGTATCTGGAGAAGGATAGTCATGGAGTTTTGAATAATGAAATGCATCAGTTGAACTATCCATTCCTGTCGCCCAGGTTCAGGGCTGAGTAAAATTGGAGTATTGCAAGGGGACTGGCAAGGCACTAATATGTTCTGATGCAATAAGGACATGATCAGTTGTCTGACCCCTTCTTTCGCTTCGGGTTTAAATGGATATTTGTGGATTAGAGGGGAGGGTTACATCTTGCTTAATGTAGATATGGATCAGGGGAATCATGATTAGGCCAACTTTGTAGACTTGCATTGTCTCGTTTCAGTCGACAGCTCCTGCACGAGGGTTGGCTAAAGTTTGTAAAGGGAAATTATGTTCGACTCTGAGACCTCTCCTTCTCGGGTGTTCTCAGTCCCTCCCACTGGTTTGGCCCATCTCCTTACCCAAGGCTGCGTTTTCATTGATTCAGCAGTACTAAGGATGGGACTGGACCTGGAAGCTGACTCAACAAATCCCACTGCCTAGGAAATGGGGACCACAGCAGCTGGAATATCCTGTTAGTGCGGCAGGTTTAATGGTGCTGCAGGTTCCAAGCTTCCTAATTGTCATCTGGGACAAACAGAGTGGCTATTCCAAACAAATGTGTTCCCACATTTGCCGAACATTTCCCTACACATGGGCCTATTTAAATTTTCTCCTCTCCCTTACAGGCAGTTGCCAAATAATCCTAAAACCTACTTAACTTTTACCTCTGCCTTTTTTAAAAAACAATTACTGATTACCAGTTTCTTCAAATACTGTTAACAGTATATAGCTCTCACTGACCTTGAGCATCTTCTTCTACCTCCTGCGTTGCTCTTGTGGGGTCTCGGAAGAGCCACAGGTCTAACTTCTCCTTTTCTTTTGGTTGAATGGCTAGCGATTGAATTTTAATATGTTAAAGATTCATTCATTTGTTTTTAAAGCTTTCACAGAAAAAATACATTGTTATTTTGAATTGATTTAATTTGGAGTGGTTGAAGGAAAAGAATTTGACACATTTTGATTATGTTTACGTGTCTCTATCAAAATGGGATAAAAAAATTATTTTATATATAACCATATAACAATTACAGTACAGATACAGACCATCTTGGCCCCTCTAGTCCACACCAATTTAAGAGAACTCCACTAGTCCCACCTACCCACTCCCTGTTCATAACTCTCTAATCCCCTCACATCCATGCACTCATCCAACCTTCTCTTAAATGATAAAATTGACACTCCTGCAACCATCTCTTCTAGAAGGTTATTCCACTCAGCCACCACTCACTGTGTGAAGAGGTTTCCCCTTATGTTACTTCTAAACTTTTTCTCCCTAACCCTTAACTTATGACCCCTCATTCCAATCTCACCTACCCTCAAGGGGAAGAGTCTATTCACATCTACTCTGTCTATCCCCCTCATAATTTTATATACCTCTAACAAATCCACCCTCAACTTTTACACTCCAATGAATAAAGACCCAGTCTACTCAATCTTTCTTTGTTCCCGGCAAGATTTTAATAAATTTCCTCTGCACCCTTTCCACCTTATTTATATCCTTCCTATAGTTTGGGGACCAGAACTGCACGCAGTATTCCAAATTTGACCTCATCAATGCCTTGAATAGTCTCAATATCACCTCCCAGCTCCTATATTATATGCTTTGATTTATAAAGGCCAGCATACCAAAAGCCTTCTTTACCACCTATCTACATGAGAATCCACTTTCAAAGAATGATGAACCATTATTTTAAGATCTCTCTGTTCCTCTGCATTCCCCAATGCCCTCCCCTTCACTCCATACATCCTGTTTTGATTATTCTTCCCAAAATGAAGCACTCCACACTTATCTACATTAAACTCCATCTGCCATCTTTCAGCCCACTCTTCTAAGCAAGTCCAAATCCTTCTGCAGTCCCTGAAAACCATCTTCACTATCTACAACTCCCCCTATTTTTGTATCGTCCACATATTTACTGACCCAATTTACCACTCCATCATCCAAATCATTAATGTAACTAACTGTAACACATTTTAAAAAAATAACTTCACAAGAAATCTTTAATTTTTTTTAATGTTTACAGTATTTAGACTATACATGGCTTCTTTTGGCTTGTTATGAACAGCTGTGAGGGAATGTTATTATTTTGCTTTAGAACAAGAACATCTAATCTATCTCAGAAGATAATGGGTTTTTAGAATTAATTAGCATGCTGTCGGTATTTCCATCAGTCTGGGGGGTGGGGGGGGGGGGGTTGGATTGTAGAAGAATAGGGGTGGGATCATGTTTGTTTTATTTTTGCATTGCCATGGTGCTTTATTGTTTAGATCTTTCTGGTTCCAGCTTATTGAGTTGTACTCTTTGGTTTAATAAGGCCATCTCCAGACTAGAGGTCATTGTGTGTGCTGCACAAACTCAGCTTTTCACATGTGCATTGGAATTTCTGAAATTAGTTCTACTATTAGTGTATATGTTCTGCAATTGAGTGATCATGGCTAATCCTTTTTTTAAAACTTTATTTATTCATTCAAAAAACAAATAATATATGACGTATACAGCAATTAAACATGAACATGAATGTTTTTTTATATATATAGAAAAAAAAGAAAAAAAAAGAACCCCCCTCCCCCCACATTCAGCCAACTCTCCTAAGGAGAGCCATAAGAAAAAGAAAAAAGAAAAATATTAAAAATAAAGTTAAATATACATATTAAAATCTAATCATTATAAAATGAAATGTAAATATTCCAAGTATAACAGCCACTTATTAATTAAAAAATATAATTATCATGTGAAACCTATATAATTATTCCATTATTAAACAATATTTCATCTCATTATGCCATCTATTAATATCAATCATATCTGTATCTTTCCACATACTAGCAATACCTTTTTTCACTACGGATAAAGCTAAACATTTAAGACACTTTTGAATACTGGAAGAAAGGATGAGTACCAGAAAGCGGTAGATGCATTAAATGCACACTATGTAGTGACACCGAATGCTACATTTCAACGCCATTTGTTTCGGAGAACGAGACAAGAAGATGGCCAGACAATTGCTCAGTACGTGACGAGACTATGCCAGCTAGCTGTTGGATGCAATTACATGCCAGCTGATTTGGACAACCAATTATTGGATCAAGTCGTACAGCACTGCAGATCAGATAAACTCAGAAGACGTCTACTGGAAAGAGGGAGTGAGTTGGAACTCACCGATGCTTTAACCATTGCTGCTGCATTAGAGGCTGTTGAAGGGCAATTTCATACCATGTTCCTGAAAGACAACTCAAGCCAGCAAATTAAGAGGCTCTCACATCGCCATAATCAGCCAAGATATATGTCGACACATGACGTGGAGTGTTATCGATGTGGAAACTGAGATCACTTTGGAAAAGACCCATATTGCCCGGCCAAAGGCAAAGTTTGCAGAAAGTGTGGAGGCAAGGACCACTTTGCAAAGAAGTGCAAAAGCAAGTCCAATGCAGACCAGAAGCGGAAGAGTACAACTTCCAAAGGCAAAGCCTGGGGGAAAGGAAAGTATCCTGGAAAGAAAGATACCATTCGCCAGATAGACGGTGACGATGATGATACCCAGGAGGAACAGAGTTGTTACCAATTTACGTTGAATGAAGTACATCATGAGAAGGTCTCAGTGATCATTGGTGGAGTGACAGTGCAGGTCATTGTAGACTCAGGCAGTGACAGTAATGTGATTGATCGACATTTATGGGAGAAGTTGAAAAGGAAAAAGATCATCTGTACCTCAAAGAAGTGTTCCAAGAAACTGTATCCATACACAGCAACCAAGCCATTGCAGACCATTGGATGTTTTACTGCAACTGTTGAAGCTGGAGATAAGTACACCGAAGCAGAGTTTATGGTCATAGAAGAGAGGGGAGAACCATTGTCGAGTAGAAGCACAGCGCAAGACCTGGCAATACTTCATTTTGGAGCTTGTGTTAATTCAATTCAGTCATACGAGGATATGAAGCAAGAATTCCCCGCAGTCTTCCAAGGAGTAGGAAAGCTGAAAGGTCGACAATTGAAGCTAGCGGTAGATGAAACGGTCAAACCCAAGGCACAACCAATGCGCCGAACTCCGTTTGGACTTCGTGGGAAAGTCGAAGCCAAAATTAAAGAATTGATCAAACAAGACATTATTGAACCGGTGGAACATTCGACACAATGGGTCAGTCCCGTAGTGATTGGGCCCAAACCAAAGGGTGACATAAGACTATGTGTTGACATGAGAATGGCCAATGAAGCTATAATTAGAGAACGACACCCTATACCAACAGTGGAGGAAATACTTCAAGAACTAACTACCAGCAAGGTATTCTCAAAAATTGATCTGAAATGGGGCTATCATCAATTAGAGCTGGATCCAGGTTCCCGAGATGTGACAACATTTGTGACTCACTGTGGATTGTATCGTTACAAGAGACTATCATTTGGAATTAATGCAGCTTCAGAGATCTACCAATATGAAATCCATCGAGTGATTCAAGGCATTCCTGGAGTTGCCAACATTTCTGACGACATCATAGTCCATGCACCAATGAAGGAAGAGCATGACAAACGGTTGAGGCGTGTACTATCTAGACTACAGGAGGCAGGCCTTACCATGAATGGAAACAAGTGCCAGTTCGGTGTGTCAGAAATGGACTTCATGGGACACAGACTTACACGGGAAGGACTAAACCCTGCAGAGGCCAAGGTGAAAGCTATTGCAGAGGCACGTGCACCTCAGAACGCAACAGAGGTGAGGAGTTTCCTGGGATTGGTCAATTTTTGTGCAAAGTTCATTCCTAATTTCGCTACAGTGGCAGAACCA
This sequence comes from Narcine bancroftii, assembly GCF_036971445.1. Classification (NCBI taxonomy): domain Eukaryota; kingdom Metazoa; phylum Chordata; class Chondrichthyes; order Torpediniformes; family Narcinidae; genus Narcine; species Narcine bancroftii. Next base: position 17,021,487 of record NC_091471.1, read on the forward strand.
CTAAGGAAACTAACCAGGAAAGGTGTACCATTTCATTTTGGATCTGAGCAGAAGAAAGCGTTCACAGCGCTGAAGCAAAGCCTGACAGATGCAAAAACTCTTGGATATTACGATCCGGCGGCATCAACCAAAGTCATAGCGGATGCCAGCCCGGTTGGTTTAGGAGCCGTGTTGGTCCAGATGCATGAAGGAGGACCAAGAATCATTGCCTATGCCAGCAGATCGTTATCAGATGTGGAAAGAAGATACTCTCAGACAGAGAAAGAAGCACTCGGACTTGTATGGGCCTGTGAGAGGTTCCATGCATATTTATACGGCATTGAATTTGAACTCATCACAGATCATAAGCCATTAGAGGTGATCTATGCACCTAGATCCAAACCATGTGCCAGAATAGAGAGATGGGTACTCAGACTACAACCCTACAAATATAAAGTAATCCACATTGCAGGGAAAGTAAACATTGCAGATCCGCTGTCCAGATTGGTGAAGGATGGTGGTCCACAATCCAAGTCAGAATTGGGAACAGAAACAGAGAGGTTTGTACACTTCGTAGCTATTCAGTCGACACCGAAAGCTGTGACTATGAAGGAAGTCGAGAGAGAATCCGAACGTGATCCAGAACTCATGGAAGTAAGAGAATGCATACAGAGTGGACAATGGGACAAGTGTACTCACAAAGCTTACATTCCCATTAGAGACGAACTTTGTTGCATCGGACAGTGTGTATTAAGAGGTTGCAGATTGGTGATACCACAGAGATTGAGACCGAAGATCGTATCCTTAGCGCATGAAGGACACCTAGGTATTGTTGGTACCAAGCAAAACCTCAGAACCAAGGTATGGTGGCCAGGTTGTGATAAAGACGCAGAGAAATTTGTTAAAACTTGTCACGGATGTCAAATCACAAGTAGGAGTAATCCGCCAGAACCGATCCGGAGTAGGCAACTTCCGACAGGACCGTGGATCGACATAGCCGTTGATTTTCTTGGACCTTTACTGACGGGTGAATCAATTATGGTAGTGATAGATTACTACAGCAGATACTATGAGTACATGGTGTTGAAGTCCACAACCACTGAAAAAACAATACAAGCATTAGCAGAGATATTCGCAAGATATGGATTACCTGTTACATTATACTCTGACAACGGTCCACAATTCATTTCAGAGACATTTGCGGAATACATGAGGACCACAGGTATCCACCATCATAAAGTAACTCCGAAATGGCCACAAGCCAACGGAGAAATAGAGAGACAAAATCAGTCCATTGAAAAACGATTGAGGATTGCACACACAGAAGGACAAAATTGGCGAGAAGCATTGCTATCTTATGTGGCTGTCTATCGAGCAACGCCTCATGCAACCACTGGAAAAAGTCCTGCAGAAGCATTTTTTGGGAGAAAAATCCGCACAAAAATGCCAGAAATAAAGGAAATCCGAGACAACCAGGAGATGAGGGACCACGATGCTGAAAAGAAAGGTGCAGCAAAGCTGTACACAGATTCGAAACGTGGAGCCAAGTACTCAGACATCATGCCAGGAGATAATGTTCTAGTGAGGCATGAACCTGGTGGTAAGCTAGACACACCTTATTACCATCAACCCTATACTGTCGTATCCAGAAGTGGCAGTATGGTGACAGTCAAGTCTCCGACGAGTCCTGTATAAGAGAAATGTATCAGGTGTAAAAAGGTACCAGTCCAGAGATTCATCGAGCGAAGAGGTTGAAAGGCCAATACGAGATGCTGAAACTGAGAGACCTGATGATGTTCCAGAGGCAGTTACCAGCACTCCTGATGAAGTGACTAGAGCGCCAGAAACACCCGAAGCCGTGGCGAGCAGTATTTCCGACGCTGAGAGTGAACAACCGAGAAGCAACGACAATATCGCAGGCAGGCCGAAACGAAACCGGAAAGTGCCCAAACGATACGAAGACTTTGTGCCATAGTTTTAATAAGAACTTTGGGACAGTATTTTAATCTTATATCATAAAGTGCATGTATGAGTGCTGTAGGAAGTAAATTTTATGTAGTTGAGTTATAGTATTACCATTAGTTACGATGTTTGTAGGTTTCCGAGGGATATTGGTAAGTGAAGGTAAAGTTTATTTCTGATTAAGGGAGGGATGTCATGATAATGAATATGTATGAGATGTACCAGAAGTCACGTGGTATGAGGGGGAGATAAGAGCACAAGCAGGAGAACAAAGGAAACAGGAAAATAAAGCCACTGAGAAGTTTACCTGATAAAACTTGTGTTTAATGTTTTATTAACTTCACATTTCGGGCCACAAATGTGACAATTCCCTTTATTGCCATCTGGTAAGGCCCCTGGACCCAATAAATTCCCTGTGAAATTTTTCAAATTATTTTCTCAATTGCTCACTTCTTATCTAAAGGTGGTGTTTATAGATTTGTTTAAACAGGGTAAACTTCCAAATTCATTTAATGAGGCTTGCATATCTTTAATTGTGAAGAAAGGTAAAGACACAACCAAATGTTCCTCTTATGAACTGATCTCCTACTGAATGGCACTGATAAACGTTTGGCTAAAATTTTAGCCAATAGAATGTAAAACATTTTACCATCAGTTATTTCTGAAGATAAATTTGGGTTTATTAAAAACTGATATTCCTAATTTAATATATATAATTTAATCAATATTATGTATTTACCTTCTGGGAAAACTCCTGAGTATATTCTTTAATTGGATGCTAAGAAAGCTTTTGATCATATGGAATGGACATATCTGTTTAAAACCCTTGAAAATTTTAATTTTGGTACTGATTTTAGTACATGGGTTAACTTATTGTACACAAGGCCATCCTCCGCAAATCTTACTAGTTTACAGCAGTCTCAGCCTTTTAATCTGCAACGTGGCACTCATCAAGAATGCCCATGAAGTCCTTTGTTATTTAATCTGGCAATTGAGCCATTGGCAATTGCATTTCATGACTGCAAGGACATCTTGGGGATATGGTGGAAAGGGATTGAAAATAGGGTTCTTTTATGCAGACAATCTCTTACATCACATTTCAGATCCAGTCACCTCCCACCCCCACATGATGTCATTTCTTTCAAAGTGTAATCAATTTTCAGGATATAAATTGAGTGTGCGTAAAAGTGAACTTCTTCCATTGAATTCTTCTGCAGCAATGTGGTGGCTTTCCTTTTAAGATTGTAAAAAATCTTGGTATTATGATTACAAAGGATAATAAATGCCTTTTTAAGAATCATCTTGCTATGCTTAAACAAGTGTAGCATTCCCTGACCCAATGATCACCTTTGTCTACAACTTTAGTTGGTTATGTAAATTCTAATAAAAAGAATGCCTAAATTTTAATATCATTTTCAATCTGTTCTCATTTTAGTTCCTAAATCATTTTTTGACTTAATTGACTCAGACATATCTTACATTTGGAAGGGTAAGCACCCTTGCCTTAAAAAGGTTCTTCTACCAAGATTTAAGAGAAATGGTGGAATGGCTCTACCTAACTTTAGATTTTACAATGGGGCAGTTAAGTCTTACGTTTTGGTCCTTCCTTCATAATCATTCTGACTGCCCATTATGGGTATCAATGAAGCAGAATTTTTCTAATTTAGCACTTCTTGACTCTTCACTTCCATTCTCCACTAAGTTAATAGAAAATCCAATTGTTAAATATTCTATGAGAATTTGGGCACAGTTTAGAAAATATTTTGTATTTCCTTCAAATCCTGTCATATCCAATCACTTTTTTCATTCTTCTTTACATGATGCTATTTTTCAGAGATGGTATATAGAGGTGTAGCATGAATGAAAGCTCTCATGGCTGGAGGGAGAACAAATGCTTTTATTAGCTTATAACTATGGGTAGGGTAGTCTTCAGAAGGTTCTGGGTTTAGGCGGGAAACCTGGGTTATATGTGAGCAGATGGTGGTGGAGCCGGTGAATCCCAGTTCACTGCGTTCACTCCTTCCTGTAGAATTTAGGGTCTGTGAATGACAACAGAGAACATGGATTCAGAAACAAATGGTTAAAAAATATAGATAATTATAAATTTACAGATTTAAGCAATCTGTGGGTCTGGAGATCCTGGTGAAGTGCCGTAGCACTGGGAGGCTTTCGACTCCTTGGGTCTCCTGGTCCCCTTGTGAGGGAGGAGAGGTGGGCTGGGCCTCCGGATGAACAGTGGAGGAGGATGCACTTTCCTTCTGAACCAGATCCCCTAAGGCCCTGACTGGGGGTGGCGAGAATGAGATCCATGGCTCGCAGGGCACTTTAGGCAACGGGCTCTCTGTTCCAGCAGGTGCCAGGTCCCTGGTGGAGACATGTCCTGTCTGCCATCCGAGTACTCCACATAGGTGTACGTGGAATTGGCGTGGATCAGGGGGGCTGGTCTTGCTTCTCCTCATGTACTTCCTGAGAAGGACTGGACCAGGAGTGGTGAGCCAGACTGGGAGTATGGTTCCCGATGCCAACCTTCTTTCAAAAGTGAATAGGAGCTCGTGAGGAGTAGCGTTAGTTGTGATACATAATAGGAACAGAATGGAATGAAGCGCCATGAGAGGACTTCCTGCCAGCATGAGTCTGGAAGGCCTTTTGACTTCAGGGCAGTTTGATAGCCTCCCAGACCATGGCATTCTCCTTTTCAAACTGCCTGTTACCCCGGTGGTTGTAGCTAGTAGTCCTGCGGGATGCGATGCCCCTCACCAGCAGGTACTGATGTAGCTCATCATTCATAAAAGATGATCCCCAGTCACTATGAATATAGCTGAGATATCCGAACAGAGTTAAAATGGAGTCTAGGGCCTTTATGACTGATGAAGTGGATGTATCTGGATATGGAATGGCGAACGGGAAGCGGGAGTACTCATCAATGACAGAGAAGAAGAAAGTGTTCCCGTTTGTGGAGGGGAGAAGTCCCTTAAAATCGATACTAAGCATGGATGACTTGATCAGGTGCACTTTGCAGGGTGATAGAAATGCGGCTTACACTTTGTGCAGACCTGGTAAGATCTGGTCATTTCCCTGTTGTCTTCCATGGAGTAGGACAGATTGCGCGCCTTGACAAAATGAGCCATGCGGGTGACCTCAGGATGGCAGAGCTCGATATGCAGAGACTGCAGTTGGTTGGTGTTGCAGAGGTACAGCTTCCTCTGGATAAGGTATCTGGAGGGTCATTAAGGGCTTCTGGCCGATAAGCGATGTTATAATTGTAGGTGGAGAGTTCAATTCTCCAACTAGCAATCCTGTCATTTTTGATTTTTCCCCTCTTGGCATTATTAAACATGAATGCGACCGAGTGCTGGTCAGTGAGGAATGTAAATTTCCTACCAGCCAGGTAGTGTCTCCAGTGCCTTTTGGCTTCTCCAATGGCTCCTCTTCCACCACCAATAGGTTCTGAGATTGTGGCCATGTAATGTTCATGATAAAAATGCAACCGACCTGCCCGTCTGGTTGAGGGTAGCGGCCAGGGCTACATATGAAGCATCACTTTTAACTTGGAAAGGTACATTCACATCCACTGCGTGCATGGCGGCTTTTGAAATGTGGTTCCAGAGGTAGTTAAAAGCCGTTTGGGCTTCAGCCGAGATGGGGAAATTAGTGGCTTTTAAGAGAGGGTGAACCTTATCAGTATATTGAGGGATCCACTGAGCATAATATGAGAAAGACCCCAGGCATCTCCTCAAAACCTTTGTGGTCCTGGTACCAGGAGCTCTAACAGGAGACGCATCCTATCAGGATCAGAGCCAATAATGCCATTCTCCACCACATAGCCAAAGATAACCAGTCGTGAACAGGAGTCAGAGTTAGAAGTGAGGTTCAGGGCTTCCGCCGCATGGAGAAAACTCTGGAGGTTGGCGTCATGGTCTTTCAAGATGTGGCCACAGATGGTAATGTTATTGAGGTAGGGGAAGGTAGCCTTCAACCCATGCTCATCCACCATTCTGCCCATCTACCTCTGGAAGATAGAAACCCCCTTAGTGATACAGAAAGGGACCACCAGAATTGATAGAGGTGACCATTAGCCTCAAATGTCGTATATGATGGTCCTCAGAATGGATTGGCAGCTGGTGATCGGCAGCTTTCAGGTCGATGGTTGAATAGACCTGATACTGCGCAATATCATTCACTGTGTCCAAAATACGAAGGAGGGGGTATGCGTCCAGGAGCGTGTACCGATTAATAGTTTGGCTATTGTCATTTGCTAGCCTGGACTTATTTTTCCCTTTTACCACTACCACTTGTGCTCTCCATAGGCTGGTGCTAGGTTTAATGGTCAAGCAGACAGTAAGTCTCAGACTTTATAAAATCTCGGTTGTGGGTTCGGGTGAATTTGGGGCAGATGACTTGGGGCTGGAATCAGATCCGGGAGCAGTGCAGGCTGTGGACTTCCCTGGGCTTCCCCTCTTGCCCAATGCCCTTTCTTGCCACAGCTGGAACACCCTCAGTCCTTTGCCAGGCAACGAGGTTGATGATGCTAGCTCTTGCCGCAGATAAAGCACTCCCTGCCACAGTAAGTGGCAACTGTTAGGGCAGGGGTAGTGAGAGCAGCCAGTCCTTGGAAGGGGTCACCTGGATGAGCGAGCTCACTAGCTATGTGATCATCATTCTCAAGCTTGGCATGTTTCAGCGATTTGGCCAGATCGACATGGCTAGCCAAGTCCTTCTTACCCGACTCGAGCAGTCGCTGCCTCATGAACCTCGAGCGGACCTCTGCAACTAAGAGTGTCTCAGATCTGTTCTTCTTCATGAACACAGCCTATAGCCGCTTCATACCTGCACTTGTTGGCAAGCGTCCACAGATATAGGAGGTAGTCATCGATGGCTAAAATTGTCCGACTTGCATCTTTTCCACATTCTTTTATTTACTTTTTCTCTATTTTCGTTTTTCTTTTAATACTAGTCATCTGGAAACACAATTAAGCCAAGGGTCTCAAGTTTTTCTCTTCTACTAGTTTCTTCTCTCTTTTTTGTGTTCTTAGAGGTTTTTTTCCATATACTGTATATTTAGAATATGAATTATGGACATGATTTACAAATTTTGTATGTTTTTGTCATACTGAATGCCTGATTAAGTTTGTGTAAATCTCCATAACATCTTATTGAATTGCACCCTTTTTTTATATGTTCTTTATTAAAACCAATAAAAAAATTTTAAGAAGAAATATATGATGTAAAAGAAGGCCATTCAGCCTATCCACTTTCCCAGTTTGGCCATCATTCCCTCAACATCTCCCCACAATGATCAGCTCTCACATATCCATCAACTCCCCAAAATGCTCGCATTTTCCGACTGCCTAAGTACAGGTGGATATTGGCCATTTTTGATCCTTCAGAATGTTTAATTTTATTGACTGAAAGTGACCGTGATGTACATAAGTGTTCGCAAGAAAACAATTTGATGCATTTCCCTGTGAGCTCAATCTAAATCACCTGAATAAAACCGAGATCGATTCCACTGGGATTGTCATTGACTGGCTGGGTGTTAATATTTCACCTAGGGCTTTGAGATTCCTCGAGCTTAAAGCCATTAAACTCAATTCATTCAATCTGCTGAGATGTACAATGTTATCATTAACTCAGTTCATTTTCTTCAACATTGATTTATGATCCTCAGTTATGAGGTTAAAATGTATGGTGATGTAAGCTCTATGCAAAGCATCAAATTGAAGGACTCTTGAAACAGGACCGAGACGTCAGTGGAAAATTTCTCCGACAATAATGATTAGATCCTGGAACAAGCACAGACAAGGGGGAGTGAGCAGATTATAATGAGATAAATGACATATTTTGCACCTACAATTTGGATTAGCAATTTATTAGAGTTTTTTTTTCTGACAGGACAGTTTGTTATAATAAATCAGGAGGAATGTCGATAAAAAGGATTTGTAATTAAATTTCCTTGAGCCCCAAATCAGATGCATCTCTATGTATTTTCCGGCTATCTAGGAACATCCTCAGGAATTAATGATTAATATCCAGGTTTCAGTTACTGTATTGTAGAGCTATGATAGAGCCGTTGATATAATTTGCAATGTTGGCCATGGACCACTTTATCCACTTCGAAGACCACTCCTTTCTTGTCTTAATGGCAGATGCTGGAATCTGAAGGTACACGCAATCTGTTGGAGAAATCCACTGGGTTGAGCAGCATCAGGTGGAGAAAAGGGAAGGGTTGACGTCCCAAGCCAAATCCTTTTATTGAGCAATCACCACAAGGAGTTTCAGCTCAGAACGCTGACCATTGTTTTTCTCCCACTGATGTTCCCTGACCTGCTGAGTTCCTCCAGTAGTTTGTCTTAGACCCTGAAATATTAAATGGAGCATTGGAAGGTGGAACTTAATCCCAGGGTAGTGCACGGCAAATCATTTTGGAAGCTAAAATAAAGATAGGAAATATAGAGTATGTGGTGAGGCATTAAGAAACCTTGATGAACAGTGGAATAAGTCCACAGTTTGGTGAAAGATCAACTGGATGGAAAGGTCAAAACGCCTATGATATGCTGTGTTTCATTAGGCAGGGGATCGAGTTCAAGTGTCATGAGATGATATTGCCGCTCTTCAATTACTGATGAGGTGATCATTGTGTTCCATTCTGGTCACCTCATTACAGGAACGATATGGAAGCTATGGAGAGAGGGTACAGAGAAGATTTCCCCAAATGGAAAATATGCCTTAGGAGGCAAGGTTAGCAGAGCTGGGGTGAAGAAGGATGAGAGTTGACTTAATAGAAGTCTACAAGATTATGAGAGGCACAGACAGCCAACACCTTTTATTCCCAGGGCCGGAGTAGCCAACACCAGTGAAGGGAGGAAGGGGTTAATTTTTTTTTCCTTGCCAGGGGTGGTGGTGGAGGCTGGAACTGTATGGGGTATTTAAGAGATTCATGGACAGGCACATAGATAAATGAAAAGTAGAGGTTTACGAAGTCGGGATGGTTTAATTTTTTTTTCGGTATCTATAGGTCATCACAACTTTGTGGACCGGAGGGCCTGTACTGTTTGATATTCTATATTCTATGAAAGCATATGACATGTGCAGTGAACTGAGATTCACCGGTGGTGTGTTATACTGATGGGCTGGATCCACCTCCCAGCTCCGCCCCCATCTACCCATATATTACCCAGGTTCCCCGCCTAATCCCTGAGCCCCTCTGAAGGCCACTGTGAGACCTTACCCTCAGTTATGCTAATAACAGTGTATGTTCTCCCTCCAGTCATGAGAGCTTTTATTCATGCTATAATTTATTCTTATCTTATTCCCTAAACAATGGAAGTGCTGCTCAAGCCGGGTGTGCTGTTGATAGACCATCTGCACCCCAACTCGGCTGAGGAGTTCACATACTGGATAGACTGCTTGCAGGCCTACCTGAACACAACCAGAGAAGTTTTCCACACCGATGAACTCAGGAAGTCCACACTCATTTTGAGGGTAGAAATGAAGGGGTATGCAGTCATCAGGGACTGTTCCATGCATGGCGCTGCCATCGAGGAGTTGAAGGCTTGGTACCTGCAGTTTCAAAATGTGGTCCTAGTGAGGCCCTGACTCGCTCTACATCAGCAACGGCCAGGAGAGACCATCGATGACTACCTGCTGGATCTGTGGATGCTTGAAGTGCAGGTATGAAATTGCTATGGGCCATGTTCATGAGGAAGAATAGATCTGGGACAATCTAGTCATGGGGGTCCACTCAAGTACACAAGGGAGCAGCTACTCGAGTCAGGTAAGAAGGACTTGGCTAGTCACGTAGAGCTCCCAAATCACTGGAACAGGCCAAGCTCAAGCACAACTACCTCAAAGCTTGTTCACCCAGGTGACCCATTACAAGGACTGGCTGCTCCTGCTACTCCTTCCCTAACAGCTGTCGCTTTCCGTGCTAAGGAGCCAGCAAGAGCCAGCATCCGATCTCGTTGCCCTGCTGAAGACTCAGTTTGCTCCAGCGATGGCAAGAAAGGGGAAGCCCAGGGGAATTTGGTGGAATGCACCATTCCTGGATTCGATTCCAGCCCCAAGCCCGAATTCACCTGAATCAGAACCAACACTTGCTGCGCTACATGCTGAAGAAGGGCGCCTGCAAGAAAACAGCATGAAAAGGCTCGATGGCTCTCTTGCTGTGACTCAAATTCAAATGCAGTGCATTCATCATTGGAGATGGAGGGAGGGTGGCCATCTTGCTGCACCACGAGGTCAACGCCATCTTACCCATGGGCAATCCAGGATGGTGGGGCCACTCAAGTGAGGAGTATGGAGTCCCTAGAGTCCTAGCCTTGATGGTCCTAGATCAGGACAGACCTCACCAGCTCAGCAACTCCATAGTGACTGTGAAGGTAAACGAACTCTCCACTAAATGCCTGATCGACACGGGCTCTACTGAAAGCTTCATAGACTCACGGACCGTACAAGAATACAACCTAAAGATTTATCCTTCCAACTATCGCTGATTCCTTGCCTCTCATTCGCACTCTATGTGTATTCAAGAACATTGTATAGTACATTTGTTTGTGGGGGGGGGGAGGAATTTCGTAAAATACGTGATGAATTGTGTGCTCTGGTGCAGTTAGGTCTGGACTTCCCATGCGTGACCTTGGAATATTCTGGTCCCCACCATCCGTAGCAGTTCGGAACGGAGGGCCCCTGAAATCAGAACCAACATGAAGCCTCACCAGACTGAAGAGCGACCTCCTCACCTCTCTTCCCAAATCTATCCTCAGACTGCAAACCTATTGCTACCAAGAGCAGGAGGTACAGCACAGCAGATCAAGACTTCATAAAATCTGAGGCACAACATCTGCCTGACGAAGGTATCATCGAACCTAGCACCAGCCGGTGGTAGTGGTAAAAGGGGAAAACAAATCCAGGCTAGTAATTGACTATCAATCAGTACACACTCCTGGATGCATACCCCCTCACTCGAATCTCAGACATGGTGAATGATATTGCGCAGTATCGGGTCTAATCGACCATCAACCTGAAAGCTGCCTATCACCAGTTTCCAATCCGTTCCAAGGACCATCCATATATGGCATTTGAAGCTAATGGTCATCTCTATCAATTCCAGAAAGTCCTTTTCGGTATTACTAACAGGGTTTCTATCTTCCAGAGGCAGATGGACAGAATGGTGGATGAGGATGGGTAGAAGGCTACCTTCCCCTACCTCAATAATGTTACCATCTGTGGCCACACCCTGGAGGACCGTGACGACAACCTCCTGAGATTTTTTCCACGCAGCGAATGTCCTGAGCCTCACTTATAACTCTAGCAAGTGCATGTTCAGGACTAAACAGCTGGCTATCCTTGGCTATGTGGTGGAGAATGGCCCTGACGCTGATAGAATGAGCCCCCTGTTAGAGGTCCCCATTCCCAGGACCACAAAGGTTATGGGAAGATGCCTGGGGTTTTTCTCATATTACGCCCAGTGGATCCCTCAATACGCTGATAAGGTTTGACCTCTCCTAAAGGCCACTTTTTTTCCCCTCTCGGCCGAAGCCCAAATGATTTTAACTACCTCCGAGCCACATTCTGAAAGCCACCATGCATGTGGTGGATGAGAATGTTCCTTTCCAGCTAGAAAACGATGCTTCAGATGTAGCCCTGGCCACTACCCTCAACTAGGCAGGTAGACTGGTTGCATTTATTTCTTGGAGATTGCAAGGCTACAGGCACAGAAAACCCTATGTGGAAAAGGAAAGTCAGGCCATTGTAGAAGCGGTAAGATACTGGAGACACTGCCTGGCTGGTAGAAGATTTATGCTCCTCAATGACCAGTGCTCAGTCGCATTCATGTTTAATAATGTCAGAGGGGAAAAACCAAAATTGACAAGATTGCTCGGTGAAGGATCAAACTCTCCAACTACCATTATGACATTGCCTATCAGCCAGGTGCCCTTAATGACCCTCCAGATGCCTTATCCAGAGGAAGCTGTGCCTCTGCACACACCAGCCAACTGCGGTCTCAGCATAATGAGCTCTGCCACCTTGGGGTCACTCGCATGGCTCATTTTCTCAAGCCACGCAATCTGCCCTACTCCATGGAAGACGTCAGAGGAATGTCCAGGACTTGCCAGGTTTGTGTGGAGTGCAAGCCGCACTTCTACCGCCCCCGCAAAGGCGCACCTGATCAAGTCATCCAGGCCCTTTGAATGGCTCAGTGTCAATTTTAAGGGAATTCTTCCCTCCACGAACGGGAACACTCTTTTTCTCTCTAACATTCTCCTGCTTCCCATTCTCCATTCCATCTCCAAATACATCCATTTCATCAGTCATACAGTCATAAATGCCCTAGATTCCATTTTCGCCCTGTTTGGGTATTCTGGCTATATTCATAGCAACTGGGACTCATCCTTTATAAGTGATGAGCTACATTGGTACCTGCTGGTGAAGGGCATCGCGTCCAGCAGGACTACTAGCTACAACCCCTGGGGGAATGGGCAGGTTGAAAAGGAAAACACCATGGTCTGGAAAGCTGTCAATTTGGCCCTCGAGACAAGAGGCCATCCAGACTCAAGCTAGCAGGAAGGTCCTCCATTCCATCCAGTCACTACAATGTACTGCCACCAATGCTACTCCTCATGAGCTCATACTCAATTTCAAGAGAAGGTTGGCATCTGGAACTACCCTCCCAACCTGCCTCACAGCTCCTGGTTCACTCCTTCTCAGGAAGCACATGAGATGAAGCAAACTGACGCCCTGGTGTAAAGGGAAAAACTGCTCCACGCTAATCCCATGTACGCCTATGTGGATTACCCAGATGGCAGGAAGGACACCGTCTCCATCGGGGACATGGCACCCATCAGAACAGAGGGTCCATTGCCTCAAGTGCACTGCAAGCCGCAGAGCTCATTCTCACCACCCCCAGTCAGTGCCTCAGGGGATGTGGTTCAGGAGAAAAGTGCATGTCCCTCCACCGTAGAGCTGGAGACCCCACCCACCACTATTCCCTCTCAAGGGGACCAGGAGACCCAAGGAGTCCAAGGCCATCCCCTGCTTAGGCGCTCCACCAGGATCTCCAGACCCACAGATTGCTTAAATTTGTAAATAACTGTTTATTTTTAAAGTAAATATTCTGAATCAATATTCTCGGTCTTTATCCACAGACCCTAAATTCTGCAGGAAGGGGTGAATGCAGTGAACTGGGATTCACTGGTGGTCTGTTGTACTGATGGCTGGCCCTGCCTCCCAGCTCTGCCCCCATCTACCATTATATAACCCTGGTTTCCTGCTTAAAACCTGAGCCCTTCTGAAGACCACTGTAAGACCCTACCCTCAGTTATAAGCTAATAAAAGTGTATTTTCTCCGTCCAGTCGAGAGAACTTTTATTCATGCTACAGCATGTTATTGAAATCAAACTTTCTCCAGTCGAGGACCTTAACCTTTTTTCCCCTTTCAGTAACTACCTGGAAAACGATGACTACTATTCCCAAAGTATGTCCCAAACAACACTTGCACCATGACAACAGAAAAAGCTTGTAACATTCAACAGGTCTGATGTATCTACAGCAATGTTTCACATGGAAAACTTCAGAGACTCTTAAGGCCTGTACGGTCTTTGATCTAAAATGTTGCCTCTTTTTTTCCCATAGAATCTTTGATTTTTTTTTGTTGGCTTCCGATACTTCTTCCTCCTGTCCACCTCATTTCCCAAAATGTGAAGTACAGCCCTTCTCTGGTTGGACTCTCCAGATTTCATCTCCAAGAAATATATCTTGGATGCATTTGGCACATTCTGTTCCCTTTAAGCACCACAAACTAAGCCAATTCCAGTCAATATTGGGAATGTTAGACTCCTCCTCTGCAGCAATCCTATCGCTTTTATGCCTCTCTGTCATTAACTTGTGCATATTCCTTTTGAGCTGAATGTTGCATGGATTGAAGTATTTTAATTACATGCTAGTGTTACAGAGTTCTGTGTTGTGTAATGTCCTATGTGTTGTGTGACATTTTGCCTTAGAGAGCCAAGGTGAAGGTGGACTATTGAGAGAGTGGGAGATGGACTGAGTATGTGCAGAAGATGATCTAGAAATTTCTGGACTTGGAAGACAAACTATCATTGGGTGTGGCTGTGAAGTGGAAGGAGGCCCAAGCAGAGTCATTGTCTGGGAGGCAGTTTAGAATGTTGGGCATTTTAAAAAGGATGAACATTCCGAAGGCAGCCAGAAGGATCCGGACCAAGCTATTGTTCCTCTCTCTGCAAGCAACACAAGAAGACAACTTCGAATTTTGTGCTCCCTCTCTCTCTCTCTATCTCAATTATCTTTTGGCTTCAGTTTACCAAACAAACTGAATTTTGTTTATGATCTTTGCGTCGGTTGAGATTGAAGTTTTTCTGTGGGCTGGTTGGAAGTGTAGCTTAGACTTTGATTGCGTATGTGATATTTAGGCTGGGGAATTTATTAGTTTTACACTGTTACAGAGATTTGCATAGTAACCAGTGGACATTGTTATAAAAGGGGGGATTTTTGAATTAAAGTTTGAAGGTGAATTTTTGTTAATAAAGTAATTGTTCATCTTTACCCCTGTGTGATATGCCTTCTTTGTGCTTGCTGGTTTGATCTTGTAACACTAGTCATTGGATGGGTGAGGCTTGTATCTCCTGGATGGAAAGAAGCTGAGGGGTGATATTGTGGTGATATGGGTACCTGGTATCAGAACTGGGGCGTGAGAGGGCGCCGAGGCCGGTGAAGGGTTCCCAATCTTATCGGAGGTTCGGATCTGGCGCTCGGGTTGCCAATGGTTTGGACTGGATGCAAATCCACGGACATTCAGTGACTCTGGGGGGATCTCTTTTTGGCTTCTCTTTCTCTGACTGTAAGAGGCGTTTCAGGCAATTTCTGCTGATGGTGAATCTGTCTGCCTTACAGCAGGCAAAAGGCAATCTTGAGTGATTTAACCCTGTTTTTATTACACAACAATAAATTATATCTTGCCTCTTGTAATTAAATAAAGTAGGCTTGCAGGATTAGGTGATGTGTTGCAGCTGTGTGAGGTAGGAGCTGGTGGATCTTGGACGACTACATTAACAGCAACAGCTTGAAAAATTCAGGCTCAAAAATGTATGACCTTGAATTTGAGCTTCAAACACTGTGACACATCAGGGAGGAGGAGAGGTACCTCGGCGCTCTTTCAGGAAGCAGAATAGTTGCCTCAAATTCAGCCTGTGGCCAGGGACAAGAGGGTACGACACTGAGTGAGGCAGGGTGGGATCTGAGAGACAGTGCTGGAGGAGGAACCTTCTCACACATATCCAAAATTCTTATTCCGTGTGCAGATAAGAGAGGGAGCAGTAGGAATGATGGACAACCTAACTGTGGCCTTGGGGTTCAGGAGACCATTCAAGAAGGAGGAGAGGAGAGAAATGTAGTGGTAATCGTGCCTAGGACAGTTAGGGGGATAGGCCAAGTTCTCTAGTGCATGGATAGAGGGTCCTAAAGCTGCGTTGCCTGCCTGGTGCCCGGGTTCAGGTCATCGTGTTGGACCTGCAATGGAACATGCAGTGGGAGAGGAAAGATCCAGTTGTCGTGGTCCATGTGGGCACCAAAGACATAGGTAGAATCGGGAAAGAGGTTCTGCTAAGGGAATTGAGGAGATGGGGACTAAAGCTCCTTTCAGGTGGCCAGAATACCCGACTGTAAAGCTGCCTATTCTACCCCACTGTAGCTGTTGAGAGGCCACTTGAAAGTGGAAAACCTGGCCAGGAGGAGCATTTACCTAACCCTCCTCAGGTAGGTATATTCTCCAGCTCGGAGAATTCCCCATTGCACCTGAAAGCAGCACCAGGCAAAGTGGTTCACTGCTTTCAGGTGCCTAGCAGTCCCCGCAGCCTGACAGTCCCCTGGAGAGGGATGTCAGGGGTGGAGCAGCCAGTGCGGGATGTCAGTGATCCTCTCTGCCACTCCTGTGGATTGACCATTACTCTATATCAACCTTATCACATTGTGATGCAGCCAGGATGCTCTTAATAGAGGTTAACATATTGGTGACCACCTCAGTCTTCTCAGGAAGTGCAGTCGCTGTTGCATCACCCTAACAAGTGAGGAGATGTTACGTTCGCAAGGTAACCGTACGTCTGATATCGGAAGCAACACAGAACTGTCCATCATCTCTTAGGCACCACCCAGCCTCTCCAGCCTGCCAATCAGGTGCTTTCCCGCCCACCTGCTGGAGAACGCATTGTCATTGGCTGGCTCTGTACATCACAGTCCCTGCTCAGAAGAGCGGGATATTTAAACCTCACACCATTGTTCACTCTCTTTGCCACATGGTCAAATCTTACCTTTGTTCTGGGTCATTATCTCCATGGTGGACGCCATCTGGAGGGGAATTCAGGTAAGGGGCTAGCAACCCTTAGGCCGACCAGGATATCACCGGCAACCCAGTAGATATTGGCATTGTAGACACAATCCTCCATTTACTTGGGGTTAGAGGCTGCGTATCTTCCCTGTAGGTAGCCAGTTAGGGCACCTTATCAGGAGTCAGACCCCCCTGCCCAAGGGTGATTGCTCCCGAGCTGGGTGAGGGTTCATTCACATTCCTTTGCTGCTTAGCTTCTTCCTTCAGTCAGGATTCCAAGGCTAGGTGTGTGCCAGTAACGTGTGTGTGTTGCACCACACCGTGTTCAGACTCACTTGCCTGCTGTACCAAAAAGTGAACCCTTTCCACGCAAAACAGGAGATGTGTGTCCACAATAGGTCAATGGTTAAGTGGACTGTGGAAGCTTTTTAGGAATGCTGGGAACTTGGTGGTTTTCACTCGCTCCACTACGCTGATATTGATAATTAGTGGAGGATGGTCATTCCTAGTCCTCCTGAAGTCCAAGATCATCTCCTTCATCTTGTCCAGATTATTACCCTCGCAGCAGATCACGATATTTTCCACCTCTTCTCTGATGTGCCACTCATCACTGTTGCTGATGAGGCCGACGGCTTTTATGTCATCAGCGAACATGATGACTCTTTTGGAGCTGAATCTGGTCATGCAGTCGTGGGTCAGTAGTGTGAACAGGAGTTGGCTGAGGACACAGCCCTGAGGAGCGCCAGTGCTCCACGTGAGAGTGCTCAATATTCTCCACCGATCCGGACCGATTGGTCTTTCCGTGAGGAAGTCAAGAATCCAAAATCCGGAATCTTCCCCTCAGATCCCACAAAACGACGTGGAAGCAAGTCATCCGAGATTCCTACCCCTTCGTTCAGACTGAGCTTCCAAACACGAGTTAATCAACAGGAAACTAGGGTGCAGGAGGGAATGGAACTGGAGAACTCTCAATAGTAAAATTGCCTTTTTCCATTGGACAGGTTGGTAGTTCTTGTAAAAAGTTTCTAACTTAAATGCCTTCTGGCCAGCTCTTAAAATGGCCCAATCACTTGTCACGTTACATAAGTTTCTATGAGACAGAGGTATCCAAATGCACACAAGCATGTCCACAGCTGTTGACTACTGTAACATTATTGCATTTCACTTCATTAATTCCCTTTGATGTGCAAGCAGTTTCTTTGAGGATTATTCATAGCATCCAGCTTTGGCAAGTTGAGAAATACATGCAACCGACAAGGTCATTTGTTAATGAGACACCAGGGATAACTCCTCTGCCTTGGACTCCTCCAGGTACATCTGAGAAAGCAAGCAAGTCCTTGACGCCGCACTGCAGGGCAATACAGTTCCTTTAGGATCTGTTCTGCTTTGCCAGCTAAAGGTGGGATAGGAAGGACTTGAACTCAATCATGAGCTGAAGAAACTCACCAGATCGATGGGAAGTAAAGGGTGATCAGCGTTTCAGGCCTGAGCCCTTTGTCAAGGTCTGAGCAAAAAAGCAGCCAGGTGCCTGAATGTCAAGATGGGTGGAAGGGGTGGGGGTGGTGTGGGAGGAGGAGAGGAGGGAAGAAGGGGCAGGAGGAGCAAAGGCGAGCAGTTAAGACGTTATTTGTGCATTACGCTCAACCCCCCCCCGTGTGTCTACAGACTTCCTTGTTTAAATCAATTGTGATTTCAACAGGGCAGCCCAGTTAGTGTAGCGGTTAGCTCAACGCTGTCGCGGCGCCAGTGACCAGGGTTTGAATCCGCTGCTGCTCCGGTTTCCTCCCACCCTTCAAGGCATACGGGGATGTGGGCCTGCACATCTAAATTTTTTTTAAAATTCATTCAGCAAAGTAAAGAAATAAAAATCCCCAAAAGAATTACATAAAAATAAAATTAAAATTAAATGAAAAAAAGGCTATTGAGAGGTTAAGTGAATGGCCAATAAAGTATAATGGGAAAAAGATGGAATTACATAATTTGGCAGGAAAATATAATAAATAAAGGACATTAGATTATAAGGGAGCCTATATATTGGAGATGTAGAGTGTTCTGGATCTCCTCATAATGATTTGCAAAGGTAGAACAAGTAACATGAAAGATAATAGAATGTTATTGCTTATTGTGAGTGGAATTGAAAGCTTCACTTTTATGAGGCATGGCTCAGACCACATCAGGAGAATTATATGGAATAATGGTTGTAGGGCACTACCAGTAACCACAGAGACAAGCTGAGGGAACAATAGGCTTTAATAAACAGAAGAACCTTGCTGGCCCAGATCCCAGGATAGGAATGGCAGCAAGGGAAAGGTGGCTCAACCTCTATGGCCCAGGACCACGGGAGAGGAGTCATAGGGTATGAGTCATCTGTGGGCGGGCCAGTTCCATGTATACAACCGACAATGATAACTATATATACAATGGAGGAAACGTATCACCACACTGGTCTCTCTATTTAAGAAAGTGTATTAACGCGTTAGAAGCAGTTCACAAAGATTCACCAGACCAATGCTTAGAAGGAGAAGGATGTAAAGGTAGGACATGTTGCTTTTGTTTCTGCTGCAGTTTGGAGTCATGGAAACAGACCCATCGATTCCATGGGATCCATCAGCCATGCGTTTACACCAGGGCGACTTCAAATCCAAGCGTTTTCATCCGAACGTCAGTTCTCTATTTTTAACTCTGCTGTATAAGGGACACTGCTTGACCTGCTGAGTTCCTCCAGCTTTGTGCTCGACTGCAGATTTTCTTTCGTTTTCATTTTCATGATCTTCCCCAACATTGTTCCACTCACACATGCCTCAGGGGCAAGTTACAGGGACCACTCTACCAGCTCGAACATCCTTGAGATGATGGAGCAGCAAGGGTCAAGGGGAAAATGTGTAAATTCCATGTTGACAGCGCCCAAGGTCAGGATTGATTCCAAGTCTTTGGATTTCCAAGGCAGCAACTCTACTTACTGTGCGACTGGGTCATCGAAGAGGTCAAGGGGAATTGTTCAAAGCACACAAGTTCTTGATGGATCATGATAAATTATGTGAAGAGAATGCTTCTTTTTTGGGGGGGGGGGTCGATCCTAGAAATGTGGGTCACGATATAAAAATAAGTGAATTAGTCTATCTCCTATTGGGGTACATGTTGGCCAAGAAGGTCCAGAGAAGTTTGGCCTTTGTAGAGGTTTATTTTAATCAATAGAGTAAAATAGAAATTGGTGCTGTGCACTGGAACGTACAAACGGCATATAAATCAAGTCAAAAAGCCCTCAGAAATCACTCAAAAATGGAGATTGACATGTGCCAGATATACTTTTGAGACCTTAAATTCACCAAAATAAGACAGGTTGACGTTGATTCGCCATACAAGTCAATGTCAGAAGTACCTCCCCATCACCGGTGCCGCCCCTCCCTGGCACCTACCCACCACTGGGCGCCGACATAACCACTCCTACCTGGAACGCCGCCGCTGCTCCTGCCTGGTAGGCCGAGGATTCTCTCCTGCTGGGAGGCTGAGGTTTCTCGCCTGCCGGGAGCATGAGGCCACCTCTCCAGCTCCGTGGGGTGTCGCCGCTGCTGCCTGGAAGGCCGAGGTTTCTACCCCTGCCAGGAGCACAATGGCGCTGCTCCAGCACTGTGAGCCATCGTTGGTCCTGCCTGGTAGGCCAAGGTTATTTTTTTAATTACTTAATTTATAGGTTTGTTACTTGCGATTGGAGTGTTTTAAAAAAAAAATTGGGTTGGCCCGTACAGCCCAAAAATGGGGGTTGACTTATACACTGGATATACCATAAAACAATTAAAATGAGGCTAAAGAAAAGGGGGGATTGACCTATCTGCCGGTCGATCTATACACCAAAATATATGGCAATTCACAAATTTGTAAACAACCTAATTTGTACATTTGGATGTTGAAACAACATATTCTGGAATAGGGGAAATGGAGAAGATGGGAGCCTCACATTGAAAGACTGCTTCCTCTCACCTGCCAACACTTCTTGAATGAATGAATGCAGAAAAGGTTGGACATACTCAGCATGTCAGACAGGATCTGTGGCAGGAGAAACAGAGTTACTGTTTCAGGTTGAAGCATATCAGCTCCTGTCTGAGTGGCAACATGGATCCATTCCAATTTGCCAACCGCAGCAATAGGTCTAAGGCAAATGCCATCTCACTGACTCTTCACAAAGCCCTGGGAACACCTGGATAGCAAAAGAAAAGCACACATCAGGATGCCCTTTATTGACTACAGTTTGGTATTCAGTACCATCATCCAAAACTGATCAGCAAACTTCAAGTCCTCTGGCTCGATATCCCTCTGTGTAATTAGAACCTGAATTTCCTCATCTCCAGACCCCAATCAGTGCAGGTTGGCAAGAACATCTCCTCGACAGAAGTGCCATCGGATTGTATTCTTAGCCCCCTGTTCTACTTGCTTCATACCTGTGACTGTGTGGCTTAGTAAGACAACAACACCATTTACAAATTGGCTTATGATAGCAAGGTAGTGGGTTGTATAAAAAGGGGAAATGAGTCAACATTTAGGAGGCAGATTTGAAACTTTGTTGAATGGTACACCAACAACAACCTCGCACTCAATGTCACCAGAATCAAGGAGCTGATTGTAGACTTTGGAAAGGAAACCTGACCCAACGATCATTGGGTGAAGTGGGTAAGCAAATTTAAATTCCCAGGAGTCACTTTCTCGGAGTACCTTTACTACATCTATCATACCAATGTCATCGTGAAGAACGCACATCAGTGTCTCCAGAGTTTGTGGAGTGGCGTATGTCACCAGAAACCTTGGGGAACATCTGCAGATGTGTAGTGCAAAGTGAGCTGCATCACTGCCTGGTATGGGGGCACCGATACCTCTGAACAGAAAGCCTTGCAAAAGGTAATGGGCACAGCCCAGTACATCACAGGCAAAACTCTCCCAACCGTCGAGAACACCTTCATGGAACGCTGCGGTTGGAGATCAGCAGCTATCCTGAAGGATCCCCACCACCCAAGGCTTTGTTCTCGCTGCTGCCATCAGGGAAGAGGTATAGGGGCCACAGGACTCACATCACCAGGTTCAGGAACAGTTGCTACCTGTCCACCATCAGATTTCTCAACAACAAACTTAATCAGAGATTCTTTCTTTGAACATTATTTATTACTGAATATTTAATGCTTCTGTATTTGCATAATCAGTTTGTTTACATTTCTTCCTTTTGTATATGTTTCTTTATTCTTGAGTACAGTAGCCAGTAAGTAGAAATTCTGCCTGGCCCGCAGGAAAATAAACTTAGGGCTATATGTGATATCATGTATGGATGCTGGCAATAAATTTGAACTTTGAACTTTTGTACTTTAGTTCTGTGCAGATGCTGCCTGACAAGATAAGTATTCCCATCATCTTTGGTTTTTATTTCAGACTTGCTTCATCTGCAGTTCTTTGACAAACATCATTCCCTCCATGCCTTCCAGATGCAACCCTTAACTAGCAAGGAAAACAGGCTCCTCAGCCCAACTTGTCCATGCTGACTAAACTAGGCCTATTTTTTCTCTTTCTTGCTTACTGTAAGGGGTACTGAGTGGCAGACAGAAGGCAATTTTGTGTAATCTTATGTTCCATACTGTTAAAGGACAATGAAGGGATCTTGAATTTTGAATACCCTTTAGGTTTAGATTCACCAACACTAGGTGGGGGTGGAAAAAGCTGTAACTATTTATCTTATCAACGCCACTCATGATTTTATAAAGCTCTCTGAGATGCTCCTTTAGCCTCCTACTCTCCAGGAAGAGAGGTGCAAGCCAATCCAGGCTCTCTCCTGTAGAATCCAGAGGCCCAGTTGAAGTACAGGCCCAATGTGCTGAAGATTAAAGGCAAAATGCGCCCCTTCAGATTGCGTGGAAACGGTCAATGCCGTAGATTTACATTCATGGCCAAATATATCTTCCATGCCAGTGAGGAGATAATTGAAGTATTGACGATTGCTGACTTGCACTCAGTTCAGACAACTAGAATGTTTTGGCAGTTCTTTAGAATTATATAGAAGTGAGCTCCCGAAATGCTGGTTCTTTGAAAGAGGGATAAATTACCAGAGCAATTAGAAAACCCAAGTTGACAGGGATTTTCAATATTTTCTCCCAAAACTCACTTTACTTCAGCAGAAACTGCAAGTTTATGATCCCTTCAGGAAACAGAAGTAATCTCACTGAGATTCTCAGTATAAGGGCAGGACGGTTAGTGCAACCCTATTACTACACCAGCAACCCAGCTTCAAATCCGGCCCTGCCTTTAAGGAGTTTGTATGCTCTCCCTGTGTTGGCACGGGTTTCTTCTGTTCTTCCATTTTACCCCCCCCCCACCCCCCCGCTTCAAAACTTACGAGAGTTGTTGGTGAATTGGGTGCCTTTGGGCAGCATGGGATTGTCAGCCAAGAGGGCCTGTTACCGTGCTGCATGTCTTAATTTGAAATTTTTTTTTTTATTTCTAAGCTGTTTCCAGAGGCTGGGGAGTCTTGAACTCCAGGTGCAGTTTCAGTTGAAGGATTTAGCCATTTTGGACCTTAAGACCATAGAGGTTTGCAAAATCACGTGGGGCGTTGAGAAGATAAATAAATGATCACCCCCTTTTTTTCTGAGTAGGTGAATCTAAAACTAGAGCATATATATTTAAATTGAGGGGGGAAAGATTTCAAAAGGAGCCCGAGGGGTACCTTCTTCATACAGGTGATGAGCATATGGAACAAGCTATCAGAGCAAGTGGTTGAACTAGGGATAATTGTAACATTCATGAAGAGAGATATGGGCAAAACACAGGCAAATATGATGACCTTGGTCAGAATGGATTGAAGTGGCTTATTTCCTTGCAGTTTGAGTGTTGGGCCTGGTAGGGGTAGATGATAGGAACACAATTAGCCCATGGAGTCTGCTCCACCAATTAGATCATGGATGATATTTAGACATAGACAGCATAGGCCCTTCTGGCCCTTCTGGTCCTTCTGGCCCATGAGCCAGTGCTGCCCAAGTGATTTACAATTCCCATATGTTTTGAAAAGTGGGAAGAAACCAGATCACCCAGAGGAAACCCAAACAGACACAAGGAGAATATACAAACTGCTTACAGACAGCACCGGATTCGAACCACGGTTGCTGGCTCCATAACAGCGTTGCGCGGACCGTCATAGTAACCACATCATCCTGCACTAACCGTGATATATTTTTGCTACCAACCACATTCCCATCCTTCTCCCCATAATCGGTTGCACCCTTCTTAATCAAGAACCTATCAACCTCCACTTTAAATCTACCCAATGACTAGGACTCCACAGCTCTCTGACTGAAGAAACCTGTCCAATCTATGTTTCACGGGGATGCCTGAGGCTGTACCCTCTGGTTCAGGAACTGTGAGCACTTGTCCTGGATTGAGAAGAGGAGAAATTTCTTCAAACAGAGGGTTACGAACTTTTGAAATTCTCCCCTTCAGAAGAAATTGATACTCAAGAGAAAGACCAAATCTGCAGACACTGAAATCTTAAACAAATCTTAAATGAGAAGCTGAGGAAACTCAATGAGTCAGCCAGCATCAATGAATAGAAATTTTCAGCCATCGTTTTGGGCTGGGGACCTTTTAATCAAAGAGTGCCATCAAGTAGATCAAAGGGGAAAGAATAAGGAGGTTGTAAGAAGCTAGAGCAGGGCTAAGAGGTAATGGAGTGTTGGGCAGTGGATGGGAGAGGTGCAGGAACACGTGGAGGGAGAGAACAAGGGCGGGCAAGTATTAGAAAGTAACAACGGAAGCAGATAAAGAAAAGATAGAAACAGATGGAGGTAGAGCTTATCTAAAATTAGAAAAATCCATGTTCATGTCATTGGGTTGAAGGCCATCAGGAGGATTATGATGTTTGATTGTCAAGTTTAATTTTAGTCTCAGCCTGGCCATGGATGAGGCTGAGCACAGACGTGTCTGTGTGGGGAATGCTGACGGGAACCGATGCTTACTGAGTCGTTTCTTTTGTGAAAGCAATCGATTCTTCAGAATCAAGAAAATTAAAGGATCAGACAAGGAGACAGCATAAGGCCAGCATCAGTCATGATTTTATTGAATGGCAGAATGGGCATGACAAATTATAAGAACATGAGAAATAGGTGCAGAAGCAGACCCTCTGGACCATCAAGCCTGTTCTGCCATTCAATGAGATCACGGATGTTCCGATGATCGGCTCATCTCCACTGACCTGCCTTTTCCCCATATCCTTTAATTCCCCTACTATGCAAAAATCTATCCAACCATGTCTTAAATATACTTACTGAGGTCGCCTCCACTGCTTCCATGGGCAGAAAACTCCACAGATTCCCCGCCCTCTGGGGAATCTTCCTCCTCATCTCCATCCTAAATCTACTACCCTGAATCTTGAAGCTATGTCGCCTCGCTCATCTGAAATCTGTCCTACTTTTACTCCAATCCTTGGCTGAAATAGTTTAGAGAGAATTCAAATGAATGAGGCAGAATTCTGTGTTAAAAATATAAAGAATAGTATCTATAAGCACCAATTAATTGGTTCTGAAGAGCATTGGGACATCATGAATTGGAGAGGGATTAAAAGATTCCACCTTTTCATTTGTTAATAATGCAAAACATGAGCATCAATTTTCAAAATGAATTTTCAGCCACCTCATCAGGATATAATGATATAAAATTACCTCCAAAGTGCACACTCAAATATCTGAGTAATTTTTCATCTTGATGGCTCGCTCTGTGCTATGTGTAGGACATCATTTCTTCCACATAAAGAGTCATGTTGCTTCGCTGCATTCCCCAGGGTGTGGCAGGTAAGGCATTATTGACGTAAGCAGTTCTTGCAGATTTTGGAATGTTGCGGGGTTGGAGTTATGGGCAACTTCAACTTCCCAAATATGGCATCTTCTGACTGCAAGAGAGACAAATTGGGCTGAACTTGTCAGGTGCATTCAAGAAAGATTCCTGACACAGTGTGTGGATCGGCTGACAAGAGGAGAGGCCACACTGGATCTGGTTCTGGGGAATGAACCTGGTCAGGTGGCAGACCTCTCGGTGGGGTGGGGGGGGGGCGCATTTTGGTGAGAGAGAACACAACCCCCTTAGCTTCAACATAGCAATGGAAAAGGATAAAAAACAAACAAAATGGGAAAGTTTTTAACTGGGCTAATTATGATGGGATGAGGCAGGAATTAAAGAGAGGAAATTAGAAACAGATGTTCAAGGGTGAAAGCACAGATGTAATGTGGAGAAAGTTTAAGGACTACTTGTGTTGGATTCAGGATATGTTTGTCCCAGTGGGACAGAGAAAAGATGATAGGAAAAGGCAACCATGGTTGTTGAAACAGGTGAGGCAGCTCATCAAGAAGAAGGTAGAAGCTTACATTAGATAGAAGCAGGGAACAGGAAGGGCTCATGAGAAGTATATGGTATCCAGGAAGGAGCTTAAGAAAGGACTTAGGAGAGCTCAAAGGGGGCATGAGAAGGCCTTGGCATGTAGAATTAAGGATAATCCCAAGGTGTTCTATAGTATGGAAGAATAGAAGGATGATGAGAATGAAGGTGGGGCTGATAAAGGATAAAGAGAACATGTGCCTAGAAGCAGAGGAGATTGGGGAGGTCCTAAATTAATTATTTGCTTCATTGTCCACGAGAAAAGGACCTTGATCAGGGTGAGATCAAAATATGACAGGTCTGTGAGCTGGACAATGTGGAGATTAAGGAACAGGAAGTGGTGGATCTCCATTAAAAAAATCAAGATACGAATAGTTTCAATGCGTGTCGGGTGGAACCATGCCCCACCTCAGATACACAGGCCACATCTCTGTAACGCTAATCCCGGCATGCAGACCACTCATCAGATCCACCAGACCAATTCTGAAGCAGATATAATCCTGGACAGTTGGGGCCATTCACGCACTTCAAGACTTCTCAGAGCACACTGACTGGAACATGTTCAAGGAAGCAGAAACCGGTGGCGATGGCGTCAATCTGGAGGAGTGTATGGCATCAGTGACCAGCTACATTAGTAAGTGTTCTAATGACGTTACTGTGCCCGAGACTATCATTTACTCACTAAAATCGGAAGCCATGGATGACAGCGGAGGTGTGGGTGCTGCTGAGGAACTGAGACATGGCCTCCAGTGTGGATGACAAGGTGGCACTAGCTATTGCAAGATCCAGGCTGTCTGTCTAAGGCCAACAGGGAAGCTAAGCATGCACATGCCCAGCGCATTCATCGTCACTTCCTGGAGAGCAAAGACACGTGACACATGTTGAAGGGCATCCAAGATATCATTAACCACAAGATTAGATCATCTGGTGATGCCTCCTCCCAGATTCACTGAACAACTTCTACATGCGTTTTGAGGCAAAAAAAATGATGTGGCGGTGAAGAGACCACCTCTCCTCCAAATGATCAGGTGCTGTGTCTTGCAGTGGGCGATGAGAAGAGAGAGTTAGGCAAGGTCAGCCCACGGAAAGCTGCTGGACTGGATAACATTTCCGGCAGAGTGCTCAGGGTATATGCAGCTCAGCTGGCGGATGCTCTCACTGATATCTTTAACATCTCCCATAGAACCGCCATGCTCTCTACATGCTTCACAGCTACCTCCATTGTCCCCATGCTGAACAAGTCATCTGTACCCTGCCTTAATGCCTTCCTCCTGTTGGACTCACATCGATCACCATAAAGTGATTTGAGAGGCTCGTCATAGCTCCTGTTGCCCATCACTGGACCCCATACAGTTTGCATACAGCTCTACAGATGATGCCATCACCTCCATCTAGCCCTCACCCATCTGGAAAATAAGAGCTCATATGTTCACAAGCCATTTATTGACTTCAGGTCAACATTCAACACAATCATATCTCAGAACCTGACAAGAAAGTTGAGCTTGCTGGACCTAAATATCTCCCTCTGCAGTTAGATTCTTAACTTCCTGTCGGCGAGACCTCAAGCAGTCCGGATTGGTAACAGTACTTCCAGGACCATCACACTGAGCACTGGGGCCCACCCACGGCCGTGTGCTTAGTTCACTTTGCTGACTCATGTTTGTGTAGCAAAACACAGATGGAGATCCAGCACTTCCTGTTCCTTAATCTCCACAATGTCCAGCTCACAGACCTGTTCTATTTTGATCTCACCCTGATCAAGGTCCTTTTCTCTTGTGAACACTGAAGCAAATAATTCATTTAGGACCTCCCAAATCTCCTCATCATCAAATTCACTGACGGCACGGCCGTGGTGGGCCTTATTAGCAAGAATGACGAGTCAGTGTACAGAGATGAGGTGCAGTCGCTAATGGACTGGTGCAGAGCCAACAACCTGTATCTGAACATTAATTAAAAAAAGAGATGGTTGTTGATTTTAGGAGGGCCCTGTGGGGGGGGGGGAACCATGCTCCACTGACCATTGACAGCTCAACTGTTGGGGTTGTCAAGAATATCAAGTTTCTTGGTGTGCACTTGATGGAGAATTTCACCTGGTCATTAACACCAGCTCCAAGGCCAAGAATGTCCAGCAGCTCCTCTACGTCCTGTGAAGGCTGTGGAAAGTTAATGTCCCACCTTCCATCCTCACTACATTCTACAGAGCATCCTGTGCAACTGCATTACCACCTGGTTTGGAAGCTGTACAACCTCGGACCACAAGACTGTGCAGATGATAGTGAAGTCAGCGGAAAAGATCATTGGGGGCTCTCTTCTGACCATGAAGGACCTTTACAACACTCAATGTAGGTGAAAGGCAATAAACATTGTGAAGGACTCCACACACCCCTCATATAAACTGTTCTCCCTTCTGCCATCTGGTAGGAGGTACCATAGGACTTGGGCCCTTAATTCCAGATTGGTCAACAGTTTCTTCCCTCAAGCCATCAGGCTCCTGCATTCCCAGAACATTTGTTGAGAATGTACCATGGACTTTAACTGTATATGTCTTAATATTTTCATATTTTGATATATTCAACTTCTATTCTAATTTATATTTATGTAACATGCTCCATAGTCCTGGATAAATGCTGTCTCGTCTTTACTGTGTGAGCATGGTCTGAACGATAAATAAAAGTGACTTGACTTGAGGATTAATAAGTCCCCGATTCTGAACACTGTATACCCCAGGCTGCTGTGGGAAGTGAGAAAAGAGATAGCTAAGGCAGTAGCTATGACCTTTGGCTGCAGGGGAGTTGCTGGAAGATTGAAGAATGGCAAATGTAACCCCCTTGTTTAAAAAAGGTAATAGGGAGAATCCTGGGAATTATAGGCCAGCGAGTCTTACCAATGAGTGATGTGTAAAATACTGGAAAGGGTTCTTAATGATAGGATGTATGAGCAGTTGGAGAAGTACAGTCTACTCAAGGAGAGTCAGCATGGCTTTCATGAAGGGAAGAAGGTCGTGCCTCACGAGTCTAATTGTTTTTATGAGGAGATAACAAAATAAATTGATGCAGGATAGGGCAGTAGATGTGGTCCACGTGGACTTTAGCAAGGCATTTGACAAAGTCCCCCATGAGAGACTCATCCAAAAAGTCATGAGGCATGGGATCAGCGGATCCTTGGCTGTGCGGATAAAAAATTGGCTTGCAGGAAGAAAGCAGAGTGTAATAGTGGAAGGAAAGTTTTATGCCGGAGCTCAGTGACGAGTGGAGTGCTGCATTAATCTGTTCTGGGACCCCACCTCTTTGTGATTTTTATGAATGTCCTGGATGAAGAGATGGAAGGATGCATCAGAAAGTTTGCAGATGACCCAAAGGTATGAAGAGTTGCGGATGCATCTGAAGGTTGTTGAAGGATACAAGAGGATATAGGCAGGATGCAGAGTTGGGCAAAAAAGTGGCAAATGGAGTTAAATTCAGATAAGTGTGAGGTGATGCATTTTGGAAGGACAAACCAGAAGGCTGAGTACAGGGATAATAGCTGGATACTTAGAGTGTAGGTGAACAGAGGCACTCCCTGTACCTATGTTCTACATTCTACGCCCCTTTTGAAGGAAGTATTAGGTTTGGAGGAAGTGCACTGTGGATTTGCCAGAATGATATCTGAATTCTGAGTGTTGTGAATTTACACAACCAGGATTCCAACAATTGTAATTTAAAGTTAATGGGTGATTGGACTGAGGTGTTCATAGATACCAGTGAGAGTGACTAGCATGGATAAGGTAGACAGCTAGTGCTTTTTTTCCCATGGTGGGAGTAGCAAACACCAGAGGATGTCTGTACAAAGTGAAGGGAGGAAGGTTTAGGGGAGACATCAGGGGTAAGTTTTTCACACAGAGGGTTGTAGGTGCCTGGAATGCATTGCCAGGGTGGTGATGGAGGATGGAACATTACGGACATTTAAGAGGCAGATTGATGAAAGAAAAATTGAGGGTTATGAGGTAGGGAAGGTTTTGTTTTGGTAGGAATCAGCATTACATCAAGGGCTGAAGGGCCTTACTGTTCTGTGGTGTGCTATGCTCTTAATATCTCCTCTGCAATCTCCATCAGTACCGGAGAATAGGGGAGGAGGAGGAAGAGGTAAAATTAGATCGAAGTCTTTCAGAGCTGAAATGAGGAAAATGAGCTTCAAACTCACGGTTCCAGGGTCCCGCGACAAATCCTAATCTTGGTTGGGGAGATTGATTTCCAACAATAGTGACCACACTCCTTTGTGAATGCTATAACTCCAACATCCAGAGTGCTTCTTTTTTCATGACTCGATGCCATGAGAATTCATGGGATCTGGTTGTTGGAGTGTAGAGGTTTCGCCCTGCACGACACAACTGACAAGGTGAAGATGGTGGCACGCAGCAGCTCATGGTGCTTCTTTGTGATTTGTCGTGTGTGTGTGTGTGTGTGTGTGTGTGTGTGTGTGTGTGTGTGTTCTTGAGTGCATGTATGTTTGTGAATGTCAGGTTTGGACAGGCGAGACCTACCAGCAGCTGGCAGAACCTTCTAAACTTGCGGAGTCAGCAGAGCAGGGCCACAGTGAATGCTCTTTTGCACTCCTGCATAGACTGAAGGAGATGGCCAGGAAATCAGGCCTGTGATGGATCGTCGTCAGGTCGGGCAGGATGCGGAGGAAGAGGAGGTCTCGGTACAGGGAGTGAACCAGGGACGTCGGTCTGGAGTGCTCGATAGAGCATACAGCAATTTCGACCAGCATTTGTCTTGTGAATGCCAGATCTATTACTAAAAATATGGATGATTTTAAACTGCAGATCTCCGAGAATAAACTCCTTGATGACCGCTGTATTATGTTGATAACAGAGACATGGCTACACCTACTTATCCCAGTCACTACAATCGAACTAATAGGACGGACAGCGTTCCACTGGGACTGAATAAGGGACTCTGGTAAAAAGCAAGGGCTTGTGGGGGGGGGGGGGGGGGGGGGGGGGGAAGGGTTTGTATTTATGTGTTTAATCACTGGTGCTCAAATGCAAAAATCATAGATGTTCTCCAGATTTGGAGTACTTGGCAGTTAAATGCAGACCTATTTACCTCCCATGGGAGCTTCCTATTGTTATAGTTACAGCTGTTGATATTCCACTGCATGCCAATGTGAACATGGCTTTGGGTTTCCTTCTCAAAGCTAGTAACTTACCATAGAGTAAGCAGCCTGAAACAGCTCACACCATTGCCGGAGATTTCAATCATGTGGATTTGAAGGCAGTCCTCTTGATATTTGAACAGCATCTCACCTGTGTGATGAGGGGGGATAAAGTCTATTCAAAAATGCTTTAGGTCAATATCGCTCTCACATTTAGGATCATTTTTCCATTCTTTTAATTCCAGCAGGAGGACTCCACGCACGGTAAAGATCATGAAGATGTGGCCAGAAGGAGCTTCCTTGCAGTTGCAGGATTGTTTTGACCGGACCAGCTGGGACATTTTCGAAAGTCAGGATTTGGAGGAGTATACAGCTGCTGTACTCGGATATATAAAGAAATGTGTTGACAACATCACTGACAACAAACGGACCAGGGTGTATCACAATCAGGGGCCTGGATGACCAAGGAGGTCAAAATTCTTCTCAGGGACTGTAATATCGCATTCAGGTCAGGGGATAGTGCTCTGTATAATGTGGCTAGAGCGAAGGCATCAGGGATGATAAAGCTGTCTTATAGGAGGACGACTGAGGACTACTTCTACAATAATGATCCATGACAAATGTGACAGGGAATCCAAAACATCACCAATTATAAAAGGAGGCACCATTGTTGATGGTGATGCTCTGCTGGCCGAGGATCTCAATCGTTTCTTCACTCATTTTGAGGTGGAAGCGGAAGAGTTGGACGCAACACAATCACTTGCCCCTGACGGTCATATCCTCACTGTGCACGAATATGAGTGAGATCAGACGGGTGCTTAGAACAGTGAACCCAAGGAAATCCACCAGCCCCGATGGCATATCAGGCAGGATGCTGAAGGAGTGTGCGACCATCTCTCTCTGAGGTCTTACGAAGATTTTCAACAGGTCCCTGTCAAAATCTATCAGCCCGCTGCACTTAAAGGCTGCTACAATCATTCCACTGCCTAAGATGAAGGTTATCAAAGGCCTCAATTACTAACGTGCGGCTGCTTTAATGCCGATTATTTCAAAGTTCTGTGAGTGGAAATTAAAGCCAATCCCCCATCCACCTTCAATCCACACCAGTTTGCTTACAGGGCTAATAAGTCACCTGTGGGAGCTATTGCTACCATTCTTCACTTAGTACTGACCCACTTAGAACAACAAGGATACTATATGAGGTTGTTTTTATAGACTTTAGTTCTGCTTTTAATACTGTTATTCCAGGCAGGCTGGTTGTTAAACTCGCTGAATTAGGATTTTACAACTATTTGTCTATGGATTATGGACTTTTTAACAAATCATCCCCAAGCTGTAAAAATGGGTGCTCATTATTCCCCTGCTCTCACATTTAGCACTGGTTCCCCGCAGGGCTGTGTGTTGAGCCCAAAGTTGAATTATTTTTATACCTACGACTGTGTCTCTGTGTTTTCCTCTCATACCGTCATTAAATTTGCAGATGACACGACTGTGGTCGGGCTCATTTCAAGGGGCGATGAGTCAGCCTACAGGGATGAAGTCCACGGACTGCCAGTGTGGTGCTCAAAAGAAAATCTGGTATTGAATTTCTTGAAGACGAAAGAGCTCGTAATGGATTTCAGGAGGAACTGTATGGCCCTGGCTCCATTGTATATTAATGGGGACCATCTGGAAAGGGCCACGACGTTTAAGTTCCTGGGACCGTATTTGGCTGGAGATTTCTTGGGCATTATAGTCAAGAAGGCTCTTCAACATCTCCAGTCCCTGAGAATCCTTAGGAAAATCAATTTACAGGAGAAGTTATTGGTGTCCTTTTACCACTGCTCTATTGAAATCGTGCTGACTTACTGCATCCTCGTGTGGTTTGCCAGCTGTACAGCAGCAGATAAAAGGGATCCTCAGAGGGTTATCAATACGGCCCAGAAAATCATTGGGTGCTCCTTGTCCTCATTGGAGGATTTGTTTTGATCTCGCTGTATCAGGAAGGCAGTCAATATCCTTAAGGACTCTACCCACCCGGGCTATCATTTGTTTGACCTATTGCCCTCGGATAGATAATACAGGTCCAGTAAATCACAGACGAATAGACTCAAGGACAGTCTCTCTCCCACCAATTAATGTATTTTTTTTATTGTTATAAAGATACTGGGTTTTTTCTTGTTTTTTCTTGTTTTTATGTATGTTGTATATGTGTTTCCTTTCACAACAAAAATGAAGTATGACAGGAGAAATCAAAGCCAAAGTGAAAGCAAAAGGGCATACAAGGAAACAAAAATCTGTGGGAGGATGGAGGAGGACTGCAAACCATTTAAAAGCATACAAAAGGCAACTAAGGTCATTAGGAAGGAAGAGCTGAACTTTGAAAGAAAGCAAGAAAATCATATCCAAAAAAATACTAAAAGGTTTTTTAAAGTATATTGAGAATAAAATTGAGATGAGAGTAGATGTCGGACAAATAGAAAATGATGCTGCAGAAATTGCAATGGGAGACAAGGAGATGGCAAGAGGAATTGAATGTGTATTTTGCATCAGTCTTCACTGTGGAAGGCATTAGCAAGAAACAAGACATTCAAACATTTTGAACGAACCAACCTTATTAGTACTAACACAGGAAAAGCAATGAAAAGTTCAGCAGAAAATGGTAAATTGAGAATAATAGTTTTTTAATTAAACTATTAATAAGACATTTCTTACTTATCTCTAAACTTTACTTAAATTTAACCCCACTATGCACAAATGTAAATGTGTGTGTGTGTGTATGTGTGTGTGTGTGTGTGTGTGTGTGTGTGCATGTGTGTGTGTGTGTGTGTGTGTGTGTGTGCGTGTGTGTGTGTGTGTTAAAGTCCAAAACTATTTCAGTTTAAACTTCAGTCTGAAAAGTCACTTTTAAAGACCAATTTCAAATTTCTTGTTGAAACACAGAAACATAGAAAATGGGTGCAGGAGGAGGCCATTTGGCCCTTCAAGCCAACACCACCATTCATTTTGATCATGGCTGATCATCTATTCAGTACCCAGTACCTGCCTTCTCCCCATACCCCACTGATCCCTTTATTAATCTAACTCCTTCTTAAATATAGATAAAGAACCGGCTTCAACAACTTCCTGTGGCAAAGAATTCCACGGATTTACCACTGCCTGAGTGATTTTTTTTCTCATCTCAGTCCAAAAAGACTTATCTTTAAACTGTGACCCCTGATTCTAGTCTTCCTACATCTAGCCTGTCCAATCTATTAAGAAATTTATATGTTTCTGTAAGATCTCCCCTCAATCTTCTAAATTCCAGCAAGTATAAGCCTAGTCGATCCAGCCTTTCTTCATGTGTATGTCCTACCATCACTGGTATATTTTCACTCCCTCCATGGCAAGAATGTCTTTCCTCAGATAAGGAGACCAAAATTGTACACCGAAATCCAGATGTGGTCTCACCAAAGCCCTGTACAACTGCAGTAGACCATCTCTGCTCCTGTACTCATATCCTCTTGCTAAGAATGCCAACATACCATTCACTTTCCTCACTGCTAGCTGCACCTGCATGCCCACGTTCAATGACTGGTGCACAGCGACACCCAGGTCTTGTTGCATCTCTCCTTCTCCTAAATGGATAATACCATTTAGGTAATAATCTTCTCTCCTGTTCTTGCCTTGAAAGTAGATAACCTCACATTTATCTCCATTATATTGCATCTGCCATGTCTTGGCCCACTCACCTTACTTGTCCAAATCACCCTGCATCCACTTAGCATCCTCTACACAGCTAACCTGCCACCAGGCTTCATGTCTGCAAATTTGGAGATGCTGCTTCCTATTCCCTCATCTAAGTCATTAATATATATTGTAAATAACTGTGGTCCCAGCACTGAGCCTTGTGGTAATCCACTAGTCGCTGCCTGCCATTCTGAAAAGAACCCGTTTATTCATACTCTTTGCTTCCTGTCTATCCACCTCAATACCATCCCTCCTATAGCATGCGCTTTAAGTTTGCACACTAATCTCCTGTGCGGGACCTTATCAAAAGCCTTCTGTAAGTCCAGATATACCACATCCACTGGTTCTCCCTTATCCATTCCGCCAGTTACATCCTCAAAAAATTCTATAAATTTGTAAGATATGATTTTTCCTTCATAAAACCTTTCTGACTCTGTCTGATGATAGCTTTACTTTCTGGGGGGGGGGGGGGGGCGTGGCATGATGACGTAGGAGGAAGACATGGAAAACACCTCTCCTGACAGAAATAATTAATATTCACATTTATTTTTTTTTAACTTCAGTTGTTTATAAATCAGGTTCTAAGAGATCTAAAAAAATTGTTACGAAAAAAAGCTAAATCTCAAACTTTAAAAAATCACTACAACTGAAGTAACTTTGTTAGAAGATCCAGGGACTACCTTGAAGATTCAACCTTCCTCTCCATCCCAGGACGATGAAGACGTCGCGGGTATGAATCCAATCTCCTGTGCTGCCGGGGAACTGGGAAGAGCAGAGCTGGAGCATGCAAAAAACTTATTGAGACAGCTCTGAAACCAGCGCGCATGCACGGGACTTCACTCTTGCGCACTGTTGAAGTGGCCATTGTGGGAACTGAGGACCCGGCATCAGCAGCGGTGGCCGGCTATACGCAGGCTAAACAAAAAGCCCAATTGTATTTTCAGACTTTTACAACTCCTACCAAGGAAGAAGAAGAAGAAGAAGAAGAAGAAGAAGAAGAAGAAGAAGAAGAAGAAGAAGAAGAAGAAGAATTAGAGGGAGAGGAAGAACGTTTTGTGCAGCAATTTCAAGGAGAAGAAACAGAAGATGATGCAGGTGACCAAGATGTCCAAGGTAAAGGGGTGAATATTATGTTACCCCAACTCCTCTTGACCCACAGGGTTTTGAAAAAAAATTGATTTAATTAGTCAAAAAATGGATGCCAAATTTGCTGAGGTTAAAGCTGATCTTACAAATCAATTGGAAGTGATTAAAGAAGAAATAATTGCAATAAAAACAGATGTGACAAAATGTAATAAATCTGTGGATAAAGTTAAAACAAAAGTACAAAAAATTGAAGATGATTTTCATGATTGTCGTATGGATGTGGAACAATGTAAAGATACAGTCAATAAGATTGAAGACTCTTTTACAGCTTGGGAAGTTGTGAAAAATAATTTATTGCAAAGAGTTGAAATCTTGGAGAATCAAAGCAGAGGGGAGAATGTGAAAATTGTTGGTCTGCCTGAAGATTTTGAAGGCAATAATCCTGTGAATTTTTTTCAAAAGTGGATACCTGAAATATTGGAATTAGAGAATTTTCCAAATGGTTTGGAGCTTGACGGGGCACATAGACCTCTAAGGAAAAAACTATCCAGGACAACCGCCACACTCTGTCTTGATTAAATGTTTACATAATCAAGACAGAGAAATTATTTTAAAAATGGCAGTCCAAACGGCAAGGGAACAGTGAGGCCCTTTGATAATTCAGAATAATGGAGTATTTAAGCAATGAAATTGTCAAAAGAAGAAAAGAATTCAATCCAGCTAAATTTGTTTTCAGGAATAAGGATTATAAATTTGCATTTCATTACCCAGCAGTCCTTAAAGTTTTTTTATGGACAATACCAATCCCAGTTTTTTTCTAATGAATTTAAAGCTTTGGAGTTTGCTAATTCACTACCTAACATCAAGCAAAATGGTGGTT
The DNA here is from genome assembly GCF_036971445.1 of Narcine bancroftii. Taxonomy (NCBI): domain Eukaryota; kingdom Metazoa; phylum Chordata; class Chondrichthyes; order Torpediniformes; family Narcinidae; genus Narcine; species Narcine bancroftii. The sequence continues at coordinate 17,057,972 of NC_091471.1, forward strand.
CCTCATCTGTATTTCAAAAAGAAGGGCATCAAGAAAAGATGAAGGAGGAGATTTCATCTGGGGGCCATCAACTGAAATCCAAGTTGAAACTGATGGAAATCAAGCTAATTGAGACCTTGAAGAAGCATAACACACTTGACTGACTTAGGTTTGATTATAAGATTCTGTTTGGGGGGTCAGATTTCTTTTTGTTTCCGCTTTCTTCTTCCAAGGGTTCAAGCCACTAGTGGTGAGGGCCACTTGTCATTAAACAAGAGGGTTTAGTGCTGCCCTAATCGGCACTTTTGAGGTGTTTTTTTTTTCTCTTTTCTCTTTTTTTCTATTATTTGGCATTTCTTACTTTCTTGCAGATGTTAAGTTCCAAAGTTTTGCTGTGGAATTTGGGGCATCCCAGAGTGGAGACAAGAGTCTATATCTTTTAAAGGAATTACAACATGTCAAAACAAAGTCTGAATTATATAACTTTTAATGCGAATGGGCTCAATAATCAAATTAAATCGAAGAGAGTTTTGGCTCATATTAAAAAAAAATTGGATATTGCTTTTTTTTTACAAGAAACTCATTTAACAGAGAAAGAACATCGAAAGCTGAAAAGAGAATGGGTAGGTTAGGTTCTAGCTTCATTGTTTAATTCTAAAGCTCGCAGCATAACTTTTAATTTATAAAAAATTACCGTTTAAATTACAGTCAGTAGTGGCTGATCCCTTTTGCAAATTTGTGTTAGTGAATTGTCAAATTTAATCAGAATCTTGAATTTTTATGAATATTTATGCTCCTAATGTTGATGACGAAAAATTTATTACAGATCTGTTTCTTAATGTAACACAAATAAATGGAAATGTGCTAATTGGTGGAGATTTTAATTGTTGTTTAGACCTGATCTTAAATAGATCTACGAAATCTTTAGTTAAAATGAAAATGGCAAAAAAAGATATTGATATTGATGGAAGAATTGAATTTGGTTGATATCTGGAGATGATTGAATCCTAGAGAAAGAGATTATTCATTTTATTCTTATTGATTTGATTCATATTCTAGAATTGATTTTTTTCTTAATCTCAGCTCATTTGCAAAGAAGGATTGAAAATATACAATATAAATCTAGAATTATCTGATCATTGACCATTACTGATGTCATGTTTAAATTTGGAAAAAAATTGAATCTATTTATAGATCAAGATTTAATCCATTATTGTTAAGAAATGTCAAATTTTGTAATTTTATACAGAATCAATTCAGATATATTTAGAGACTAATCTTAATTCAGTTGATAATAAATTTGTTACATGAGATGTGTTGAAAGTTTATTTGAGGGGACAGATAATAAGGTTTTCAGCTAAGGTTAAGAAGAAGTACTTACAGGAAGTAGAGGAATTAGAGAAGGAAATTGTAATTTTGGAAAAAACAGAAAAACTCATCAGAGAAAGAAAGGATAGAATGAGAAAATAAGAAAATGCATTATAACTTAATTCAGACTTATAGGACCAAAAGGTTGATTGATAGGACTAAACAAAAATATTATAAGTTGGGAAAAAGAGCTCATAAAGTGTTGGCTTGGCAGTTGAAAGCAGAACAAACATCGAGGATGATTACTGCTGTTAAAAAAACTCTAGAATTACTTATAAACCACAAGATATAAATGATTCTTTTAAAGAATATTATACTAAATTGTATTCATCTGAATCAATAAATAACGAAGATAAGATTGAGGACTTTTTTACGTAAGCTTCAATTGGCATCTTTGAACTGTCAAGCGCGAAAAGATTTAGATTCTTCATTTACGTTGAAGGAAGTTATCAAAGCTTTGAATTCTATGCAAAATGCGAAATCCCCTGGAGAAGATTGATTTACATCTGAATTTTATAAAAAAAATTAAAGATTTTGATTACAAAATTGTAGCTAAAGTTCTGGAAAATATAAAACCTGAATATATATCCAAATTGGTTCATTTAGGTCAATCTAGATTTATTAAAAATAGATATTCAACTGATAATATAGCAAAACTGATTACTCTAATACATGTGTTCAAAAACAAACAGAACTGGCATTAATTTTGTCTTTAGATACAGAAAAAAGCTTTTGATAGATTAGAATGGAACTATTTGTTAAAAGCTGTACAAAAGTTTCAATTTGGGTCAACATTCATTAATTGGATTAAGGCTCTATAATGGCTAAGGTTGTCCCTAATCTCCTGCATTGTTTATTTTAGCAAATGAGCCATTAGTGCAATTGATAAGACAGGAAGCTGAAATTAAAGGAATTAGAGTAAATAAAGGGGAATATAAAATTGGCCTGTTTTGCAGATGATGTACTAATTTATATAACAGATCTACAGAATTCTTTAGCTCTATTGTATAAAAAGTTGCAAGATTATGGCATAATATCGGGATATAAAATTAATTGGAATAAAAGTGAAGTTATGCCATTGGTAGAAGGGAATTATGATCAATGTAAAGAGTTTGCTCAATTTACATGGACAAATAATCTGATTAAATATCTAGGTATTAGAATTGTTAAAAATTTAGAAAATTTATACAAGTTAAATTATTCTCCATTACGTGAGAAAATTAAAAAAAGATTTAAAAAGATGGAATGACTTATCTATTATTTTGATGGGGAGAGTGAATTGTATTAAAATGAATATTTTTTCAGGGTATATTATCATTATCAGCCTATTCCTTGTTTCATACCACAACATTTTTTAAAGGATTTAAATTTAGTTATTTGAAATTTTTTGTGGAAAGGGAAGATGAATAGAGTACCTTTGGAAAAATTGACATGGAAATTTGAATTTGGAGGTTTACAACTTCCCCACTTTCAGAAATACTATGAAGCGGCACAAATGAAATTTATTAAAGCAATGTTTGGTGCAACAAAATCTTCTGTTTGGGCTAAAATAAAGCTGGACAAAATTGGCCAAAAAATCTATGATGGAATTTATTTATAAATGGAATTAAAAATTATTAATTGGTCCTGGTGTACCAATTTTAAAGCATTTAATTTAATTATTGAATAAAATTGATTATCAGACAGGTGGGAAAGGGACGATTTCAATGAAAATGCCTTTATATCAGAATTTTATTTTTATTTCACTGTGGATAATCAGTTTTTGAAAGTTTTGAACCAAATGGGAATTTAAATAGTTGAAGATTGCTTTGAAGCATGGAAAATTTTGTCTTTTAATCATATGAAAGACAAATTTAAAATCCCTTTGAATACCTCTTTTTGTTATTATCAGGTTTAAAACATTTTATTAGAAAAATTGGGTCATGATTTAATAATACTTAGACAATTTTTTTTGGAATTATTACTTACTAAAGATGAATTAAAAAAATTATTTCTGAAATGTATAAGTTGTTACAAAATAAAATTCCTAAACCAAATGTTCAAAAGTCAAGAATTAAATTGGAATCGGATTTAAATAGAAAGATTGATAAAAATGTTTGGAGAAATTTGTGTAAATGTATGTTATAGATTAGTGAAATATAATTTTTTATATCAATTGTATTTTACTCCATATAAATTGAAAATGTTTCAACTTAGTTCTTCAGATTTATGTTTTAGATATAACCAAGAAGGAGGTACTTTTTTTTCATTCGATGTGGTCCTGTCCTAAGGTTAAAGGTTTTTGGTTGGAAGTTAAATCGTTTTTGGAGTAGATATTAAAAGTAAATTTACATTTTGATCCAGGGTTGTTTTTATTAGGAGATATTAAGTCGACAGCTTTAAGATTGAGATTGACCATGTACCAAATTGAATGTTTGTGTTTGCCTCTGGCTGTTTCTAAAAAGCGTTTGGCTATTACCTGGAAATCTGACTCCGTTTTAGGTGTGAAAAGATGGCATAATGAAATGAAAACCTGTATTACTTTAGAAAAGATTACATATAATTTAAGAGACAAATATATGTTTTCTTTACTAAAGTTTGGAGCCCTTATTTGCAAACTATTGGTGTTAGAATTTGATCTCTCGGTCCGCTTCAATGGGTGCCTCCACTGCTGCAGCCAAAAAGTTTAAATGTGATTGCAGGAGATGATAATTTCCTTTATCTTTCTTTGTAATTGGGGAAGAGAGGAGGGAGGCTATTAGTGGGGTGGTTGGGGAGGTTGGTCTTTTGTTATATATATATAAATGACTAATCGCATTATGTCTGTATTGATATGTAGTAACTAACTTTATGTTACGTGATTTTAAAATTTTTAATAAAATATTTTTTATATCACTACATTCCAAATGTGCTGCAATCACATCATTATTAAACTGACTCTAGCATTTTCCCCACTACTGATGTCAGGCTAACTGGTCTATAGTTTCCTGTTTCTCTCTCCCTCCCTTCTTAAAAAGTGTGGTTACATTAGCCACCCTCCAATCCTTTGGAACTAATCCAGAATCTAAAGAGTTTTGAAAAACTATCACTTCAGAATCGTTTTAAATTGTGGTTCAAAATTAATTATAAAGCACTTTCAAATATTATATCTTGAGATCTCTTTCAACTCACAAGTCTCTTGATGAGCTGTCTTTTGGAGAGATATTTTTCATGAGGGTTTTGACAAGTTTCCACCTATCTTGTTAGGGTTGTGGAAATGTGATCTTCACAATGAATTGTTTCTTAAACAGGAGTGACCATCTTCTGGGCACATGAGACTGCCTCTCTTTTCTTAAATAAGCAGTCAAAAGTGGTCTTAATTATTGATTTTGTATATTTCCAATGATAAGGATAACACAATATAACGCATCTCCCTCTCTATCAAGATATTACTGCTCTAATCCTGTCTTTCCAGGATATCAAGTCTCTTCAGTCTTCTCAGTCTTCTGATTCAAAATGTCTCTCTGCCTTCAGTATATAGTTCTCTGACTTCATGTGGGGTGACATCACCACAGTTTTAGTTTCATTTCTACAAAACCTCCTGCCTTTCTGCAAAACTATTCCATATCATAAAAACCTCTGACCCCATGTGTCTTAAATGGTTTGGTTCTGCAAAGTCTGGCATGTCACCAGACTACTGAATTACTGAAAGAGATATGCTTTTAAGAAACCACACATAGTCCTTGAGTTGCAATTAAGAACACTTCAGTTCCATTATGGTTCTGCTTTCCAGAAATGATAACTCCGAGAATAAACCCTCTCTCTAAGTACAATGCTTCTCCATAAATGTGCTGTGACTGATCTGTGACCCTGTATCCATCACACAATTCCCTCACTAGAAATATGCTTAACTCTATAACTTACTTTATTAAGACATTTTTCAAAGAAATATAGCTTAACATTAACCTAAATATTAATATTAACACAGATTCATTACACAACAATGTCAGGGAAGAAAGGTCAGTACAGTCATGATCACCAGAGAGAAGGTGCTCAGGAGGCTGAATGATCTAAGGATAGATCGGTCTCCTGGATAAGATGGGATATACCCTCAGGTTCTGTGTGAATTAGCTTTAGGGATTGTGGATGCATTGGTAATGATCTTCCAATAGATTCTGGCAAGCTTCCAGTGAACTATAAAACTACAATGGTCACTCCATATTTAAAAAAGGGAGGAATTCAGATGAAAGGAAATTATAGACCTGCTTGCCTAATATCAGTGGTTAGGAATTTGTTGAAGTCCATAATCAAGATTGAAGTTCTGGAGGACCTGGAGGCCAAAGAACACATGGTTTCCTGAAGGGAAAATATTTCCCTGACAAACCTACTGCAATTTTTTTTGAGGAAACTACAAGCCAGCTAGTCTAAAGAGATGTAGAGGATGTTAAAAAGGCCTTCGACAAGGTGCCGCACATGAGGATGATTAGTGAGATGAGAGCCAATGGAATTACAAGAAAGTTAGGAATAATGGGTAGAATATTGGCTGATCGCTGGAAACAGAGAGTGGGAATAAAGGGATCCTATTCTGGTTGGCCGCAGGTTACCAGTGGTGTTCCTCAGGGGGCCTCTTTTTATGTTGTATGTTAATGATTTGGACTGTGGAATAAATGGCATTGTGGCGACGTTTGCACATGATACCAAGATAGGGCAGGTAGTGAGGGACAAAATAGAGAGGCTGCAGAGAGACAGATAGATTAGGAGAATTGGCAAAGAAGGGGCAAATGAAATACAATGTTGAAAAGTGTCTGGCCATGCACTTTGGTCAAAGGAATAAAAAGGCAGACTAATATTTGGATGGGGAGATCATTCAAAATTCAGAGTTGCAAAGGGTCTTGGGAGTCCTCGTCCAGGATACCCTAAAGGTTAACCTCTAGGTTGAGATGATGGTGAGAAAAACAAATGTAATGTTGGCATTCATATTTAGAGGAACAGGATATAAGAGCAGGGATGTGATGTTGAGGCCTCACTTGGAATATAGGGTTCAGTTTTGGGCTTCTTATTTAAGAAAAGATGTACTGGCATTGGAGAAGGTTCAGAGAAGATTCACAAGAATGATTCCTGGAATGAAGTGATCAACTGCTTGGACTGTACTCATTGGAATTCAGAAGAATGAGGGTGGGAGGACCTCAGAAAAGTTGAACGACCAGGACAGATTAGATGTGACAAAGCTGTTCCCCATGGTAGAGGTGCCTTGAACAAGAGGGCACAACTTCATGATTGTAGGTTGCCCATTTAAAAAAGAAATTTGAAGGAATTTCTTTAGCCAGAGAGTAGAGAACCTCTGGAATTTGCTACCTCAGTTGGCTGTGGAGGGCAGGTTGTTGGTTGTAATGAAGGCAGAGATGGATAGATATGTGAACAGTCTGGGTATCGCAGGTTATGGGGAGAAGACAGGAGAGTGGGGTAGAGTGGGAGAATGGATCAGCTCATGATGGAATGGCGGTGCAGACTCAATGGGTCAAACGGCTTATTTCTGCTCCTATACTGGTGGCACAGTCAGCCTAGTGGTTAGCACAACACTATTACAGCATCAGTGACCTGTGCTGTCTGTAAGGACTTTCGACATTGTCACAATAGATAACTTTTCCTTTAGAGAATGGGAGAGAAAAGGGATCAAAAGAATAGAAAATTGTTTTTCGGGAAATAAATTATTATCTTTTGAACAAATGAATATAATATATAATATAACTCACGATACAATGTTTGCATACCACCAACTGAAAACCTACTTGAAGGACAAATTGGGAAACAGTCTGAGGTTACCAGAAGGAAGCAATTTTGAATATGTGATTACAGACACAATGATAATTAAAAGATTTATAACAAACTTGTACATCAAGCTGCAAGAAAAGGAGAACGAGGAAACAAACTGTAAACTAAACAAAAGTGGGAACAAGATCTAAACATAAAGATAAAGAATGAAATATGGGAAAAGCTATGCTCCAGAACTATGAGAAATACAGTAAACACGAGGTTATGCATGATGCAATTTAATTGGTTACACAGGCTATACATCACACCCCAAAAGTTTAATAAATATGTTTTCGCTGTAAAAAGGAAATGGGAACAACAGTACATGCAATTTGTGCATGTGCGAAAGTGAAAAAACTTTGGGAAGATCTAAATAAAATCACAAAAAGCAATATACCAAAAAACCCAGAGATCTTTATTCTAAGTAATATAAAAAATAAAGAATTTGGACTCGATTTGGATGGAGCACAAAAAAGATTTATTATGATAGCCTTAGCTGTAGCAAAAAAATGTATTATGACAACCTGGAAATTAGAAGACAACCCGAGAATACAACAATGGTACATAGAAATGAATAAATGTATTCCATTGGAAAATATAACATATAATTTAAGAAATAACATCACAGTATTCAAACAAATATGGGAACTATACATGGAACACAATAGAGAAATCCTACCACGGACCTCCACCACCTAAAACGATAGAAGGAGAAGACAACAAAATGAACTGACTCAGTGGGTAAAAGTAAAAGATAAAAATTTCTTGTTTTTTTTTAAATTAAGTGACGACATTGTTTAACGGGTTTAATGTATCATATAGATTGAACGTTGAATAAATGGGGAGGGGGGTGAGGGAGGGAGGGAAGGGAGGGGGAAAAAGGGGAGAAAATGACACTGTGCATATTGAAGAGAAAAATGTCTGTAAAAAAAAATGTACAGGGTTGAAGGGTAATTGAGTGTAATTGGGGCAGCACGGGCTCATGGGCCAGAAGACCCTGCTACCATGCTGTATGTCTAATTTAAAATGTAAAAATTATATCTTATGGTCTTATGGTCCGAGTACCTGCATTCTGCCAGTGATTCATCCAGGGATGGAGGAGTCCATTGTTTGCAAGATACGACAGTGTGTGGACACAACAATGTCAGGTCATGGTTTGATGAGTCATCGACGACCAACCTGAGACAGATCGATCTTCATTGTCTTCAACTATGTGGGCGAAGCGCAGGTGTATACTGTTTGGTCACGGACTCACTGAATGGAAGAATGTGATCGAGACATGAAATAACCTTCTGTTCCTACTGCCCTATTCTGCTGTCGGCATCCAAGTCTGAACCGCACGCATTTCTCTGACCTTCATCTGGTTTTGATGGAGATAAACTTTGTGTTAAATAGCAAGGGAAACTAAAATAAGAATAATCCACCACAAACTATCAAAAAGGTAGAGTTCACAGCAAAGTTCATCCTTTTATAATCTGAATGCTTGGATCTAAATCTCTCCTCTCAGCCTTGCTGATCAACAAAAGTATGCCAGAGGATTAATATATTTTTTGATTTCTTTTCCTTATCTGACATAGTAAAACTAAAGATGATATAAAAAAATTGTCAGGCTATTAAGAACTTCAAAGAAAAACTCATCCACTTCGGTGTGCAAATCTAATTAAAGTCCCCTGCAGAACCTGCAGCCTCGAGGGAAGGTGAATGGCTCCTTTACTGATAATGGATTTCTCTACCCAAGCCCACGTTTGACGAACCAACAAGTTCAAAGGACAATGTTAAGAAAACAATAAATTCAACCTTACAATGGGATGGCACAGTTAGCGAAATGCTGTTGCAGTGCCAGCGATCGGGGTTCAAATCCGATGCTGTCTGTAAGGAATTTTTTTATGTTCTCCCTGTGTCTGTACGGGTTTCCTTTGGCTGCTTCGGTTTCCTCCCACTGTTCAAAATGTATTGGGGTTGCACTTCAATTGAGTGTAATGGGGGCAGTACAGGCTCATGGGGCCGAAATGACCTGTTATGCTGCTATATGTCTAAATTTAAATTTAAAGTTTAAAACTATCTTTTTATATTTTACTCCTGTCAGTCAGGTTATGTCATAGACTTCCCAATGAGGGAAAGTTATGGAGTCAGACAGTATGGACCTTCGACCCAACTCGTCCATAGCGACCAAATTGGCATTCTCAACTCGTCCCATTATCCTGAATTTGGATCTAGGCCATTCCTGTCCATATATATCTGTCTAAATGCCTTTTGAACATTAAAATTTCACCCACATCTACAGCTTCCTGGAGCATATTCAAGAACTCATCCATAGACTTGAATGAATATGCAACAGGTTGTCACTGATTTGATCAAGAGCCACACATACTGGGTGCTTCCCGGCCAGAAGCCGTGGATGAATGGGAGGATTCGCAACCAGTTGAGGGTTAAGGCTGGGGATCTAGATCTCTACAAGTCCAGGTATGACTTATGGAGGGCCATCTCTGAAGCAAAGTGGCAATTCCAGGATTAGCTAGAGACAGATACACGCCAGCCATTACAGCCTACAAAGCAAGGGCGAACATTATAGATGGCTGTGATGCTTCACTACCCAATGAGCTGAATACCTTCTATGCCCGCTTTGAGAAGGAGAACCAAATGATGCCTACTAGAATACCTGCAAATGCTGAGGACCCTGTGATATCTGTCTCTGAGGACAACGCCAGAAAATCATTCAAGAGCTGGATGGGTCGGCCGGGATAGATGCTCTTTTCTATAAATAAATTTATTAATCAGATGATCGCTCCGATTAATATAAGGACCATTCAGGTGGGCTGAACACCCGCTTATAAAGCCGCATAATCTCCCCCCCCCCCAAGCAGCTAAGGACATACTAACCTAAATGCGCCAAGACCGCCTTCAAGGTGACGACGCCAATCTCATTCTTAAAAGCCAAATCAATCTACAAACTTAATATACTGTAAATTTTCAAACATATTATCTGGTCATGAAATGTCAGGTAGCGGGACAGGGGGCTATCTGACAGCAACTCCCCACTGACAGCCCTTACCCCGCCGGGGAGAGGAGATTCGCATGGGCCATCGGGGCAGGGGAGTTCTGCGGGGGCCATCGGGGCAGGGGAGTTCTGAAGAGACATCGGGCAGGAGAGGTCTGCGGAGGCCGTTGGGGCAGGGGAGGTGTGCAGGGGCTGTCGGGGCAGGGCGGCCAGTGGGGGACGTCGGGGGCGGCATAGCAATGATGGTCTTCCCTGCCTATAATCCCCCACACAGCTGGAACACTAGTAGGAAATACAGAGCGGTTCCACCTGCTTGGGGGATTATGGGTAGGGAAGACTGCTATTGCTATCCTGCATATTTATGATGGGGGGCGCTGCGGCACTAGTCTGGAGGGCAATACGAGGCGAATAGGCCCTTTCAGGTGGACCAGGTAATGCTGAAGCAGCCTGTTAGGGCTCCCACCTGAAAGGTGAATTCGCAGTTTAAACTCCTCTCCTGCTGCCGACTTCAAGGAGGAGGGTCCACCTGAAAGGGCCTTTGAGATAGTCTCATGGAATGTTAAACCTTTCAATGTGCCGATTAAGAGGTTATAGCACATCTTAGATAGTTAAGAACAGATTTTGTTTTCAAAAAACTCATATAAGGAATTCTGAATTTAGATGAAAAGGACAATATTTTTATTCATGTTCAGATGCCAAAATAAGAGGAGTTTCAATGTTAATAAATCAAAATATCTCATTTGTTCTTCATAACAGTATTTTAGATAAACAAAAGCATATTATTATTTTAAAAGGCAAACAATATAACAAACTAGTAGTTGTGTCTAATGTCTAATGTTCAGCTTTTTTAAGAAATATTTTTTTCAAAATTACCAGCTTTAAATTAATATTCATTGATTTCAGGAGGGGACTTTAACTGTTGTTTGGATATGATTTTAGATTGTTTCTCTTCTAGAATTGTGTCCCTTTCAAAATCTCCTGGTATTATTGTGGTGGTACACTACTGGCCTACTGCAGGGGGAAACCACTGTACCTGCAGAAGAGCATAGGGGAGAAGACAACACCTGGCCAGCTGTCAATCAGCTGACCTGAATAGACCAAGCCCCACCCAGTCGGGTGTCAATCACCCTCCGGGATATAAGCCTGAGCCGGCCCTTCGAAGACACTCTCGGAGTTTACAGCAGCTCTCCACACAGCTGGCTCTGTGGAAGTTTACGTCGAATAAAGCCTGTTGTACAGTCTTTTGGTTTTGTGTGTTTGCTTCTGACCGACCGCGTACCGCAATTATATATTCCTTTTAATCCATTTTTGGTATTACAGATGATTGGCGCTTTTAAACCCCTACTTGTCGAGAATATTCCTTTTTATCTAACGTCCATTGTTCTTATATGAGGATTCATTACTGTTTAATTGATAATTAATTAATCTCCCTGATTAAATCATGTGAGTATCAAGGAATAGTAATTTCCAATAATGCCCTAATAATGTTGTCTTTGAATTTATAAGGTAATTCCCTTATTAAAAAAACTAGAGATTTCATTTAGATCCAGGGCTTCTAAAAAATTTTCAGACCATTGAGGATTTTGGAAAATCTGATTTTGGATAATCGGAGTTGTACTGTAGTATTGGAAACATTAGCTGTTGCTGCCCAGTGATGTAGAAAAACTAATGGCCTAATTAGAGGAGAAATTGAACATAAAGTATCACTTTATGCGAATGATATATTGCTTTTTATTTCTGTACCGAGCATATTAATTTTGTTTGATTGATTCAATTAGTTCTCGGGTTACAAATTAAATTTACACAAGAATTAACTTTTACCCTAAAAGGTGTTTCTGCAGGTTATTCTAATTTTCTGTTTAAAATAGTGAAAGAACACTTCCAATATTTAGGAATTACCATTACAAAAAGTTTTAAAAACTTCTTGAAAGAGAATTTCAATAAGATTCAACTATCATTGTTAGGTCAGTCACAATTATGGGAAGTATTAATTTGATTAAAACAAATATTTTACCTAAATGTTTGTATTTTTTTCAAGCGATACCAATTTTCATTCCCAAATCCTTTATCAGCTTGCTGGATTCAGTTATAGGGTAGGCGAGAAAAACTCTATGTAATTAAAGCCCACGTATAAAAGATCACATTAAATGGAGGATTATCGCTTCCAGATTTTAAATTGTATTATTGGGTGATTAACATATGTATAATTATATTATTACATTTGGAGAAGTCAGTGATTTTCCCCTCTTGGGTAGAAATAAAATTGCATTCTCCAAAACAAAATGGCAATTTCAGGACCTTTTTATAACCATTTCCTTTTGCAAATTAACACATAGGAAATTCTTCAGAAATAATGGTTTTTCACTGGCTAGTCCAATTATAGATAACCATATTTTTCAACTGTCTTTACCTTTGGATGCAGGTTTTAAGGAATGATATAGAATAGGTATTCAAGGTTTTAATGATCTCTTTATTCGACATAATTTTGCCTCTTTCAAACAATTAGCAGCTAAATGTAATCTTTCCAATAGATACTTTTTTAGTTATTTACAAATTAGACATTTTGTTCAGTCTGAACTTTCAGATTTTCCACGAATTTCCAACAATAATATTCTCTGTCTGTTTTGTTTTAAATTTATGGTTTTATTAATGTCATTTATTTATAATATATTGGATTTAAATTCAGCTCCCATGGTAGGGATTAAGAGCAATTGGGACCGAGATTTGAACTTAACATTTGCAGGTGAAGATTGGTATTCAACTCTCAGCTTGATGAATGATTCCTCATTTTATGCAAAATGCTATTTACCATAATTTAAGGTGGTACACGGAACTCATGTGTTCAAACTTAAATTATCTAATTTTTGTGCAGATATTGTGTGAGAAATGTAAAATTTTTGAAGCTTCACTGATCTAGGTGTTTTGGGAGTGCCCAAATTTAGAGAGATTCTGGAAAGATATTTTCCAAACTTTATTAATGATTCTTAAAATTAGTTTAGAACCTTACCCTTTAATTGCTTTGTTTGTTTTTTCTTGTGATTCAGATAAACTGATATCAGAGCCTCAGGAAAATGTTTTAGCTTTTACCACATTGATAGCCAGATGAGCAATTTTATTGAAATGTAAAGCTGGCTCTTCACCTACCCATACACAGTGATTATATGATGTAATATCTGATTTAACTTCAGAGAAAATTAGATATAATTTTAAAGATAGAAAATTTCAATTTATGAATGTGTGGGGCCCAATGTTCGCATTTTTTTATAATCGGAAAAATTAACAATTATTGCGTGTCCCGGTCATTCATTGCCTGTTCTCTGGGGGTTGGCCAGTGGTTTCACATTGTTGATTTTCCCTCTATTAATTCATAAAGTAACCTTGATAAGAGGATATAACCATATAACCATATAACAACTTACAGCACAGAACAGGCCAGTTTGGCCCTACTAGTCCATGCCGTAGCAAATCCCCACCCTCCTAGTCCCACTGACCAGCACCCGGTCCATACCCCTCAATCCCCTCCTATCCATGTAACGATCCAGTCTTTCCTTAAATGTAACCAATGATCCCGCCTCGACCACGTCTGCCGGAAGCTCATTCCACATCCCCACCACCCTCTGCGTAAAGAAATTTCCCCTCATGTTCCCCTTATAATTTTCCCACTTCAATCTTAAACCATGTCCTCTAGTTTGAATCTCCCCCTTTCTTAATTGAAAAAGCCTATCCACATTTACTCTGTCTGTCCCTTTTAAAATCTTAAACACCTCTATCAAGTCCCCTCTCAATCTTCTATGCTCCAGAGAAAAAAGCCCCAGTCTGCACAACCTTTCCCTGTAACTCAGGCCCTGAAATCCTGTCAACATTCTCATGAACCTTCTCTGCACTCTCTCTATTTTGTTTATGGGGTAATATTAGCTTTAGTTTGTAGATTATTTTTCCTTTATTTTATGCATTATTTCATTAAATGGGTTTAACATGGTTGCATGTATTAATTCAATTAAATGTCTTTGAGGTATTACAAGCAATTATTGATGTAATTTTATCTACTTTTTCTCCATTGATTTTTCTGTGCTTGCTTACTTGTATACAAAAGAATTATTATGTTATTGTCAATTTTGTATTTATGCTTACATGTGAAACAATAAAAATACTTTGAAAAGAAAAGAAAAGAGGGTGAACCCTCACAAGGCATCAGGCCCTGACGGCATACATGGCAGGGGACTGAAAATCTGCGTCAACCAACTAGCCAGAGTGTTTACGGGCATTTTCAGCCTCTCACTGTGGCAATCAAAAATTACCACCTGCTTCAAAAGGGTATCAATCATCCTGGTGCCCAAGAAGAGTAGTGTGAGTTGTCTCAATGACCAGCGCCAAGTAGCACGAACTTCTACTGAGATGAAATGCTTTGAGAGGCTGGTCATGGCCAGAATTAACATATACCTTAGAAAAGTTCTGGACCCACTGCAATTCGCCTATTGCCACAATCGCTCCACAGTAGATGCAATATCACTTACTCTCCACTCAGCTCTGCATCACCTTGAAAACAGCAACTCATACATACAGCTCTTCATCAACTACAGTTTAGCCTTCAACACCATTATTCCCTCAGTGCTGATCAAAAAGCTACAAACTCTGGGCCCCCTCTGCAACTGGATCCTTGTCTCCTTCATTGGAAGACCACAGTCAGTATGAATTTGAAACAATGTCTCCTCCTCACTGACGATCAACACAGGCAAACCTTAAGGATGCATGCTTAGACCACTGCTCTATTTGTTCCAGATCCATGACTGTGTGGCCAGGAACAATTCTAATGCTATCTGAAAAATTGTTGATGACACCACAGTTGTCGGCAGAACCACAAACACCAATGAAGAAGCATACAGGAGGGAGATAGATCAGCTCGTTGAGTGTTGTCATGCCAACAATATTTTGCTCAACATTAGCAAAACCAAGATGATTGTGGACTTCAGGAGGAAGTCAAAGGAACATGACCCAGTCCTTATCGAAGGCTCCATAGTGGAGAGGGTCAAGAACTTCAAATTTTTGGGGGTTAACATCTCTGAAGATCTGTCCTGAAGCCTCCATATTGATGTAACCATGAAGAAAGCTCACCAGCGGCTATGCATTGTGAGGTGCTTGAGGAGATTTGGTATGTCCTCATACCGAATCTACAGAAATTTTCTTGGAAACTTCTACAGGTGAATCGTGGAGAGTATTCTGGATGGTTGCATCACTGTCTGCTATTGAGGTGCCAACCCTCAAGACAAGGAAAAATACTCCAGAGGGTTGTTTACTCAACCTGTGACATCACAAGCACCAGCCTTCACTCCATTGAGAATATCTACATGAGACAGTGTCTTAAGAAAGCAGCCTCTATCCTCAAGGACCCCCACCACCCAAGCCAGGCCCTCTTCATTCTGCAACCATTGGGGAAAAGGTACAGGAACCTAAAAACAAGTACTCAGCGGCATACAGTCAGCCTCTTCCTGAATAATCAATGAACCAAAGAAATTGCCTTATTTTTTGTACACTTTAACCTTAATAATAAACTATTACAGGACCACCCAAAGGTATTCTATTAAATTTTATTTGTACTAAAGGCGACTCTGAATGTTTGTCTTGGCACATTGGTGTAATTCAATTTATCCCATTGTCACTTACCTGTGCACCTGTGTGATGGCAGCAAGTAAGAATTTCAGTGCTTCTGTACATTGTATTTCTGCATATGACATTAATTTCCCATAAACATACTTAAACCTCTCTCTACTTCATCATCTCCTGTTGCCTTGAAAGGGCAGCCAACAAATAACTAAAGGATAAGTCAAGCCAAGTCAAGCTGATCGTCATCTCATTGCACAAGTACAACCTGATGAAACAGCATTCTCCAGTCCTCAGTGAAAAGTATGCAGACACACAACCAGACATACAATACAAATGCAGGACAAGTATTCATATATGTACAAATAAATAAATTTTGTTTAACCATATAACAATTGCAATACAGAAACAAGCCTTCTTGGCCCCTCTAGTCCCGTATCGATCTAAGAGATCTCCTCTAATCCCACCTACCTGCATTTTGCCGATAACTCTCCAATCCCCTCTCATCCATATACCTATCCAACCTTTCCTTAAATGACAAAATTGACTTTGCTGCGACCACCTCTTCCGGAAGGTTATTCCACTTAGCCACCACTCTCTGAGTGCAGAAGTTCCCCTCATCTTCTAAACTTTTGCCCCCTAACTCTTATCTCGTGACCACTTGTTTGAATCTCATCTACCCTCAAGGGAAAGAGTCTATCCACATCTACGCTATCTATCCCTCTCATAATTTGAAATACCTCTATTAAATCCCCTCTCATTCTATATTGTCTAAGAACCGCTGTAATATGTTCCCTGACAAGCAATGCTACACTACCCTCTCTTGCCCCTCCAATTCTATCACACCTAAAGCAGCGAAATCCAGGAATATTTTGCTGCCAATCACAACCTTCCTGCAACCCTCCTGAATAGGAGAGTCTCAGATGGTTCACGTGAGAAGTTCATTTCTTCATTCAGCATTCTCACTGCCCGTGGGAAGAAGCTATTTCTCAGCCTGTTGGGGTTGGCTCTGATACTCCTGCATCTCTTTCCTGATGGGAGTAGGGTGGAAGCAGTCCTCAGTGATTTTGCATGCCCATCTCACCCCAGCCACGTTCTCTTCTCTCTCCTCCCATCTGGAGAAGTTTCAAGAGAAATTGCAGGTTCTAAAGATAGTTTCTTCCATGCAGCCATTAGGCTCCTGATTGAGTCCTCACAATGGGGATCTCATGCTGCCTTTACTTTATACTATCTGCCCTGTATACTGCAACCTTACACAATGTAATCTGATTTTGTTCATCTACTTTGCTCTGCTCCAAACATGTTAGAGCTGCCTTGCTGGGATGCTCGGAAAAAAAATGACCAGGTTTAACATGACAATAAACTTCAGATTTTAGATTTATTGTCAGAGTACATACATGACATCACATGAGATAATGCTTTCCTTGGATTCACTCTTCTGAAGATAGAAATCACGGCACATCATCCTCAGATACAGATAGATGGGGTCATCAGGAGACATGGGGGTATGGAGGGGTTGTTCTTCACTGTTACTGCTGACAAATCAGACATAGAAGGCATTAAATTCTTCTGGGAGTGAAGCTTTGCCATCTACTACTTCAGCAGATTTGATTTTGTAGCAGGGAATGGCATTTAGGCCCTGCCACAGCTGTTAGGTGTCCATAGAACCATGAAGCACTGCAGCACAGAAAGGTGACCTTCTAGTCTGTGCCGAAACATCATACCACTAGTCCCACTGACCTGTACCCATTCCATAACCCTGCAGACCTGTCCCATCCATGTATATGTCCAATTTATATTTAAAACTTAAGAGTGAGCCGGCATTTACCATGTCAGATGGCAGCTCATTCCACACTCCCACCACTCTCTGAGTGAAAAAGATCCCTAATGTTCCCCCTAAACATTTTTCCTTTCACCCTAATCCCATATCTTCTTGTATTTATCTTTTCAAAGTGGAAAGAGCCTAATTACATTTACTCTGTCGATACCCATCATAATTTTGTAAACCTCTATCAAATCTCCCTCATTCTTCTATGCTCCAAAAAATAAAGTCCTAACCTGTTTATTTTTTTCCCTGTAACTCAACTCTTGAAGACTCAGCAACATCCAAGTAAATCTTCTCTGCTTTCAATCTTACTGATATTCTTCCTGCAGTTTGGTGACCAGAACTGCACACAATACTCCAAATTTGACCTCACCGATGTCTCACCATACCATCCCAACTCCTGTGATCAATACTTTGTTTTATGAAGACCAAGGTGCCAACACTTTTCTTCACAACCTTGTTGACTTGTGACACCACTTCCAGTGAATTATGCATCTGTATTCCCAGATCTCCTTGTTCCACCACACTCCTCATCCCCCTACCATTTACTGTGTGCATGTCTTACTTGGTTTGTCCTTCCAAAATGCAGCACCTCACACTTGCCTGCATTAAATTCCTTCTGCCATTTTTCCAATTGGTCCAGATGCCTTTACAAGCTTTGAAAGCCTTCCTCGCGGTCCACAATGCCTCCAATCTTAGTATCTTCAACAAACATGCTGATCCAATTTACTGCACTATAATCCAGGTCATTGATATAGACAACAAACAACAATGCTCCCAGCACCGATCCCTAAGGCATACCTCTAATCCCAGGCCTCCAGTCTGTGAAGTAATCATCCATTATCACTCTCTGTCTTCACCCATTCAGCCAATTTTGAGTCCAGTTTACAACCTCTCCATGGATACATAGTGTCTGAACCTTCTGAATTAGTCTCCCATTTGGGACTTTGTCAAAGGCCTTACTAAAGTCCATAGAGACAATAACCACAGTCTCTCCTTCATCTACTTTCATGGAAACCTCCTCAAAATACTCTATAACATTCATTAAACATGCCCTAGCATGCACAAAACCATGCTGACAATTCTTAGTCAGCCCTTGGCTGTTCAAATACTTGTATACCTGATCTCTCAGAACACCCTCCAATAATTTACCTACTACTGATGTCAGGCCTGTAATTTCCTGGTTTACTTTTAGAAACAACATGAGCTACCCTCCAATCCTCTGGGTCCTCACCCATGGCTAAAGAGGTTTTAAATATTTCTGCCAGGTCCCCTCCAATTTCTATACTAGTCTTTCTCAAGGACCAAGGGAATGTCCCTTGCTGTTTCCATTTTCATCTCGAATCTCCACTGCCCGGAAGATCGAGTTTCACAGGTCATACTTGCTCCTTCTGCATTGATCTGGATCTCCGGACTTACCCAGACTTGAACTTGTTGGCATGGAGTCAATAGGCTGAGTATGATATGGTCTCCTTCAATATCAGGTGAAAATAAAATTTGGCCTGCAGCACTGAAACTTCCAATGTGGTTCACATGCACTGGAGTGATTTTTCCAATGCCACGTTATCCAAGGAATGTTACCCTTAGCATCACAACTATTCTTGTCACCATGCATTAAGATTCAGTAAGTAATTGCCTGTATTTTCAATGCTTAACTGCCCAGGAATTAATCAGATCTGTCTCGCTCCCAAATTTTCACAATGGTTTTTTCTAACCAGCTCACGTTGTTGATCTTTAAGCAGTATATCAGTAATTTTAACCTGTCATCATTTTCATCAAGACAGCGGAAGAAGCAAAATGCTGATCAGATAAAGATGCAGCAGTAGCTGATACAGTGATCACGGATGCAGTTTTCTCCAATTGCAAGGTTGGCATTTTGCACCCTGTCATTAACTGAGGAGTAGGTTCGTCTGCTGTAGAATCATTACTGAACCAAGCCATGAAAGACCCCAACAATGAAGACGCTGTTTACATCCGGTACCGCACGGATGGCAGTCTCTTCAATCTGAGGCGCCTGCAAGCTCACACCAAGACACAAGAGAAACTTGTCCGTGAACTACTCTTTGCAGACGATGCCGCTTTAGTTGCCCATTCAGAGCCAGCTCTTCAGCGCTTGACGTCCTGCTTTGCGGAAACTGCCAAAATGTTTGGCCTGGAAGTCAGCCTGAAGAAAACTGAGGTCCTCCATCAGCCAGCTCCCCACCATGACTACCAGCCCCCCCACATCTCCATCGGGCACACAAAACTCAAAACGGTCAACCAGTTTACCTATCTCGGCTGCACCATTTCATCAGATGCAAGGATCGACAATGAGATAGACAACAGACTCGCCAAGGCAAATAGCGCCTTTGGAAGACTACACAAAAGAGTCTGGAAAAACAACCAACTGAAAAACCTCACAAAGATAAGCGTATACAGAACCGTTGTCATACCCACACTCCTGTTCGGCTCCGAATCATGGGTCCTCTACCGGCATCACCTACGGCTCCTAGAACGCTTCCACCAGTGTTGTCTCCGCTCCATCCTCAACATCCATTGGAGCGCTTTCATCCCTAACGTCGAAGTACTCGAGATGGCAGAGGTCGACAGCATCGAGTCCACGCTGCTGAAGATCCAGCTGCGCTGGATGGGTGACGTCTCCAGAATGGAGGACCATCGCCTTCCCAAGATCGTGTTATATGGCGAGCTCTCCACTGGCCACCGTGACAGAGGTGCACCAAAGAAAAGGTACAAGGACTGCCTAAAGAAATCTCTTGGTGCCTGCCACATTGACCACCGCCAGTGGGCTGATAACGCCTCAAACCGTGCATCTTGGCGCCTCACAGTTTGGCGGGCAGCAACCTCCTTTGATGAAGACCGCAGAGCCCACCTCACTGACAAAAGGCAAAGGAGGAAAAACCCAACACCCAACCCCAACCAACCAATTTTCCCCTGCAGCCGCTGCAACCGTGTCTGCCTGTCCCGCATCGGACTTGTCAGCCACAAACGAGCCTGCAGCTGACGTGGACTTTTTACCCCCTCCATAAATCTTCGTCCGCGAAGCCAAGCCAAAGAAAGAAGAAGGTTCGTCTGCTGTAGAATCATTACACCAAAATGTACTCACAAGTTATGGGCAACTCCGGCAAGGCTGGCGCTCAATACCCCAAGCATTCGATAGTGGAGTAGGAGGAACCGGCTAGCATTGTCAGAACAGTGGAGGATGTGGATGTGGAGGGGTTTCAGGTCGCTGAGGATGGAGAAATAACAGGTGAAATATTATGTGGATGAATGCATCCACATACATTTTATTTTTTACACATATTAAAAGGTAACAGGATCTTCGGCTTATGAGCCCGTGCCGCCCAATTGCACTCAAATGACCTACAACCCCTGTTACATTTTGAATGGTGAGAGGAAACTGGAGCCCCCAGGGAAAACCCTTGCAGACATGGGGAGAACACACCAACTCCTTAGAGAGAGCGCAGGATTCGAACCCTGGTCCCAACTGCTGCTGCCATAACAGTGTTGCACTGACCGGCACGTTAACTATGTGAAGATAGTAGAAAAGCTGAATATGATGAGAGATGAGATAAAAAAAGCAGACTGATGAATAATTCAACAGGTCAGCAAACATCTGTGGTAGAGTCAAAGACTTGTTCAGAACAGAAACATGCTCTTCAGCCCATCTGATTCGTGTCAACCTTATTGCCCATCTACCAATCCCATTTGTCCGCAGTGGGATCATACCCTTCTGTGCCTTGTCAAAGTTAGTGTCAGTCTAAATATCTCTTAAATGGAGTACAGTACATTTCCCTTATCCGAAAAGCTTGGGACCGACATTTTTTAATTAATTGGATTTTTCGGATGACAGAATAATGGGCTTTAAACAGCCCAGTAGCATCATCAGAATATTTGTACACCTCCACACCGCTGCCTCCAATTCTGAGCACTGAGGTCCCCACTCCTGCCTGGGAATCTGAGGTCCCCTCTCTTGATCAGGAGCCCAAGGTCTCCGCTTCTACCTGGAAGCCCAAGGTACCCTGCACGGGAGCCTGAGGTCCCCATTCCTGCATGGGACCCTAAGGTCCTCTCTCCTGACCAGGGGCCCAAGATCCTGACTCCTGCCTGGGAGCCTAAAGTCCCCACTCCTACCTGGGAACCCAAGGTCCCCATTCCTGCAAGGTGGCCTGAGGTCTTGACTCCTGCCTGGGAGTTTGAGGTCCCCACTCTTGCCTGGGAACCCAAGGTCCCCATTCCTGCATGGTAGCCCGAGGTCTTCATTCTTGAATGGGAGCCTGAGGTCCCCATTCTTGCCTGGAGGCCACTCTCCTTGATGATGCCCAGCCAGCAGAAAACCGAGTACAGTGGAGGGTAAAGAAGAAATGAATGGAGAGAGGGGAGGGAGTTACATGAAACAAGGATAATTGGCATTCTCATTTCAACTAATTTCTCCTTATGTGCTGCATGATCTGCTGACTTCCTCCAGTCACTCACTGATGGCTCGAGATTCCAGCCTGCTTCTCTGAGCCAACATCTATCCATTCAGCATCTGGCTTCCCGGCTGATTCTGAGCTCTGTTGTTACAAAACTAGCAGCAATAGAACAACAGAGCCTCACACGGGCAAGTTGGTGATAAATTGTTTTCAAGCTGGAAAGCTTGTGGAAAACCCCATTTGGAAGATGGGTTGTGAGTGCTTAGTTCAGCCTAGTCAAAGCCCTTGTGGTTCATGCAAGAGGAGAGGACTGGCTGTCTAATGTTTCACTTGGAATAAGGGAAACAAAAAGGAACTCTGTGGGGACCTGAAAGAAAGAGGTTATCATCTGGAGAACCCTGAGGGGGCAAGTTTCGTCAGCAAGACACTGAAGTGGCTAGTGGAAGTAAATCAGTTGTGGGTGACCTGGAACAACAAATTTCTCTCTGAAAACTGACAAGAACCTTCCTGAGCTGCAGCCATTTAACTTTCAAACACCAAAGCCTGGTGAAATATATAAATGTTAAATTTTGTGCACAGTATGCCTGCAACCAGTGAACTTAGAGCAGTGAGAAGTGAGATTGGACTGTGAACCAAAGAATATTTCTGAATTTACACGCACATTACAAACACGTGCACTTAGAATTAGAAGGGGGTTAAGTTAGGTTAATTAAGTCAATAGTGATAAGTTAAAGTGTGATTCTGTTTTTATGTTTAAAGATAATTAAGGGTAACTTTTTAAGTAACCATTTATCTTGGTGAATATCTATTGCTGCTTGGTTTTGGGGTCCTCTGGGCTCATAACAGCAGCAACCTGGGTTTGGGTTCCACACTGTCTATAAGGAGTTTGAACGTTCTCCCTGTGTCTTATGAGGCTTTCCTCTGGGTGCTCCAGTTTCCTCCCACCTTCCAAAAATGTATGGGCTCTGTAGGTTAATTGGGTGTGATTGGTTGGCACAGGCTTGTGGGCCAGAAAGGCCTGTTACCTTGTTGTATGCCTATTTTTAGAAAAAAACAAAACAACCCATTTATCCAAATTCTCCTTATAGATCATACCCACAAATTTCAACAACATCCTTGTAAATCTATTCTGTACCCTTTCCAAAGACTTTGCATCCTTCTTGCAATGTTGAAACTCAAATTACAATAATAACCAAGGTTTATTATTGCTGCAACATGATTTATTGACTTTTATACTCAATGCCCCAGCCAACGTAGGCAAGGTATATTAGACACCTTCATTACTTTCAATGAGTTATGACTAGATGCTGACATCCTGAGATGAATACCAACACTACTGCCATTAACTCTATACTTTTCCCTTACATTTGACCTCCCAACGTGTAATACCTTGTACTTGTCTGGATTAAAGTCCATCTGCCTTTTCTTTACCCATCTCAGTAATTGATCTATATCCTTTGATGTCCCTCTATGCTATCCACAGCTCTTCCAGTCTTTGTGACATTTTGCTAACTTACCTACCCACTTACTCTTTCATCGAAGTCATTTATATATATCTCTCACAACACCTCCCTGAGGAACACCAACTGACCTTGGGCATCCAACTAGGGTAACACTGCCCCACCACCACCCTTTGTCTCCCATGGGCCATCAAAATCTCAATCCAACTATTAATTCACCATGGATCCCATGTATCGCTCCCTTCTGAATCTGCCCTCATCAACCAGCTTTGTTACCTCCTCAAAAATCTCAGTCAACTTTGTAAGTGGCCTGCTTCCGGTTTGCTGTTGTGCTGTAGTGGTTTCTGATGAAACATCACTGGCTGAGGTCACTTTGTGGTGGAAAATGGTGCAAGTCTTTCATTACCCAAAAGGCTGATGTTGAAGTTTGAAAGTCTGAAGATCTGGGTAATGTTGAGTCAACTCCACAAGACATAACCCTGTTCTGCACAAAGCCTCCCTGACTGTCCTTAAGGTGACCGTGCCTTTACAAATGTGCATAAATCCCATCCTAAATTGCCCTCTCCGATTAACTTCCCTACTTCTGATATGAAGGCCTATTTCCTGGATTATCCTTGTTTTCCTCTTGAACGAAGGAACAACGTTGGCTTCTCTCCAATCTTCTGGGACATCGCCAGTTACCTAAAGTTCTCTTCCTTCTCTTAATCATCCTTCTTCCTCACTAGAATATTCTGATTCTGCAACCCAATTAGCAATTCCTCAGATACAAGTCAAGTTATTATCATCTCATTACACAAGTACAACTCGACGAAACAGCATTTTCCGGTTCTCGGTGATAAACCTGCAGACACTCAACCAGCAATAACATTAATAGGGAGACTGAATTTAGTAGTAGAGAAGGCATGTTGCAATTTTACAAATCTCTGGTGAGACCACACTTGGAGTATTATGTTCAATTCTGGTCACATCATTATAGGAAGGATGTTGAAGCTATGGAGAGGGTGCAGAGTAGATTTACCAGGATGTTGCTTGACGTGGAAGCAATGGAGAGGGTGCAAAGGAGATTCACCTGGATGTTTTCTGGATTGAGGCAAGGTTAGCAGAGCTGGGACTTTTCTCTTTGGAGCATAGAAGGATGAGAGGAGACTTGATAGAGATCTACAAGATGATGAAAGGCATAGATAGGGTGGACAGCCAGCACCTGTTTCCCAGGCCAGGATCAGCAAACACCAGGGACGTATGTACAAAGTGAAGGGAGGGAAGTTCAGGGGAGACATCAGGGGCAATTTATTTGTACACAGAGAGTTGTGGGTGCCTGGAATGCCTTGCCAGGGATGGTGGTGGAGGCTAAAACATTTGGGGGCATTTGCAAGTCTCTGAGGTAAACACATAGATGAAAGAAAAATAGAGGGCAATGGGGTAGGGAAGGTTTGGTACTTTTTTTAAGGAAGGAATATAGGGGTCAGCCCAACATTGAGGGCCGAAGGGCCTGTACTGTGCTGGATTGTTCTATGTTCTGTGAACACACATACAGACAGATGATACATAGATAGGACAGTATTCATATATGCAAGTAAATGAATAAATATTGCTTTGTGAATATGAGATTCTCATATGGTTAGTGCAAGCAGTTCCTTTGGTCATTCAGCATTCTTACTGCCCGTGGGATGATGCTGTTCCTCAGCCTGGTGGTGCTGGCTCTGATATCCCTGTATCTCTTCCCTGACAGGAGCAGCTGAAAGATGTTGTGCGCAGGGAGAAGTGGACCTCAATGATTTTGCATGCCCTCTTCAGGCACCAATCCCAGTAGATCACTTCGGTTGAGGGGAGAGCGACTCATGTGATCCCCTCTGCCACTCTTATGGTCCTGTGGATTGACCTCTGATCCATTTCTCTGAAGCAATGGAACCACACTGTGATGCAGCCTTCAGAAGATTAGCAAGATGGTGGCTGATAGCCTTGCCCACTTCAGTCTTCACCGGAAGTGCAGGCGCTGTTGAGCCTCCCTGGCAAGTGTCCACAATAGGTCACTAGTTAAGTGAACTCCAAGGAATGTGGTGCACTCCACTCTCTCCATGACAGAATTATTGACCTGTGCAGCAATTATGTTTATAAACATAGAGAATACAGAACATAGAACTCTACAGCAAAGAACATTGTCTCAAGGGTCTTGAATTCAATAACGCGGTTAATGTAGACCAACACATTATATACACTGTTTTAAAAACACTATCAACCTGTACAGCAGCTTTGAGTGACCAGTTGACAAAGACCCCAAATATTTCAGTTCGTTCACACTGCTCAGAGGCCTCCTGCCTTCAAATTTGACCGAGCAAAATGAACCACTTTACACTTTTCTGGGTTAAACTCCATCTGCCACTTCTCGGCCCAGTTCGGCATCCTATCAATGTCCTTCTGTAAACTTTGGCAACTCTCCAGATGATCCACCAGCTTACACACACTTCCACTTCCTCAGCCAGGTCATTTATGAAAATTACGAACAAGAGGGGTCCCAGGTCAGATCCCTGCAGAACACTGATCTCCATGCAGAATATGAATCGCCTACAACCACCCTCTGCCTTCTCTTGGCAAGCCAATTCTATATCCACATAACAAGGCTTCCTCAGATTTCATGCCTGTTTACTTTCTGAATGAGCCTTACATGGGAAACCTCATCAAATGCCCAAAATACCGTACTGAAATCCATATAAACTGCATCCACCACTCTACCTTTTTTTTTGCTTTTTAATAACTCTACCTTCATCGATGTGCTTTGTTACATCCTTCAAGAATTCAATCAGGCTCATGAAATATGATCTTCCCCTGGAAAGCTGTGCTGACTATTGTGACAGAGTATTCAGATATGTTTTTGGCAGATAAATTGGAGCAAGGTTTGTTAGTGTAGGACACATACAAACACTTTAAAACAGATCTCATTTAAAATACTGGAGCTCTGCTAATGCTGGACAAGTCAGGGCCTCAGAGCCTTTGCAAGAGGCTTCACTAATTGATTGTTGATTCCAAAAAGGCAACAGCTGAAAGAGCTTGTCGGAGCCGCATTTTGTCTGGAGGGGAACTTGCTGTTTGAAGAGGATCATGTGGTTTTGCAAGCAGAGAGAGCCAACGAAGCTTTTTATTTTCTCTGAAAGAGAGAGAGAGAGAGAGAAAGGGAGACACATAGACCATTACTACAGTGTTACAAGCAGCATCAGCAGCTGGGACTGGAACAGGACAAGCTGACAAGCTTGTGGAAAACCCCATTTGGAAGATGGCATGTGAATTCTTAGTTCAGCCTAATCAAAGCCCTTGTGGTTCATAGAAGAGGAGAGGACTGGCTGTCACAGTGAAACAAGAAGGAACACTGTGGGGACCTGAAAGAAAGAGGTTGACATCTGGAGAACCCTGACGGGGCAAGTTTCATCAACAAGACACTGAAGTGGCTGGGTGTCCATCATGCAATAAATCTCTCTCTAAAATCCGACAAGAACCTTTCTGAGCAGTATTCATTTACCTTTCAAGCACCAAAGCCTGGCGAACTTTATAAATGTTTAATTCTGTGAAAACCAGTGAATTTGGAGGAATGAGAAGTGAGATTGGACTGTGAATCAAATAACTTTTCTGAACTTACACACACATTACATACACATGTGCTTAGAATTAGAAGGAGGTTAAGTTAGGTTAGTTAAATTAAATAAGTTAAATTGTGATTCTATTTTCATGTTTAAAGATAATTAACAGCAACTTTTGTTTATGTAACCATTTGTCTTGATGAATATCTATTACGGCTGGGTTTTGGGGTCCTCTGGGCTCATAACACTATCCATAATCTGATTATGCCTCTCTAAATGCTTGTAAATCCTGTCTCAGGATCTGATCCAACACCCTGCCACCACTGAAGTAAGACTCCAGGGTCTATATTTTCCTGGGTTGTCTCTTCTTCTTTTATTGTAGGTGGAACAACATTTGCAACCCTCCAATCCTGCAGAACTTCTCCTGTTCCTAGTGACAATACAAAGATGATCGACAGTATCTACTCACTCTCTTCAATCGCTTCCACAGTAGCCTTGGTTAAACCTCGACGGGTTCTGTCAACTTATCTATATGCTTTTCAGAAGCTTCAATACATCCTCTTACTTAATGTCAACATGCTCAAGCGTTTCAGTCCACCCCAAGTCATCCTCACAAATGCAAAGTCCTTTACTCTGGTGAATGCTGAAGTGAAGTATTTGCCACCCCTCCAACTCCATGTACGCGCTTCCACTATCACACCAAAGGGTCCAATCCTCACACGACTCCTTCTCTTGTTCTACACATACTTGTAGAACACCTTGGAGTTTTCCTTTATCCTACTCACCAGGGAATTTTCATGGCCCCTTGTAGCTCTCCTCAGTACTTTCTTAAACTCTTTACTGGCATTTCTTGTAAGTCTCTATTTCATATTTTCACCCGAAACTCAAATTCACTTGGTCCATCTCTGGCAACACTCTCCCCTTCCTTGATCTCTCTCTGTCTCCATGTCAGGAGGCAAACTTTTGGCAGACATTTTGTACAAACCCACCACCTCCCAATGCTAACATGACTACAACTCTTCACACTCTGTACCCGGTAAGGATTTCATTCCTTTCTCTCAATTACTCTGTCTCTATCATATCTTCTCCCAGGATGAGGTCTTCCATGGCATATTGTCAGAGATATCCTCATTCTTCAAAAAACATGGCTTCCCCTCTACCAACATCAACTAAACCCTCACCTGATTACCCTCCATTATCCTCGTATCTGCTATGGGCCCCCTCCACTCCCATGTGTAACAAGAACAGGATTCCCCATGTCCTCTCCTTGCCACCCCACCAGCCTCCGCATCCAACATATTAGCCTCTGCCTTTTCCGTCACCTCCATTGCGATTCCATCACTAGACACGTTTCCCTCTCCTTGATCTTCTGCAGGGTCTGCTCCCTTCATCCAATCCTCTCACACCCACTCACTCCCTTCCCACCAATCACCCCATTTGCACCTCCCCCTGAGACCGCAGGGGATGCTACACCTGCCCCCACACCTCCTCCCTCACTACTATTCGTGGCCCCAAACAGACCTTCCAAGTGAAGCACTTGTGAATTTCAGGGGTCATCTACTGCAGCCAGTGCTCCAATTGTAGTCTCCTTTGCAATGGAGAGGCAGAACGCAGACAGAGAGATCACTTCGTTGAGCACTCAGTCTGCCGCAATAGCAGGGATTTCCCAGTTACAACCCATTTCAGTTCCCCACCCCATTTCCTTGCTGACATGCCTGTCAATGGACTCACGCACTGCCACCCACAAATTGGAGGATTGGGCACTCTCCAACCAGATGGCAATTAACATCGATATCTCCAGTATCTGTGAGTAATCCCCACCCCTTCTATACTTATTTCTCCTTTCCTCCACCTATGATGCTCTCTCTCTCTCTCTCTCTCTCTCTCTCTCTCTCTCTCTCTCTCTCTCTCTCTCTCTCTCTCTCTCTCTCTCTCTCTCAACTTTTTCCTCTTTTCTTTCATGTGAAAGTGTGGAAGAACAGAGCAACCTTGGGGTGAAAATTGATGCATTTCTCAAGGTTGTCACGTAGGTTGATAGAGTAGATAAGAAGGCTATGGAATGCTTGCCTTCATTAGTAAGGAGATGGAGTTCAAGAGTCAAGAGATCATTTTGCTGCTCTATAAAAGTCTGGTTAGACCACACATGGAATATCATGGTCATTTCTGGACACCACATAACAGGAAAGAGTGTAAGGTATTTGACAAGGACCCCATGAGTGACTCATTCAGAATGTATGGAATCTCAGCTGTGTGGATTCAGAATTAGCTTGCCTGTAAAAAGCAGATTTGTAGTTGCTGGAAAATATCCTGACTGGAAGTCAGTGACGAGTGGAGTACCACAAGGATCTATTCTGGGACCCTAGCTCTTTGTGATCTTTATATATGACCCAGATGAAGAAACGGTTTGTGGATGATATGAAGGTTGGAGGAGTTGTGGACGGTGTTGAATGTTGTCATAGGTTACAAAAAGTTACGCACAGGATGCAGAGATGGGCGGAAAAGCAGCAGATGAATTTCACTCAATCCAGATAAGTGGGAAGTGATGCACTTGGAAGGCCAAACCTGAAGATTGAGTACAGGGTTAACGGTCGGCTACTCAACAAAATGGAAGAACAGAGAAACCTTGTCTCCATATCCATACATCTCTCAAGGTTGCCATGCAGGTTGGTAGGATAATTAAGAAAGCCTAAGGGATTCTGGGTTTCATTAGTCAGGGGATTGAGTTCAAGAGTCGAGAGGTAACGTTGCAGCTCTACAAATCTCTGGTGAGACCACACTTAGAGTATTCTGTTCAGACCTGCTCACCTCATTATAGGAAGAATGTGGAAGCTACGGAGAGGATGCAGAGGAGATTTACCAGGATGTTGCCTGGAAGGGAGAACTAGTCTTATGAGGCAAGGTTAGCAGGGCTCTTTTCTCTTTGGAGCAAAAGAAGGATGAGAGGTGACTTAGTAGGGGTCTACAAGATTATGAGAGGCATAGATAGGTAAATGGTATCTTTTCCCCGAGGCAGCTGGAGCAAATACCAGAGGACATTGATTTAAGGTGAATGGAGGAAAATTTAGGGGTGATTTCTGAGGTAAGTTTTTTTTTGACAGGGAATGCCTGGAATGCATTACTAAATGTGGTGGTGGTGGCTGGTACAATAGGAATGTTTAAAAGTCTCTTGGACAGGCAAATGGAAACAAGAAAATCCGAGGGATATGGATGTGAGGTAGGGAAGGTTCAGATTGTTAAGTAGGTTTATATAGGTCAGCTCAACATCATGGGCCGAAGAGCATGTAATGCTCTGTGTGCCTTGCTGGGGTCAATTGCAACACACAAACATGCCGGAGAAACTCAGCAGGTCACGTATTATCCATAAGAAGTTATCTGGAACTTGGTCTATGATGTCATCTACAGTGAGGATGAAATGAGTGAAATTTGCTGTGTAAAATGACAGAAGTTATGTGATTTGGATAAGTTGGGGGAACTGAGGAAAGTAATTTCTCGTGCAGAGGGTGGTTGCCAACTGGAACATGCTGCTCGAGCAGATGGTATGAGCAACGACACTCATGATGATGTTCTGGAATCACAAAGTTGTGAACGAAGTGCTGGTAAATTGTCTGAGCCTGGGAGAGCTGGCATGGGCTCGATGGGCTAAAGGACCCATAGCCTTTCTGAATCTTGACTTCCTTACCATTTGGGAAGGATTCAGATGCAGGGCAGCAGCTAAATACTGGACACTCAAAGGAAACTTTTCAACAAAGGATAATGGAGTGAAAAAATTAAGTTGGCGGAGAAGGTCACTGAAGAGGTCAGGATGAATGGGTTTACCAGACAATAGGATGAGTGTGTTAGAGTGTCAGAACTCAGGCAACCGCCCTTGAAATCCATCAAAGGTTGACAAGGCTAATAGATTTTCTTGCCCTGAAATCTCTGATCCTGTTCATCAGGAGTTCTTATCATAAATGTGAAAGCGGGCTCTTTGGTACGACCCGGTGTCCTTGATTCTCTGGAAGCATAAGGAGGTGTAAACACTTGTATCCTATAAGCCTTTCATCTTTAAGCCCCTGATCAAGTATGGAACCTGCTGCTCCTGGCATACAGCTCCGATCTCCGGCCTTTAAAAACCACTTCGATATTGCCAGATGTTTGCTCTGATGTAACTGAGCAAATTGTGAATCCATCAAACTGTGTGTCGCTTCAGTCCTTATCTGTGGGCCAAGTCAAAGCAAAACCGGCTGTCACAGGAAGCGTTGTAAGTTAGACCTCTATCTTAGAGATTTCTGTAGTGTGTAGCGGTAGGTTACGTTCGTAAAGCGAGAGGCCTGGTCAATGTCAAGGCAAACTACAGAATATCAGTCCTGAACCAGGGCAGCTGGTTGTTTAAAAGAAGTATCATTTATGTTGATGTAT
This sequence comes from Narcine bancroftii, assembly GCF_036971445.1. NCBI lineage: Eukaryota > Metazoa > Chordata > Chondrichthyes > Torpediniformes > Narcinidae > Narcine > Narcine bancroftii. The sequence continues at coordinate 17,089,348 of NC_091471.1, forward strand.
AAAACAGTATTTGAATCTTTAAAATATCACCCCAAAACCAGGGATCATCTTATGCACCAAGTATAAAATCCAAACTTTAACAGCGAAGTCTCAGCGCTCCACCACGGGGACAATCCACCTAGTTTGACTGTCATCGGCTCTGTAGAGGATTTAAACAGCCTGGTAAAGGAGATGAAAGTGGTTTATTTTAAAATATGCTGATAAAATTTAAACCTTTACTGGGTAATTTGCTTTTAAAATATTGTGACAGCATCACTCCACTGGTCAGTGGTAAGTGCCAGACTTGGGGTAGTCTTATGCAGCGAGTATAGCTCAAGACCTAGAGGCCAAGCGGAAATTCTGGATCTTATACACGAGTCATATTATACTCCGACATATATGATAAATCTCCCTCACCCTCGGAGCCTTTTTTACATGTAGCTTTTAACTGCAATGGAACTGATGGTGCATAGAGCATAGAACACAGAGCAGTCTGCATGGACCATAATGTCAAATAAATGTTCAAATTATGTCAAAAGCTAAACCTCTTCTGCTTGCATATAATCCATACCACTCCATTCCCTCCCTGTATATTAATTTGTCTATCTAGCTCTTAAATTCCCCTATTGTTTTGCTTCCACCACTGACTGACCCAGGCACCTGCCATCCTCTGTGTAAAAATTTTGACCCATCCTTTAAAACATCTTCCCCTCTTACCTAAAAGGCACGTCCTCTTCAGTGTCTGATATTTTTACCCTGGAATAAAAGAATCAGGGCTTACTGTCGTGAACAAGTCATGAAATTCGGTGTTTTGCAGCAACTTCAGCTGACTGTCTGCCCTAATAATCTTTTTATCAGATCTCCCCTCAGTCTCTGATGCTTCAAAGAAAACAACCAAAGTTTATTCAACAAGATAGAGAATACTGTATTTTTCTCCTGTTAGAAATATATAAAAATCTTTAATATGGCACCTGTAAGCACTTTTTTTTCCAAAAGGTTACCTTCCTGAAATGAATTTGGGTGTCAGCAGGTTTGCAGAAGACACAAAGATAGGAGCTGTTGTGGACAGCAAGGAAGATTTTCAAAGCTCGGGAGGAGATATGGACCAACTGGAAGAATGGGCCAAAAACATGGCAGATGGAGTTTAATGCAGACAAATGTGAGGTGATGCATCTTGGAAGGACAAACCAAGGATGGCTTATACAGTAAATGGTAGGGCACTGAGGAGTGCAGAAGAACATAGGGATCTGGGAATAAGAAGATATTGTTTCCTGAAGGTGGCGACACAGGTGGGCAAGGTTGAAAAAAAGCTTTGGCATCTTAGTCCTTATAAATCAAAGTATTGAGGATAAGAGTTGGGATGATTTGTTTAAAGACATTGGTGAAGCCAAATTTAGAATATTATGTGCAATTCTGATTGCCAAACTACAGGAAAGATATCAGTAAGATTGAAAGAGGGCAGAGAAAATTTACTAGGATGCTGCCAGGTCTTCAGAAGTTGATTTACAAGAAAAGATTAAACAGGTTAGGACTTTATTCCTTAGACCAAAGGAAAATGAAGGGAGATTGGATAGAGGTTTACAAGATTATGAGAGGTATAGACAGAGTGGATGTGAGTA